>NC_059474.1:20437342-20740372 GCF_018139145.2 Gymnogyps californianus | reverse complement strand
CCATAGTTTCCCTTCCCTTGCTCCCCATTTTTTTTTCTTGTCTTTCGTGCTATTTCACTGCAGGGCCTTTCCTAGCACAAAGCAAGGACTCAGTAATACCTCACACATTGTAAAGATCACTGCCTACAAACAGGAGACAGCATTTGGACACAAGGCAAGCCTAGAGGGGATGACGTATCTCTCCACAGATGGAGAAGTCTCAAAACGTGGCTTTCAACTGCAAGAAATGGAGTCCATCAGAAATAAAGCTGACAAACGAAACAGCTATCAGGAAACAGTCCCGTTGTTAGTAAGGCATGAGAATCACATGAGAACTGTTCATTATTGGGTTCTGCACCCATAAGTTTTCAGTGAAAAGATGGGAACTGTAAATTAGATGTTGCATACAGGCTATTGAGAAATTGTTAATGATACAAACCTGGATTTTACAAAAATTAGCTAAAAGTTTACAGGGCACTGAGGAGATTCCTGGAATGTGACTTTGTCTGGGTCTTTCATAATCATTTGATTCACATACTTCAAAATTGTTTTTTAAAAATTAAGTGTGGAGACACCTGCTTGCTAAAGCTTTGAGAAGTCGCTTAGACAGAATAAGCATATACTGAACAAAACAGTACATTCCCTGCTTACCTTATCTTATTTTCATTCTATAACTGTTATCAGACTAAAGTAAATATGAAAGTACAGGGGTTTATTTTTAAAGTACGTTATAAAAACAGCAAGTTATCATGAAATCTGAGCTTGGTCAAGATAATATCTTCTCATGATTACATCTGTTCTATCATGCCTGAGGACAATAAAATGGCTTCTGTAATTTTCTTGATTTATTGTGGCTAGTAAAAAACATTCATCCTATTCACAAAGGACACTTCATTATCTTTTCACTCTTTGATGTAGAGGGTTCATTCAAATGTTATCTGCTGCCTGGAATGTTCTTTACTGGGCGGTAAATGGGAGCCCAAAGCCAGGCTGCCCACTTTTCAAATAGTCTGAGGCAACAAGGAATTCAATAAAACCCACTCAGATTACATTTACAATGTGAAAATAGATGCCATGATGCTCACTGCAACCTCAAGCAGGTAGACAGCTTGCCATCTTAAGGGTTGTACAGCCGTCACTCAGGTTACAGGAGTCCCTGTACACTGCATGAACAGACTTAGGGTCCTGAGGAGGGAACTTGCAGAAATTAGTAACCCTCATAGGGGACTACCTAAGAGAGTTGTCAGGGATGTGGGCAGTGAATTCCAAGCTGCAGAGACCCCACGCTCAGGGGTCAAGTGGCCCACCCTGTCTCAGTTCTGAATTAATTCAATCAGATCAAGCCCAACTTATGAAAGCAAGATTTTACTAGATATCGACATTCTGGGAATGCTTACTACAAGCTTTTTGCTCTAGCAGTTGAAATGAATGAGCTGTCATTAACAGCACACACAAAATCAGGCTCAACATCCGTGACATATTTGCATCAGAGCCAATTTTGTCAGGTTTTTCTTCAGAAAAGTTGCAACTTCTAAATGAAGTCAAAGAAGCATTGGTTTATACTGACCTGTAATGAATATTTTAATGTACTCCCTGGACTTGCTAAAGCTGCAAGTATAGCTGTTGTGGTTGTGCCAATGTTAGCTCCTAAGGTAAGGGGATAAGAGCGCTCAATGCTTATAACGCCAATGCCTAGGAGAAAAGAAACAGGACTGAGTGGTTTCAGAATGATGGAGAAGATAAAACATGGGGATAAAGAATACAGTATTGACAACTTACCAACAAGGGGTGTAATAGCAGATGTGAAAACAGAACTACTTTGGACAATGAAGGTCATACCAGCCCCTGCAAGCATAGCCAGGTATCCAGCCAGCCAAGTAAAAGGAAATGGGAAATCTGAAAAAATAGGGGGAGAACATTGTCTTTAGGACAAAAGAGTGCTCTATGTAACAGTAACACAGCAGTGAAAAGACTATTAAGCATGTAGATATATTGTTTGCATATTGTCTCTTAAATGACAATTATGGGTCAGAGTCAGTTCTACTGCTCTAAGTTACTCTGTTCGCTGTCTCCCTCTCCAGCCTTCCACCACTGGATACACTTTGAGATGGATACTAGACTAGGTAGACATTTGTGCTGACCCAGGGTAGCATCTCTGTTGTAATACAATTAGGTACCAGAAATGTTTCCACAGAGGTCAACCCAAAACCTTCTAGGTGTGTTGAGTGCCTTGGTTTCAGCGAGCAGGCACCCACTGCATGGACTGGACCTTCAGAAAGCTCTGAAGACCATCCTGAGAAAATCAGGTGGTTTGTTCTAACTAGTTTCAAGCAGATCACCTCCTAAGAATTCACTGGTTAATTCTTGCAAAGAAAAGCTAATCACACTGGTTAGAGAAACTAGGCACAATGGTCCCCTGTAGTCTGCAGATTTATGAGTGAGCCAAGTGAGGACTTAATCAATTGGGAAGACACAGAGGAACACAGAGTAGATCACAAATGAACAGTAACCAGCAGCTGATTACTTTCTACCTCTCGTTTTTAATTCGGGCAGTGTTCTTTGCCCAGGAGAAGAGAAGACATCATGGGGACCACTTTGTTGCCTTCCCCACTTCTGTGAACCCTCTCTCCAACCACAACCAGAGATGTGCCAGGACTGCTTTGCTCTGCTACAGGTTCTAACTTCTCCATTCAAGGGAGGATGAAGAAAAAGCAGCCAAGTGAAAAAAAACCCACATTTGCACTCAACAGATCCAGGCTGAAAAAACACCTGGAGAACACAGGGAAAGACAGAAAGTACCACTATTCAGGGCGGCCTTGTCCTACTGAAGAGACGGTTAAGCAGTGGAACAGGGCGAGCAAAGGGAATTAGATCATTAATCACTACAAACTTTTTTTCAACTTACTTTAGAAGAAACATGCGGGCTCTGTGCCAGAGCAGGCAATCACGATCTCAGCACTTCAGCACTATCTTTTGAGGATGGGAACATTACATTTCTAACAGCTAATGATTATACATCAAGAAACAGAGCCTGGACTTTGGTCTCTGTTGCTGTTAATCTGCTGCAATTCTCAAGCAAGCTGTTCGCTAATAGACTTTTAAAAGAAAGAAAATAATATTCTTGGGAGAAAAAATGTCGGGGGGGGAGGGGGCGGGGATTTTGGTTTAATACTGTTTTCTTTAAACTATTCTATAATATCTGCCAGAACAGGAGATATCAATAAACGTGCTCAGTGTCCTCGGCATTCCTGAAAACAATCTTCAGGAAAAGCAGATAATTACCAGTGTTGATTGTCTTCTTGATAACGCTTGCCACTTGTCCCTTAAGCACAGAGTTTAACAGCTTAACGATCATCACCAAACAGGAGCACAGAACAAGCAGGGACAAAGCCAGAAGGATGAGACCGATGGCAAGATCAGGCAGGTCTGCTTCTGCAAAGAGATGCCGGCCTGAAAAAGAAAAGGAAAATGAATTGGCCTAGCCACATTTTTGCTTCTGATCCCAAGCCGAGCTCTGGTTTTCATACATGCCTCTAAGAAAATGGGACCAAAGCACACACAGCCTGAGGGGGTGATGCAAAGAGTGAAAACGCCACCTCCCTTGCTCCACCAAAGCTATGTCTGAGGGGGCAAGAGGGGCTCTTGTATGGACGCGCTGATAAAATACACAGCAGACACCCCTGTGTGGCAGGCAGGAGCTGGGTGACCATGTGCAAGGGAGAGGAATACAACGGCGTGAAATTTTGGCGTGCTCTGAGCCGGATGGTGGGTTGGCTCTTCCCAAAGGTGGCTGCGTGCCTGAGAAGGGCTGTTGAAAGTCCTGAAGGGCATGCATAGGGATGGAAATATCCAAGCAACCATTACAGCAAGGTAACTGCAGCTCCAAGTCACCTGAACAGCAAGGGTGACATGATACTGAAGACCTCAATTACTGATATCAGGGAGCATGAAAGAGATCCATCTGCAGCCAGATAAAAGTGCACGGGCTGCTCTGACTGCACCTGCAGCAGTAGCTTGTGTCCATATAGAGGCAAGTGCCTCTCGATATAACTCTGAAGTTGTTAACGCCATTAGAAAGCTATATACATTTGTAAAGATATTACCAAAGGAGAAATAGTTCTACTACTTACATTTACTGATATATTCTGTTTCAGTTACGTTCTTGATGGTCCATGTCACATTTCCTTCGGTCCAGCAAAGGTCAGGAGATGTGCAGTTTTCTGAAGGTGGAATTGTGACATTCTGTAGTGTCTAAAGATTGCCAGACAAAGCAGATGATAGTTCGGTCACCTACAACCCCTCATTAAGAGCTCATGCAAAGTTCTAGATTTTTACTACAACCAAGCATTCATCGGCTAAAGGCAGATTTGTAAGTTGGAGTGTAAGCTGGCACCACATTAATGACAAGGCAAAATTTTTTGCATTCTTAAGATAAATGGTTGTGCTGTTACCCAAGTCAATCAATACAACATTTAAAGATTAAAATATCCACCAAACCTGCTACATTGTAATAACCATAGCACCAAGTCATCAGTAGCTAAGAACCTTAACTACTGATGTCAGGGTTCGTGGAATGAGGTTCCTGTCTGGCTGCAGCTGGGGGACAGTGGCATTTCTTTTCCAGCCAGTGTCACAGCTTTCTTGGGTCAAAGAAAGACCTCTTTACTGTCATCTTAACTGCAATTACTGGTCTGGTGAGTACTGCACAGGACTGTGATTCAGAATACTACAATACTGGTGCAGCCTCTGTTGCTGGATGATCACAAGCTGCTCATGCTGCCTTTCTGTGCCTCAGTTTTCCTGTCTGTAGAAACAGAAGTGTTGCTACTACTTTCCTTTTTAAAGCTCAAATGCTATCTAAGAGCTAGTTACTAGCACTATGATTAGCATTAGTATTACTGAGCTGAACCTGAGTTTCTATTTATACTGCAATGAAACCTTCCTTATAAGAGCTCCTAGCCCGGATGTATTGCATTCTGACACTAGGTTCGTAAGTCCTTACGCAGATTAAGGAAGAGTTTGCTGACCGAACTATACTTCCCCACAAGAGCAGCTAACAGCCAAATGGACTCTGACCCACACTGCTGAACAGGAGGTATATTTAAGACATGTTTGAGCAATTCTCTTTTGCAGAAACGGGGAAAGAGAAATCACATTTTCTTGCTGGGCACTGCCTGCAGACACCTGCATTCGCATTCCCCCTCCAGCTGATGCAGATGGGCAAAGCCGGGGTGGATCCAGTGCCCCCATATCTTCAGGGAGTGCCTGGTCTCCAGCCTCCCCAACACGTCAGCCTTTACAAACACAACACGATGTTGTTTCTTGCCTTCCTGAAATTTTTTCAAACATCTGAGTTTCAAAGCAGCTGCATTAGATCAAAATGTTTATCCTTATGTTTTGCTTTAAACATATGGGGTCTGCATGTATTTATCCCTGCCAGAAGTCTCTTTAATCATTTTTGCCAGAAATGAGTTTAACCCACTAGGAATGTAAATAATTTAAATGACCTTCCTCTTCCCTCACCAAGTTCAAGTCAAGCTTGTAGGGGTTTCATGTGTTTTTGTAATTTGACTATATGCTTCGGCAGTAGTTACACAGCCAAAATACAGACAAACACAGGAAAAAATGTGTATATGGAAATGTAACCCTCAGCCTACACCTTCTGTGCAGTTGCTTGTCTTCTAAGAGTGGGGGGACTGTACGACTCAGGGGCTCAGACCTCACTGAGAGTTAGGCTGTGCCTGCCCGGGCAGTGTGGCGAAGGGGTAGCCAAGTGTGGGCTGAGGGCCTGAAAGCAGTACAGCTGCCCAAGCATCATGCCTCCCCTGAGATGAAATACTCAGCTCCTCAGCAGTGTAACCTGAGCAGAGTTTCACATTAGCACAGCTCTGCTCCTGGCACTATCTCCCTAGCTAGCATTTCGCTGGCCATCCAGACCGTCATTCAACGGGAGCTGGGCTCCTCTAAAAACCCAAGTACTTAATTTTAACCTCCGCTGTGTGTCCTTACGTATTTTCTACCTCAGGACTTCAGGAATTACTTTTCTATACATACCAACAAGTAGAATAGTCTAATTAGAGATCCAAGGGATATTTAATGCTCTAATTGTTAGTTAGCTGAACAACGCAAACCAAACACTCAGCTCCACAGTTTACCAAAATACTCATTGGTGTCGACCTGGGCAACAGATTCCTTCAAGCTGCAGTGTTGCTTGGGTGAAGAACTACAGGACATAGCCCCACAGAGGCTTTCTCCAAGGGCAGTTTTCCAAGAAAGCTGCAAATAACCAGCTGCCACCAGATCACCCTAACACACATAAAACTAAACCTGGTTAGATCAATAGATAAATGGCGGGCAAAAAGATATTTTCGTTGGCCTATATTGCAGATTTTTTCCACTTTCAGGGAGTCAGTAGGAGTATCAGAGTTTAAAGGCATTTGGATGTGAAAGGAGTAAAAGGCTTGGCTCCAAACCACCAGTTCTGATAAGCAAGGGCTTGCATGGTACCGAAAGCAACCAAGTCAAGCTCACCACTGGTATGACATCCTTGGTTTAAGTGGAGCAAAAATGATACTGAATTATTTTCATTCTTTTTCTGCTGCAAAAAAAAATACTCATTTAAAAATCTAATTTCACAATCCTATGATAAGGAGTGTCAGCTACAGATCAGTAATATATTTCCTGAAGAACCTGACAATGAATTTAGCATGATACTCACCACATTGGTTTCAGTTACACACCAAACCTTTACCAGGCTTTTGTTTTTTGCCGATTCATCATTTGTAGCAATTGCATTTATTACTGATTTATCAAGCTTTATAAAGAAAAAGAAGAAAAAAAAGCATTATTCCAACTCGCATCACAGACCTCCATTCAGCTCTACTCAAAAAACTGCCTTTGGAAGCTCAACTGCATAAAGCCTGCATGACCATCTCTAATGCTAGAGCTGCTCCCCAACAGGTAAGAGGGGGTTTACTCCCAGAAACAGGTACAACTCTACGCACACAAACACTGTGTCTTGTTCTCCCCAAATCACCCACCACCTCATCTCACCCTTTCTGTTTAAACAACTACACTGACACAACTGCATAAATGCATTTATTGTCACTTTAGCAGCTGTGCGCATCCCCCCGGCCTCCAGCTGGACCTCCAGATGTCTGCGAGTTTCCCATAATTTCAGTGTCATCTCTTCAGGTCCTATGCAGATCTTCTGGATGTGCTAGGTTGTCTTAGCTAGTACTATCTGCCAATGTCCAGGCGACAGGCTGCCATCCCATCCATCCCAGGTGGCTGTATTTGTCCTCACCTGCCTTCCCAGACCTCCTAGCTAGTCTATCATCATTAAGGTGAAATGTGGGGGAAATAGAAACAGGAAATATAGAGCTGGGGCTTTATGATATAAAAAGAATAGATAATAAAAAGAAGAATCCATCTGCTAATGAGATGGGACCAAAGCACACACAGCTTGAGGGGGTGATGCAGAGAAGTGGGAGCCCCCTCCCTCCATATTCAGAGCATTTTGATTAGCTGTGACTGAACCAAGTAAGCAGCTTCCTTGAAGAAAGAGCTTACCTCAATGATGAGCTTTGTAAAGGGGTCTGTGATAACTTTTAGTAGCTCAGGGGCATCCTCACCACTTTCAAGATGAAAGGACTCAACTATAGCACTTGTGAGATGGTAAAGATAGCCAGAAATAACTTCAATGGGCAACAGCACAAACACAGCAAGCCAGTTAAAGAAATCATGGATTGTTGCCCCAGCAAAGGCCCTGTGAGAAAAAATTAAAAAACAGAGCTGCTTGTAATTAAACAACATGTGCACAACATCAGTTAAATATGAAATTACAGAAGTGGGGACAAAGCCCATTTCAAGATGGGAATCATTTCATTTCTGGGGTCACAGGAGATGGTTACTTTGCTGTAGAGCGGTAAGTTGTCTCCACACCGTTGACCGAGTGAAAGAGCCAGCCAGGTGAATGAAACAAGGCAAACTAGAAACAGCAGAAGTGATCCTTAACACGAGGCTGCCAAGAGTACTTGTTAGAAGAAAGTAGTGGCTGTACAGCCTACATCTGTTTTGCCTCTCACCCATTTTTGGTACATTTTTAATCCTCAGCCAGGTGTTGCCTCTGGGACCTGTTCTCCCTGACTCATGGGGGAAGATGGCTCTTTGCAGCGCTCTCACATGTTCCTGCAAACCGTTGGTGTACAGCTCCCTTCCAGCTTCTCCTCCACAGCCTGAGGAGTCACAGGTCTTCCCTCAGAGGCTTTGGCTAAGTGTATTTCATACGTCTGGTATGCCATAAATGACAAGGTACCAAAGTCTCATATCCCTCCCAAGTTTACTGCCCATCTCCAGTAAGCCATGAGCTCTCTCAGTGATAATGTCAAGTGGCAGTCTAAAAGTTTTCACTGTATATATTTGACAGCCAGAACACTTCACTTCTCTACAGTTACCAGCTCTTGCTTACTGTAGACTTAAAAAACCTTCAATGTTGAAGTCTCTTTTAAGGAGAGTAGACCAAAATACCATAATACTAACTTCTTATACAGCCCTCCCATAATTAAGAGATAATCAAAGGTGGGTGGTATAGTGGGAGCAGTTGAAAATTTATCCTTGTGCAAGATCCAGTTAAAAATGGTGGATTCTCACAAAAACACAAAACTTTTAAAGGAACCCAATATGCTTTTCTTCAAGTATATGAAGCCATATATCTAGACAGCATTATACCTTGGCCATGGCCGTGCTTGTGACTTTTCTAACTAGACATTCAAATTTTGGTCAATAGAAAGGTTGAATGGCTGTAGTAGTGATAGGGAATATAGAAGAAAACCTACAAAGAAGGAAGAAAAGCAACTTTTCAGATCTAGTATTTAAGTACAATACCTTCTAAATTCATTCCTGTCCCCGGCTTGCATGAGTGCCACAATCGTGTTTGTAACTGAGGTGCCAATGTTTGCCCCCATTATGATAGGAATAGCTGATTGAACAGTCAGCACTAGAAAGCAGAAAAGGAAGCACTGAATGAAAAAATCAGATCATCAGCAAGCTCTTTGCTCCAATGAAAATTAACATCTATTAATGTCACTGGAACCCTGACTTCCCTTGACGTCACTGGGATTAGGCACTCCACTCCAGGTATGTTTGCTTTAATCAAGCCCCCTGGGAATGTGGTACTCCCATAGTCCCGTGATCTCCACTGAAACTGCAGCCCATGGTTATCCCTTTTCACCACATGTTAGAGGGCCAGAGTAAGATAAAGTCTCTTCTTACCCAGGCATTTTCCTACTTACTGCAGAATTTTGAAACGATGCCACAGAAAGAAATGAAGTTCAGTAACTGGCTAACATGAGAAATGTATGCAGATACTTCCAAAATTAATGCATTGAATGCCAAGGCTTCCAATGATTTTCATTGCACTTGTGGACTTACTATTATTACTGCTGCTGCTGCTGCTGCTGCTGCTACTACTACTACTACTATTATGATTAGTAGTAGTAGTAGTAGTAGTAGTAGTACTTTTTAAATTTTTATTTTATATCAGGGCAACGGCTGCGAAAATCTTTTCCTGCAGTCACTACTCTTACACCCAAAGCTTCTACAACTTGAACACAGGTGGGAATGTTTGCACACCGGACCAAGATTTATGAGTGATCTCTAAGAAGATACTGTAAGCAGACTTACATGTGGAGGACACCATGCTGACCACAATGGATGAAGAAGTGCTGGAGCTCTGGACCATCACGGTCACCAGAACTCCAATCACCAATCCCGCAACAGGATTAGACAGCACTGAATCATCTTGAAAAATGTCCCCTGCTGCTTTACCTACAAAAAACATATTCTCAGAGTGAGGGAAGTGCAAGGTAAAGTCCACAGGAATTGTCAGAGCGTTTAATTAAAGATCATTCAACCATTTAATTGATACGTATATAGCCATGCTTGCCAGCCAAAAAATGTACAGGATGATGTAGCCCAGGGATCCAAATTCAGGTCCTGAACTCTCAGCTTCTCAGTTATCAGAGAATACTTTATATTCTCTCATTTCAGTGACTGAACAAGCTCTACCGAACTCTGCAGAGAACCATATAAAACCACAGCCATCAGAGGAAAGACTGTAGGACAAAATACCACACACGCCTAGATTTAAATGCTATTACTGCCTTGATATTTTTGGTTACTGCATCAAGGACAACTATATTAATAATCCTGAGTAATTCTGTTCCTGTAGCTTTCTGTGTTGCCAAAAATCCAAAATACCTCCACAGAAGCTCACATATTTCTCTGATAACCTCTTCTGAATCCATCAGCAGAATTCAATCCTTGGAGATAAGTAAATGTAAAAAATACATTTCAACAGTTTTCATCTTTGGAGGATTTGGGGGACATTTCAGTGCTGGATGCTTTGATCAAGAGTGCAATTTTCATATTTCACTTTGTTGAAATGTCTTTCACATGGGACAGATTTATGCACAGATGTATTCGTGGTAACTGTCACTAAAGTAACAGGAACCTACTAAGAAATTGGGGCCAATAATCTCTACATCAACAGCTATTTGGAATTTGAGAAACAAAGGCCCTTTCAAACAAATGAAGGTCAGTCTTCAATCAGAGCTACTTCCTTCTGAATCTATATCTCAACACATAAATCTATGGAGAATGTTCTTGAGGAATGATACTTGTAATTTAGTCACTCAGATGAAATTTACTATGAAATTCATAGTTTATTCTTGATATTTTAGACATTTTCATACCTCCTACCAGTTGAAAAGCAGAGCTCAGCACATCAAGAGAACACACGAAAAAGTAGAGTAGTCCAAGTAGCATAATAAACTTCCCTATCCCGTAGAGTACACGAATGATTTTTCCTTTTCTATCCAGTTCTGCAAAACAAATACATTATGCATAAAAGACTTGCTTGATGTGTCTGGTGTTCTCTCTGGAACAGTCTAGCGCACAAGCAGAGACTATGGAGTCAAAGACAGTGTTGTGACCCCAGTGTGTGATTAAACCCGAAAGAATGTTCTTCTTAATCAAATTTTAACTGCAGAAGTAGGTAGTTTGTTCACCTCGTTTTACCATGTAAAAGCTTTTGGTATATGACAGTCTGAGATTGACCCTCAGTTTTACACAGTCATCCTACTGAGTAAAGAAAGACCAATAGGAGCCTGGATATAAAACCATATTAGTTTTGGATTGTTTTCCATATATCTCCTTGTGTTTTAAGGAGGGTAAGCAACATGATTTCTAGATTCTTCTTAACTGACTAAATGTAATATCCCCATTCACTGTTGGGGAAGGTGAGGCAAAGTGTAAAGCCTGCATCTGAAAACTCCTCAAATCTTAAATTCAATTCTGCAGCAAATATTTCAGAAAAATAACCGAGAAAAGAGAGCAGAAGTGATGGAAAAAATATATGCAGGTAACTTATTTACTGAGAAACGGCTACCTGACCACTTGACTCCAGTGTCCTGCAGTTCTGGCAGAGCCCATGGGTCGCCTTCTTCTGGCCTTGTCTCATCTATCAAGGCTATTGTGGAAAATGCAGGTTGAATTTCCCCTTTATTTCCAAGTGAAGCCACGTTGCCTGATGAAATAGAACATTAAAAAAATGGTTTAATTACTTTCCATCTTCTCCAAGGAGCCCCCAAACTTATATATCTCTGTCACTCACAGGTGAGCACACATTACCTTTGTGATTTTCTCCTTCTTTCCCAGCCATATTCTGGTTTTGTATGGAAGAGTCCCCAATATAGTTATTGGTTTCAGGCTTTTCCACCTCAGGCCAGGGAGCCATGATCTGTGACTAACAAAGCAGTGCTGATTAAAATGCATGTGCAGTCAAAATATTCAACTTACAACAGGGTATGTGAGAAATATGAGTAAGTTTAAGAGCAAAAGAGATGAAATGGAATGGAAGCAATTTGTCCTTGAACACAGCTTTTTACTAACCTTTGTGAATTATTCCTTTATTTGTGAAATTGATTTCTCAATTATTTTTTAAATCACACAATTGATTTTATTTGTGCAATTTAGACAATTTAAAAAAATTATTTCCATCTCATGCCTGTATTTTTGTTCACTTTTGACTGTTATGAAAGCAAAGATTCCTCTGCTTTCCAAACCTTAGGCATTTCTTTTCTTTAATTCATTTTATCTCCTTTCAGCAAAAAGTCAGAGGACTGTTTTACTTTCTTCCAATTTCTGGATTTAACTAACTGCCTTTACCAAACTGGTAATTCAGACCTTAGCAAAGAAAGTTCTTCCCTAAAATATTGCCTAGTTTGGCTCACGTATGCTAAACACATCTTCTTGTTGCCTTTACTGGTTCATTCCCATGGAAGCATGGAGGGGAACATGATCCTGGACAAGGTGGAGGAAGATGCCAGAGTTTCAAGCTCCAGAATGATGTTTACTGAACAACTGGACAAGAGCATAACTAGACAGCAGTGGCCATTTGCAGGTCTATATTTGCCTGTAACTCACAGCTGTTGGTGCAAGTGAAGCTGAGTTAGTGGCAACAAGGTCAGGCTCACCCATCTCACATAGGCTCTCTGTCTGAACCTCTTCCTTCCTGACCCCTTTTGAGCACATTTGATATGCATTATAACAAATATTAACAAATAATAACCTAAAAAATAAGACTTCACACGGCCAAATCCTTCTGGCACAGGTACAAGCACATGTGACAGACCTAGCCCAGCCACAAGAGGAGTAGGCGGCTGTTCCTTGAACCAAAACCTGGAAGAGTCCTACTTATGTACTTCACCAATATCAGAAGCCAGAGGGAGTGACATGAAAGAGAGGGAAGGTGACCATGGGGAGCTGAGGCAATATATGATAATACTTCTACCTTTCCAGGCTCATAAGGCTGTTTGTTGGTTAGCTCAGCCAGCGTGACTGAAAACTCAGTGGAAACAATGGGAGAAGTGAACCCTACCCAGAAAATCCTCACCTTCGGGTCTGTCTCTTTCACCCTCTCTGCCACACGAGTCGGTCAGTGCTGCAGGCAAAGCTGCCCTGCGGCCAACTCGTCTGGCACCCGCGCAGCTGAAACGTTGGTGAGCGAATTTGCCTGCAATGCTCCTCATAAACAGGCCACCCGTGCCCAGCCTCCAAAAGTCAGTGTCAGAGTTGGTATCATGCTCCTGTAAACAAGGTTCACCTGCATTTAGCAGCCACTCTAAGGGAGTATAATTAATCATTCATTTAATCGTAATGCTTTATGTAGCTGATGGTGAAAATGTTTTGTCCCTGCCCACGTCAATAAGCCACACATCCTCCTCCTTTAGCTGGGAAGGAAATGTCACAGACAAAATCACTCACGTCTTACTGTAACAGAGGAGGGTATTGTTTTCTGGCACTCCACATAGAAAAGAGTATCTCCCCTTCCACATTAGCAGGAAAAATTATTCTACCATCCCACTAGCAAAAACTATGCTTTTAAACATTCTTTATCTGGGTCATAAGATCCAGAGCAGCTCCCAAGATACACAAAGAAAGATCTCAGAACAGATGGAAGAAAATCACTCTTGCTTGTTTCAACAAGAGTTTCCATTTGCTTGGAGCAAATTCTCATATTTTCACCCATGCCAGAACAACCTCTGAGCCCCACCCATGCCAGAACACCTCCATCTTGTTAAGCGAGTTTCATTTATACACGTTCAGCATTTAAAGAGCTCTAAAGAACATAACTGCTCAGCACAAGTGCTTCTTCAGTGAAATGCAATCGTGAAAATGCATTGGAAATTCAGACGTGAAGTTGCATTGACAACATATTCCTGCCATGGACAGACACAGAATACGCTGGACACCACCAGCCCTAGAGATGCCATCAGTACTTCTACAGCTCTTCTGTTATGCTCAGTATGGGAATGAAGGATTCAGCCTGCATGTTACTGTATGAAAACTGAGCTGATGCATTCACTGGAGAAACTGGAGCTTGAAAACTTCAGCAGACAAACAGCCTCTATGTCTCCTGAATAAACTCTCCCCATTCAAGAATTCAGCAGGGCATTTTTTCATAATAAGCATCTCCCATGTTTCTGAGGTGCTCAGGATCCCACAGGTACGTCATGTATTATTATTGTTTTTGCTTTATATGATTAAATACCATAGAATGAGAGTTGACCACCTCTGTGGAGGAAGTTTTTTTATAGGTACATATAAAAAATTATTCATATGAGCCCTAGTCAACCTATGATTTGGGAAGGTAGATTTGAATACTGGAGGTCTTTACAGTATATGCCTTGTGCATTTGGGTTTGCAGAAGTATTACTAGAACAGCCCATTCTGTGTGTTTGGTATCAAGCACTGATGAAAGCAGAACCATCTAGGTCCTTGAAGTGCTACCAAAGCTGTCAGCTTTCTCCAGATCCCGACTTTTGTTAAGAGGAACAGCTGAGAAGATAGTTTACAGCCACCTGATACTCTGGTTGCTAGAGTCCTGGCCACAGCTACTCACTGTTAATTAATCACTCTGCTACAAGGATAATCTACATTCTACAGTTTTCCCTTCAGAGAATTCTTCCTTGGCCCAAATACAGACATTAACATCTTGAGAAAATACTCAGAAGAAAATCTGGGTGCTGGGGAGCAGCAGAGCAGTGGGGTGACAAAGCTAACTGCATCATTCCCTGGCAGCTCATATGCGCCTTTGGAAAGGCTGACGTCAGGCGCGGTATAAAAGACCAACATCATTGACGCAAGATATAAATGACAATGAAAACCCTAATAGTGGTTTACTTTTGAACACCGAAGACATAACTACACTGCGAAGGAACATGTTAAGAGAACGGGCAGAGGATGGGCTGGTGACGACGCACACCGCAACAAGGAGCTACGTTCAGCTGGACGCACCGGTCCAGGTCCAAAGGCAGGATAGCCACAATTGCTGGATGAGGTGCCTGGAGTGATGAGCTCTGCCCATCCCCGTGCCAGCCTGGGTGTCTCAGCACCGCGCGTCCAGTTCCTGCTTTAGCTGGCAGGACGCCGGCCAGGATGCCTGCACCCAGGGCGTAGTCGTGGAGCTCGCATCTGGATAAGCATTGGCGCTTTGGGTATCCACCTGTTCGGAGCTGTGCTGAAATGGGAGCTAATTTCCTCCTGAAAGTGGCAGGTCAAAATACGCTATGCATATTGCAAAGGTCTGAAAACTAATGCCTGTGCAAACTGTAATCCAGTCCGTTTCGGTGAACCTGGCGGCAAATCCTCTCACACCATCGTGTGTGCTCCTTTCGTTGTAAGTATAGTCTTTCCTCGCCTTCGGAAAATGCTAACTAGATGTGACATCCTTTCTAACTCTAAAAGAAACTGAAACCTCCCACTCCTAAGAGGGAGATAGATGGAAATCAATGGCATTCAAATTCTGAAATAAAATGTGAGAGAAAGTTGAAGCCAAAGTGGGCTCCCGTGGTTTTTATATCCATACTGACTCTCTCACTGCAGCATTTCAAAGAGTTAAAGTCTCTGGGGAATTATCTGAGCAACACTAGGTGTCATGCAGTTGCCCTATATTGCGTTCCTCAGTGACTCATTGGACTGTAACAGCATTGCCTCTGTTGCAGGGCTAGACTCTCGGTGCTTTTCAGTTTTAAATCAGAAACAGTTGTAAATGTATTTATTTTGCTGGACTTAACATGGAGAATATGAACTACCACTTGCATGTGCCTGGACGGTATTGTTTGTACCTCTCCACCCGTGACAGCTCACTGAAAGGCCACATTGTGCCTGAAATAAGAACTACGAAGCAGTAAGCCTTAAAGAAATCTCACCTCCAGGGGAACAGACCCAGTCAAACCAAGATGAAATAAAAGTACTGCAGAAAATAGCAGTATTTTCAAAACCAACTGGTAATCACTGCAACAACCACCAACATGACCATACATGCGCCTACAGGTTGCTTAAGCAGCTCCAAATCAAGTTTTGGGTGCAGCCCGGCTTTCCCCTCTCTCACTCGCTCTCCTTCTCTCTCAGCTTTTCTGCAAAAACACGTCACTTTCTTGTCATTCACCACTGTGCTATGGTTTTTATGTTAAAAAGGGATTTATCAGCTAATCTGATATCTGACTATATGACTTAGTAAACATGAATATTTACCATACATACTTCATAGGAGTAAAGACCAAGCTGCATAGCAATCCTTCTTATACACAGTCTGAAGAAATACTGTCTTTTTCCCCTCAAAATGTATCATTTCCATTATAGAAGCACATTATGTAGAGACAGGAAAGGAAAGATCCTCAGCCAGCACAAATTCATTCAGTAGCTTTACATGAGCTGATAGTTTTGCCCCAGAACCTGTTCCATGGCGGCCACAAAGCCCCAGGTGCAACAGAACAGGCAATGACTTAAACAAACACCAGCAATGATTCAGCCTTGCTAGGGAAGTCTTGTCTTCGCTCTGGCACCAGCCGCTTCCTTGGGGCTTTTTCTCTCAATAAGTTAGCAGGCTTAGCCAGGATATAAACTTTCAGCTAATGTAGTAGTAAAGGAAAAAATAGATACATGAAAGCCAAAAAAAAATGAGCATTGTGCTCACTGTTCATTCCTATGGATCCCTGAGACTTATTGCTCACAAGCTTGAACCTAACGCATAGCAAAACTAAAACACCATATAAAACAAACTAGTAAAGAGAACTAATTTCTAAGCAAGTGCAGAGAGAAAATGAATCCCAAACATTAATTTTTGTGTTCACAACCAAGCAAAGCACCGGACACTGCCACTGAGGAGCCAGAGCCAGGAAACATCAGTGAACTACTTGAAATGCCTACTAGGTATTTAAGCAAAACAATTACTTTTTTAGAAAAAAAAACAAACCAAACCTAAACTTTTTAAATAAAAAAACAGCAAAAAAAATAATCCCACCAACAAGGAAATATAATAGATCTACCCCGTCCCAAACACAAAACACATAGCAAAGAATCAAGAGAGGAAAAAGTAATGACATTAAAAAGACTTACTGATCTAATGGAAGAGCTGCTAATAAAAGTTACTGAGAAACCAGTTGATTTCTGCCTACCGCCACGTTAGTGGAGCTAACGACATTGGACTAATGTATTCCTTTTACCTCTGTGTATCAAACCGAATTAGCATAAGGAAATGTTTCCATCAAGAATAGCCTGACATGGCCATAGTGCAGCACACAGACTTTACACACTATCTATGCTAACACACGAACTGACAGTATTTCCTTCCAATGTTTCATTAATCATATCCTAGACATTTTCCAGTATCCAATACCACTGATTACTATGACTTAAAAATCTCACTTCTTTTCAGTCCAAATAATAGTTAAAACAATACTTTCTTATGCTATAGGCAGTTGTTTCTGGGGGTTTTTAACAGCTGCTAATAAAATGCTTTTTTCCTTTACCATATTCCATAAAAATATATCTAGTTATTTGCAGACAAAAAATAGCACAGTTTGGTTTTAGAACTATGATTTTTTATCACTTCCTTAAAATATAAATGCAGTTGAAAGAACACAAGGTGAAAATGCTAACAAGTGGATGACATTTCACATGCCACTCCAGTTCCCCACGTTAGCTCTCTGTTGCCATTCCTTGAGCTGCAAAAGCAGAGCTTTGGATTTATAAGCTAAACAAGTTCAAAAAAGAAGAAAAGAAAACTTGGTCTTAGTTGTTCTTACTTACCACTTCTTTATTCCCAGACAACAGAGCGAACAGATCAACTGGGCAGCCACTGAAACCTGCAATATATATAGACAGGTGTTGAGCAAAGTTTGCTTTCATCACTGCGCACTGACATTCCTATTTTACAGTCCAGAGGCACTGCCTACCTGCAACTTAATGATCACAATCAACCTTTTTTTAGCAGGAGTGGGCAGCAACCAAGACTGATAAAACTACGGGCTATTTCACACTTATCACATTCTAAAAAATGTCCCATCAGCATTTAAGTACAAGTTACTAACGTGTTCATGAGAATGCTGGGGAACGGTTTGTTCCAGCCTGAAAAATTGCCATCCGCCTGATTATTCAGTAATCTTTTTTCCAATAATAATTTTCCAAAAATATTTTGCAATCTCAAAAGTCTGTCAAAAGGGTGTGAAGAAGATGTAGTACTGTTATTTGTCTGTTCAGGTACCTATTAATCTGCCTAAGAACAGAAGTGAAGGAGAATCAGATAAAAAGCGGTGTAAGTAGGAAACACGTAAGAACTTCTTTGAGAACAGAGGATGGAGTTTCATTCTTATCAGTGCTCAATGTTTACAATTAAGGCGAGCTCATTAGCATTTTGGCTGTGGCTTTCCTTCTAAACGAGATTTAAAGATGTAAGGACACCTTTGATAATCGCATTCAGAATGCTAGCGAGGAAGAAGACTATATGATAAATCGGTAAGTTATTCAATAAATACAGTATGGCATTACAGATTAGACAAAGCAGTCACTAGCATTGCTGTCTGTTCTACTGATGAGCTTAATGGGGAGCTGGAGGAGAGGACTGCATTAGGCACTCTAGCTTTATTATCTTTGAATTTTTTCTGTTTCAACAGGCAACTTATACTAAGAAAATAAGCTGTAAACCAGCAGCCTAATCAGCAGATTTGCTTTGTCTGCGTGTATGCAGTCATATCTCCCAGCAGCTTAGTGACTTAGTAACTTAGAAAAATAAAACTCTTGCTTTTTGCACCTTTCAGTCCTGCAGAGACGCCCAGCCTTTGGAGCTGTGAGTCAGAACTCACTCTTCTCCTGCATTGGCATCAGAAACATTTAATAAGCGGTGATCGTAAAAGCCTCTGCAGCCCCGTATGCAGCATCACGTCGTGGCAGCGGAACCACCGAGCACCGCCTCTGGCTGCAGTGGCTCTACTGGTGTAGACCCCACCGCCCCCTATTACCCTGGTCATGGCTGATGTTGGAGCCCAGGGACGAAAGCACCAGCCCTGCCTCGCCCTTCCCAGCTGCAGTTTGCACAGAGACAGCTATGGAAAGGAAACCGATTTTTGTTCTATATGTGAAGTGGAGGACAGTCCAAAGTGGAAAGAAGTGATGGAAAATGGACCCAAGGTCCGCCTTGGTGGTTCACAGGCTCAGTTTTCTTAACAGAAGCATACTTTAACATTGCATCTAAAAATAGTAGTTTTTCATTAATGCCCTACATGTAGGAAATCAGATGAAGCTTTTAACTGGGAATCCTTGTGTTTCTCTGAGCTGTGGCTTATTCTCTTCTGAGTCACTGTTTGTGAAAGCCAGCTCTGACAGCGAGAAGGTACGAGATGGGCACGTTCCAAGTACCCAGTAAGGGCTCAGCCAGCGCGTGGTGACGTCTTCCACAGCATTTTTATTCCAATGCTGCTCATTCCATTTGCTAAGCACAATCCTATGCTCTGACCATGTTGATGTTTTAGGAAGGCAACAATCCTAGATCAGAGCCATCATATTCCCCAAAAAAAACCTTTAGGAAAGAAAAACTAGTCACTCACACAAAGGCAGGCAATCTACAGTTTGTCTTTGGAAGTCCAGGGTGGACCTTCTGCAGAGTCAGTCTGGAAGAGTCTCCATAAGGAGCTAGCCACAAGGGATGAAGGTGGGTGTTATTTGTCCCAGAAGCCTTTCCCTCATTCAGGATTGGAGGAGCAGAGGCTGAAATTCTTCCCGGGACACCAGGGCAGCCAGAGCGATAGTCCAGAGCGCTTTTCATGCATCCGGCACAGATTCAAAAGATGCTGCTTCTAAGGAAGAATAACCCAATGCTCCTTCTTCCCCCTTTAGGGTTTACTTTGAAGCAACTGACCTAATTTCAAAAAATATTCTTGGATAGGGAACATTTAATAAAACAAAGCAAGCAAGAAAATTTCAAGGGTCCTGATTTCCTATCACAAAGGTGCTGGATTACTCTGCAGCTACTTGGAATAGTAGCTGTGGTAGTCTAGCATTTAGCTGGAGGTGCAACCACAGAAAATGTCTCAAACACGGTATGAGAAAAAATTCCTGGCATGTGCAAATTCTGTGAGAGGTGAACTCTGTCCAGTCAGTGTTATATGTTGCAAGAAGTTATAACACAGGCAAGAAACATGTCTACATA
The DNA here is from genome assembly GCF_018139145.2 of Gymnogyps californianus. Classification (NCBI taxonomy): domain Eukaryota; kingdom Metazoa; phylum Chordata; class Aves; order Accipitriformes; family Cathartidae; genus Gymnogyps; species Gymnogyps californianus. Next base: position 20,720,343 of record NC_059474.1, on the reverse strand, counting down.
ACAGAGATCTGTGCTACAAGCTCCCTTACAGATCTCCCACACAAAAGGGATAATTGCTGTGCAAGTTGTCAACCCTGTCCGTCTTTAAGACCCAGGCCCTAGTACAGTAAACCAAGTGCACCTAAGTCACAACTAAAATAAAAATAATTAAAGGGAAGTAAAAGAAATGGTCATCCATCCTGCAAAGGTATCAGAGCAGCCCAAGATGTATATTCACTAACAATAATACTCATATGATGAGGTTTGCTCTTTTAGTAGACACAGCTTCAAAAGACAGCATGCACGAGCAAGACTCTCAGCTAACATCACGAGAGAAACTGTCTCTCTTACAGTTTAATTTAATTTTCAATGTTCCACAAATCCAAAGAACGCACAGCTAAACACTTACTGTGCATTCGAGATGTTGGGACTCTAGAAAGCAGCTACATGGCTCTACTGAAGAGAACTGGTATTGTTTCCATCCTTTGGAAACAACATTGTCTATCTTAACTTGTTCAGAAACCTTGAACAAATCTAGTTGTCTACATTTGGGAACAACATTAGTGTAAATTAGCCTTCCCTCTTCTGGAAATGTAAAACACAAAGCCCTCATCATTAAAGAGAGAGACTGGTGCTGATTTCAATATGAATTACAGCCAAGACAGTTATTTGGTTAAGGACTTATCCCTACTCAGCTGAAGAACACCTTCCTTCTTTGTGCAATTACGTGGAAAAAATTAAGCCCTGGCTTTCTCTATTGTCTGAAAAGTATTCTGCATGTAAACATTTTAGCAATGAAGTTTATTAATGAAAATGCCCAGTCAGATATGTTTTGTGAATATTAAATTCCATATTGATATACATCTGAGTATTTACTAGGGATCAATATTTGTAGCAGACTCTGACCGTGGCATTATATAGGATGCTTTGATTTTGGAACAGAATGTAAATGCTACAACTTTCTTGTTGTTTAATTATTTTATTTTCCCTTAAGAAGTGTAAACTTGTCTTTGAAGCTTCAATGCCTACCAGGAAACTGTCTGCTTTTAGCTATGCTGTACTCTTCTGCTTTAGGTGGGTATGGCTGCCATGCATCCTCAGAACAATTTTTTGCCCAATATTTCTTCTATAGTTGGGAATAATAAAGAAGAACTCCTAAGACTACTTTGACAGCAATAAGAAAACACTTAATTTAATGTATAAAGAACCTGGATCCTATCCCAAGGTTTTGTATTACAATACTGTGCATTTCATCTCACATGAATGATACGCAAAAAAATTAATGGAGTTACGGTAGTTAACATACTTCCAGAGCTGAGTAATGAATAAAGTCATAAAGAGGCAGCATTCAACAGAGCCAATGCCAGGAACGGGAAGGGGAATTAAAACGTGGAGTTAAGGAGTCACACAGAGAAAAACTACAGGAAGGGCTTTCAGACATAAAAAGGAAAAGAAATATTTCAATACAGGAAAGATAGGTTTTATGAAGGAATACTATGGCCAACAATTAGACAGATAGATGTCTTCGAAAGGAAAAAGTGACTCTGTTTCGGTCTTCTAATAATTGAGCATCCCCTTCACTATAGAACCAGTTTATTCTCATTACAACCATGCCTCAAATGTTTTTGTCAGTACAAATGCATCCTTGGGATACAAGTTAGTGCGGTTACTTTGTTCACATCCTCTGTGATAGCTATGTTTTCCATTAAAGTCACATATTACAATTGTTTTTATTCTTCCTGGAGTATTTTATTTTAACTTCCTATTTAGTTGACGTTTTGCTACTAACATATGCCAGTACCCATTCTCAACATTTACCAAAACGTAAGGGCCTGCTCATCCAGAGCCTGCAGTACAGGCACAGGGGGACGCTGCGTTCGGAGCGGTGGGAGCTCTGCACAGCCCTGCAGCGAGACGGCAAGCGCTTCCTACCCTCGCCCTGGGGAGGCACGACGACAGGAAAAAGGCACAGACTAAAACACGGCACGTGAAAAAACAGCACCAGCAGTAGCCTGAATTTGATTTCAGCCAGAATGCTAAAAATATGAGTCATATCACATGCTTTGACAACTAAAGCCCAGATAAATTTTTAAAACTTTTCTTATCATAGCTGCTCTAAACTTTTATTGTTTGCCGTGAAAGTTTAAATAAAAGGTTTAAGAAATGTCCATTTAAAAACCCCAAGCCCAAAACAAAGATCTGCTGATGCTTTGGGGTAAGAAATTTTTAATCACAAAAGAAACCCAATATTATTCCCCTCTTGCTAACCTTTCCTTACTCTTTTTATAGTCTCTCCCTTTACCTCACCCCCACCCCACACCCTCTCTCCTCCCTGCTCCTTTTCACTCTCTCAACCAATCTTATATTTCACATCCTCCTGTTGCCTCCCACTTCGGACACATATTCATGAATGCAAATAGCATCTTCCCAACAAACAAGTAACGGGGAAGAGGAAGAGAAGAAGTAAAGGGAAACATGAGAGCTCTTAAATAAATAATAATATTTACGATCTTACATAAACCTTAATTTACAGATCTCAAAGTGCTTCGGGCAAGTAGGCATCATTGACTCCTTTATTATTCACCGACAGTTCAAAGATTTTTTTTTTTTTAAGAAATCCATTGTTTTCTTCCTACACAATTTGTTAACCCTTGGCTGACACCAGACATGGTATTGCCAGTACCAGGATGAGCAAGTATAATTACCGGCAGCCAGCTGAGTGTGTTTAGATTGAAGAGGAGACTCATCTCACATTTCCAACCTGTCCACTTCTTCTGCACCTGCGTTGTACAGCCTGCTGGCCTCCACGTGCTGCCTACGGGGCAGCTGCTCAGGTACAACAGCCGTGCTTATTTGTCTTCTACCCAAATGACTTCTGCCTAAAAGACAGATTGGAGAGTGACTTAAAATGAGGATTTTTGCCAAAATAAACAAACTCGCACAAACACACTACTCTTTCAAAGGCCATATATGCACTAATTCTGTATAGAATTGTACATTCCAAATAAAGCATTAAACACCTCAAACTCTAGTTTAAAAACTAGAAATTATTTCCTCAATAACACCATTTGTTGCTTATTGTTGCAAAATGCTTGGCACTATCTCCTTTCTGAGCCTTCATCCCTGAAACAGCTTTTGGACAACTCTAGGTGAGTTACCTAAAGGCGATCTGTTGCCATAAGGTGAGAGAATAAATCTCTTTTCTTTGAACTTACTTTCCATACAACTAATTATCCAACACACTAATTCTGTACAGATCTTTAAACTAGATCTGCAAAATTAAAATCAAAATCAAACCATCTGGTATTTAATAAATCTCAAGTACAGTAACTTTCCTTAATATATAGTTCATGAGCGATTACCCATGATTATCATCTAATATGAAGGTCCTTGGATACATCCAGAGGAGGGCAACAAAGCTGGTGAAGGGGCTGGAAGGCATGTCCTCTGAGGAGCGGCTAAGGACTCTGGGTTTGGCTAGTTTGGAGAAAAGGAGGCTGAGGGGCGACCTCCTTGCTCTCCACAGCTTCCTGAGGAGGGGAAGTGGAGAGGGAGGTGCTGAGCTCTTCTCCCTGGGATCCAGTGACAGGACACATGGGAATGGTTCAAAGCTGCACCAGAGGAGGTTTAGGCTGGACATTAGGAAGCATTTCTTTACCGAGAGGGTGGTCAAACACTGGAACAGGCTTCCTGGAGAGGTGGTCGATGCCCCAAGCCTGTCAGTGTTTAAGAGGCATTTGGACAATGCCCTTAATAACATGCTTTAACTTTTGCTCAGCCCTGAAGTGGTCAGGCAGTTGGACTAGATGATTGTTGTAGGTCCCTTCCAAATGAAATATTCTATTCTGTTCTATTCTATTCTATTCTATTCTGTTCTGTTCTATTTCTGCCAGAATAATCAGAAAAGGACCTCAAGTCAAGTCGAGCGTGAGGATGGCCCTCTCTGGAGTGAGCACTACAGTAATTTTCTTACTGCATTAGGCAAACTAGTTTTGCTGCATAGTTGTGAGATCTTGCAATTAGGAGACCTCTCTGTGCCACACATCAGAAAAATTTTTTCCTTTTGTCACAGCAACTTCTCCCAGTGACGCCTGTGCCACATGAACTGTTTTGATGCAATCTTACTGCCACCTGTAAAAACTGTGGATGGTTTTTCAGGATTTTATTCTCGGAAACATGACACTGTACGTGGTGCAGGAACCATCCCCACTCTCCTTGCAGTATAAATTGGATGTTGGTCCTCAGCCTTAAGTTACACATGGAGAAATGTAATGCTTTTTTTGTTTAACATAATTCTATTCCCATGGACTTTCTATAGACTACAGGTGCCCGTCTTTAAGATGCACGTAATGGGTGACTTCACTAGAATAGGAAGACAGTCTCCATCTGTTAACAGCATAGCTTCCTGTAAACTACTGAAAATTAAAATCTACCACAGATACATAATTACAGTTCCTATTGACTTAGAAGAACTTACATGTACGTATGTAAGACATCATACAGACGAAGGCACACAGGCAGTAGCTGCTTTTTAATAGTTTACAGTTCATCCTGTTACACAAATATTTTTGGCTTTATAAGGGGTAATTAAGGGAATAATGAGACCAATATTTGCTTTTCCAAAGGAAGACTGTAATAGACACAACGTAAACCTGAAGAGGAATCCAAGACAGAAAACATTTCCTCACAGCCCTCAGCCTTAGCCAATATGCAGGGTTTTTCCCTGCCTGTTTCCCTTAAAAACCAGAAACTGATGTGAGTGATTTTACTGCATTTGTGTCTCTTTACAAGGAAAACATGTAACAGCCTTTCATATGGGGCACACAAAGCAGAACTCAGAGGTGTTGAACAAATCTCTGAACCTTTGGGCTCAGTGCTGGCAGAAAGATGCTTCAAGCAGTGAGGCAGGGAAAAGTAACCAAAAATCAAATCACGGCAAAATATCCTCTGTCCTGTTCTTAAGCTGAATTCATGGAACAAGAATTTGAACATTTCTCGGAAATACAGAGGGATACTTCAAGGATACCTGACTCCATCATTAACTTCTTTTCCTAAAGCAAACAGATGCAAACTTTGGCTGATCGCTCAAGTCCGAAGAGGTAATACTACAGCAGAGACCACCTTCTTGCTGTAAAAGGTGGATGTTGTTAACTATTAAAATGATTATGAACAATTCCTTTGCATAGGGAAATATTATTTTACCTCTCTAAACAAGACTGATTGATAAACCTCTGAATATATAGTTTGGCTGCGCTCTAAAGCCTCTTCAAACTTAAGCCCAAATATTATGCTTATTGATGAGCATAAATTTCCTGGCATAATATGACCTAATTAAGCTGTTACTTTTGAGTCTTGCTAAGTATCTCTATCACCTGTGGGAACATAGTCTTAATAATCAGTTAATGCACTTTCATTAAAATTGATGCAGTAGCAATAAAAAGGACAATATTGCAAACCTAAGACTTCCATTACTTTAAAATCAAGTGTTTCTTTGTTTAAGTAACAAGCATAAATTAGTGCAGCAAGAACACAAGAATTGCTTCTTAATTGTACTGGAAGGACTTTTTTTTAAAAACCTGAAGGTAACAAGTGTCATTTTGCATATATTAAGATTTAAAGAGTTGTCTCTGTTACAGTTGATGTGTAACTCAAGACTTACAGAGTTGTAAAACTGTAACTTTATGCTAATTTCAATAAATTATGTATAGCCCATTTACAAATATGTTATGTGCTGTCCTTGATCCCCACACCATGCTCGAATTGGTCTGCTATTTATTTATCATCGGCTTCGTCTCCACAGGCCTCATAAACTGTTACTGGTTACAGGAAATAAGATTTGACTTATCAGCCTTCTCCCCTGTTAGTCACAGCAAGGGTTTTCACATGCCATATACCACAGAGCACTTTTTGTTTCATTATTATGTGAGTTTGAAAAAAGTCCATAGAGCTTTCTTATTTGAAAAATATTATTGAATAAATTAAAGGATGAAATACAGAGCTTGTGATACTCAGAGATATTCAAAACAGACATTTCAGAATAATTATTATATATGACTTTTCCACAGAATTAAGCCCTTGATCAGATTTAATTGTCCCATGCTTGCAGTTATTCTTTTCACTGAAACTCAGCGTCAGAAATAATGACCAGGACTTTTTTCAGCCCGGGTGCATGAAGGACAACAGGGCAGACTGCGCCTGGGATGAAAGCCCGTCCGGGGCGCTTGCTGGGAACCGCTGCCTGCCGGGACAAACGGTGCTGGGGCTGCGGGTCGGAAGGAGCCGCCCGCCTGTGCTCGCTGCCCCAGTGCCCCTGCTCCCTCCAGGATGCTTAACGCACGCTCTGACAGCTACGCTGAGGCCTGGGGGCAATCGAGCATCAGTTTCTAGATGTGGTGCCTTGGGAAACTCATGGCTATTTCTCATGAACAAATAAGTGGTGTGAGGAAGTACAAGCCCTGGAAAATGGGAACACAGCGAACTGTCAAGGTTTCCAGTGGAGTTTACAGTGTGATTGCACACACCAAACAAGTGCCCAAGACTCGATCCAACTCCCTCCCCTTTTACTCATAGAAGTAGTCCACATAAATGTTGTTACCAGTTGCAGTTTGTCTTTCATGTCTGTGATACGTCATGCACTTGCCTGCAAAGATGAAGCACTCTTATGCAGCAGGATATTATAGAGATGAAGACAGCAAACCATCACAACAAAGGGTAGCATGAGGAAGGAGAAATAGCTCGTCCAACCCATTTATTTGTAGTATCAAACATATTACTGTGTCTCTTTTACTGACTTACTGATATTTTCTCTGGAAAGTCACTGCTTTGTGTTGTTCTTAGTCCCACCACTTTCTGAAAGGTGTAGTATTTACTATGTGGCAGATTCAACTACTGGTCTTGCACTTCGAAGATTAAAGCCGACCATAAATGGTATTAATGCAAAGCCAGCACGATCTGTTCAGGGGGCATATAGAACAGTTTCCAGCACCTTTGGTGCATTCTGTAAACAAAATACATAAGGCTAATTATGTCTGATAATAACATCTGATGCTTGCATTGTGCATTTCACATTAAAGGGAATTAATCTGCTACAGCATATTGACGATGTAAGATTAAGAGAGATATAAATGGTTAAGAGCAATTCCTGGTGAAGGACAAGTTAATGTTGCCTGGGATAGATACTATAGCATACATGAAATACCAACACGTCTCCGTTCTGCAATCTTTGTTTTAAACTTTCCGGATTTCAGGTGGTCCTGAGCTTAAAATTGTTCTTTGAAGGGGAGGACAGGGAGATGCTCATTTTGAACAACTGTTTCTGAGAACTTTCTCTACTTGAAAGTACTTTCTTAAAAGAAGTAGTTTGGTGGCAGTTTTATCCATGCCAGTAAGCACAGGAACATTGGGGTGGCCAGTTTGAGAAAGCTGAAAAACTTTCTGCTGAGTTGTTCAAAATGTGCCACCTTTCAGTCAGGTGACAGCATCATGTCGCCTCTGCCCATCGAGCAGTTCCCTCTGACTCCCTGTGGTCACCGGGTGTGCTGGTTTTTCTTCATAGTAGCTAGTATGGGGCTATGTTTTGGATTTGTGCTGGAAACAGTGCTGATAATACAGGGATGTTTTAGCTACTGCTGAGCAGTGCTTACACAGGGTCAAGGCCTTTTCTGCTTCTCACCCCACCCCACCAGCGAGGAGGCTGGGGGTGCACAAGAAGCTGGGAGGGGACACAGCTGGGACAGCTGACCCCAACTCACCAAAGGGATATTCCAGACCATAGGACATCATGCTCAGCAATAAAAAGCTGGGGGAAGAAGAAGGAAGGGGGGGATGTTCGGAGTGATGGGTTTGTCTTCCAAAGTAACCGCTGTGCGTGATGGAGCCCTGCTTTCCTGGAGATGGCTGAACACCTGCCTGCCGATGGGAAGTAGTAAATTAATTCCTTGTTTTGCTTTTCTTGTGTGTGTGGCTTTTGCTTTACCTATTAAACTGTCTTTATCTCAACCCACAAGTTTTCTCACTTTTACTCTTCTGATTCTCTCCCCCATCCCACCACCATCTAGTGCAGACCATCCCCCCACCAAACACCTTCCTCCTCCTCCGCCCAGGCAGGCAGCCATGCCGCACCAGGGCCCAGGGCAGCCTGACTGCAGCAGGCCGCAGCTCTCCGATGCTGGCAGAAGAGGTGAATTCATTGCAGGCAGGAGCAGTCACGGGGCTCTCACTGCTTCAGGTGCAGCGGGCGGCTGCTGCTCCATGGGATGGAGGAGCAACCCCACACATCGGGGCTGCTCACCCCATGCAGCTGTCCCGGCATGGCATACCAGTGCCTGCAAAGGTGGACCATCCTCTGGGAACAAAGCGGGAGTTCACAGCTTGGTGATGAGGAAGAGCTGGCAGGGCTGGGGAATGGCACAGCGGTGCCACTGAGCCCCATAAACTGTGCATCTAACAGCCTGGCTGTGGTTTGCAAGGACAGGTATGCACGGAGGGAGGGAAGGGGGACGACGGCTGAGGTGTTCTCTGCACAGCCGCGGTTGTTAATGTGTGAGCTGGTCCTCACTCTCGTCCACCAGCAAATCCAGCTGTGCTGTAATTTATTGCCACGCAGAAACATTCACCAGCTCTAATGAACAAGGTGAGACGTGCAGATCTCGTCCTCCCCAAAGAGTTTACAACCGGCCAGAAGGAAAGAAAGTTGACAGACCTGGAGGTTCAGGTGCAACTTGCTGATGCTTTTTCTAGTCCGTAGATCCCGGTGATACAGTAAAACTGTTCACGGATAAGAAAATGCATAGTTTTTTGTGGGCTTTGGATTGCAGGGATTGCAAGAAATGTTTGCAAGATACAGCTCCACCTTTTCTTTATTTTTTCAGTTCTGAATTAGGACAATCAGGATGCTAAGGCCATTTCTGCCACAGTGTTAACTCTGGCAGGTGGAACAAACCTCATTAAAGGAATTTTAGCCTTGGCTTGAGATTCAAGAAGTTAAAATGTGGCATTAGAGCTACAATGGAGTTTCTAGTGTTGGAAGATGACTCCTTGTTGTGGGTTGACCCTGGCTGGATGCCAGGCACCCACCAAAGCCGCTCTATCACTCCCCCTCCTCAACTGGACAGGGGAGAGAAAATAAAACGAAAGGCTCGTGGGTCGAGATAAGGACAGGGAGATCACTCACCAATTACCGTCACAGGCAAAACAGACTCGACTTGGGGAAAAATTAGTTTAATTTATTACCAGTCAAATCAGAGCAGGATAATGAGAAATAAAACCAAATCTTAAAACACCTTCCCCCCACCCCTCCCTTCTTCCCAAGCTTAACTTTACTCCTGATTTTCTCTACCTCCTCCCCCCCCGAGCGACGCAGGGGGACGGGGAATGGGGGTTTGGGTCAGTTCATCCCACATTGTTTCTGCCGCTCCTTCCTCCTCAGGGGGAGGACTCCTCACACTCTTCCCCTGCTCCAGCGTGGGGTCCCTCCCACGGGAGACAGTCCTCCACGAACTTCTCCAACGTGAGTCCTTCCCACGGGCTACAGTTCTTCACGAACTGCTCCAGCATGGGTCCCATCCACGGGGTGCAGTCCTTCAGGAACAGACTGCTCCAGCGTGGGTCCCCCGTGGGGTCACAAGTCCTGCCAGCAAACCTGCTTCAGCGTGGGCTCCTCTCTTCATGGGTCCACAGGTCCTGCCAGGAGCCTGCTCCAGCGTGGGCTTCCCACAGGGTCGCAGCGTCCTTCAGGCATCCACCTGCTCTGGCGTGGGGTCCTCCACAGGCTGCAGGTGGATATCTGCTCCATCATGGACCTCCATGGGCTGCAGGGGGACAGCCTGCCTCACCATGGTCTTCACCACGGGCTGCAGGGGAATCTCTGCTCCGGCGCCTGGAGCACCTCCTCCCCTCCTCCTTCACTGACCTTGGTGTCTGCAGAGTTGTTCCTCTCACATCTTCTCACTCCGCTCTCTCTGGCTGCAACTGCTACTCCCCTGTAACTTCTTTTCCCTTTCTTAAATATGCTATCCCAGAGGCGCTACCACTGTTGCTGATGGGCTCGGCCTTGGCCAGCAGCGGGTCCGTCCTGGAACCCGCTGGCATTAACTTTATCGGACATGGGGGAAGCTTCTAGCAGCTTCTCACAGAAGCCACCCCCGCACCCCCCCTGCTACCAAAACCTTGCCACGCAAACCCAATACACTCCTTCAGTGCTACAGAAGAGCAGGGAGCCACAATTGCCTAGATAAGCTACTCTCCCTAGACTGACTTCTCCAGCTAACGCAAACAACAGTTGACTGCTAATATTCTTGCCATACACCCATTTTGTATTTTATGTATGTTTAGACTGATTTCTAGTACTGTAGTCCTCATGGTTTTTTGGTATGATACTCTGAACCTTGTCAATACCGATTGACTGGTATACATCTGTCAGATAGCTCTTCACCACCATCACACTTCTCACATTAATACTTCTCCTCCAGATTTAGATATTACTTCCTTTCTGAGAATACATTCACAGTTTCACAGGTACACAGATAAGGAATTCAGCAGGCCTAGAAAACAGATGTTTTTATTCAAAAAAATTGTGGGTTAGCACAACCTACCTGCACTTGACTTCCTGTTTTAGCAGCCTCCATATGTTAATAATTCTTGCCTTAAAATTTTTTGTGAGGCCTTGCACACTACAACATACCTGTATCGGTCTGATCATCGTTTTCTCCCTTCTTACATGGATAACATGCTACACTTGCTATTTCCAGTTCTGTGTCTCCCTCTTGGACCGGCAGACATTTAAGCCATCTGACCCACAATTCCCTCTGCCCATTATTTCAGAATTTCAGCCCACTAGTAACCAGCCTCCCCAGCACACTGCAGCTCCTGCTGCCGTTTCAGGTAGGGTCCATATATTCCCACACCTCTGACCCTAATCGCTGCCCTGCGTTTTCTCCCAGGAAGAGTAGTCTTTTTCTTTTTTCCCCTCAAAGATGCACTGTTAACGTGGTGATCAACAGGAGACACAGATACCCACATAGCCAAATTTCTTTTAGTGGTAAAGAAAGGAAGAGACCATTTGAGTAATGTTTAACAAATCCACTTATCTAAAGCCTATCGTGGAGTAGATCCTCCCCGTGCTAGGGGTATAAGCAAAGGCAAATTATCTACTATTTAAAGACAAAACACACACCTATCATTTCCACAGCCAGAAAAGGGTGGTACAGAGGATTCGTTCTGTTTTACACTCATGAGCCTTTTGAGGCTCTGGGCTTTTGAACATAGTATCACTTTTAAAAAATCCTTTCTTAAATTCTCTTTGTTTAGGTAGATCTTGGAGGTAAGAGCTGCCTTACAGAGTGTGTCATCACCTCAGCTGCTGTTACATCAAATGTAACATTGCAAATGTGCGTGTAAGAGCACACTGTATCTAGGATTACACGTGCAGCATGGGAACTCGCTGGAAACCCTTATTCACCAAATGCAGTTGCATACAAAGCAGTGTGTCAAAAACGCCTGAGAAACAAAATGGGGGACGCTTTCAGTCATTACAGTAAATAATACTTTCCTACCTGACAGCAGAGAAATTTTATTTAGTGTGTCATGCAGAGCAGCTGGCGTAGCCTTCATCTGGTGCAGCCTTCATCTGGTGCCAAGTCACACAGCTCATGCCTCTGAAAGGTACCTGCTCAGTTCAGGACTACTGCTCACAGCCAAAGACACAAGCAAACAGAGCCAGCTCAGGACGGCAGCTAAACTTGCAGTGGCAGGTCTCCTATGCCCACCCTGAGACGAAAAGGCCAGGACAGGGGAAGCCTTTGAGGAGGAGGAAACCACTCCATAGCCCTTGAATACAAAACCAGAAGCTGGAAAAGCTCACAGGAAAGTCCTCCCACCTTTCCCGGGAACTTGGTCAGGCTTGCCAGCACAGCTTGAGCCTTGCCCAATACAGAAATCACTGGGTAAGAGAACCAGCATGGCAGACCTCAGGGACTCTGGAGAAGAAGGAAGCCACTCCACCACCCTCCACCTTTAGGCCCTTTCAATTAACTTAGGTTTTCTTACATTTGATTCAAAACAGCTTGTATAATTTATTACTTATATTTTGTAGAAGGCCAGCACAGTAAACGCAGGCTTGTACCCAACAATAGTGTACATAAAGGTAATCAGGAACTTGGAACGGAAATTAGATGTGTCAAGCCACTCATCGCAGCTTGATGGAAAAACATAATAATCCAGTGTCTCACTGGCCATATATTCAGGGTTTTGTCATTTGAGCACTTCAAGAGAAATGGGAGCAGATCACTTGAGCTGCCTTTCTGAAGCATTGCCTAAAACTCCAAGCAGTCAGGAAAGGAGGTTAGAGTTGGAGGTAGGTGTTTGGGACCTTCCACTTCTGAGGGAATGCTGGTTTGTCAAAACTCTTTGTGATTCATATATTTTATAACAATAAAACTTCTGAAGGAAAGGTTTCTTGGACTGGAAATTGGACTGCTCAAAAAAGAGGAAAGGTTTGTGGGATGTGAGCCCGGAAAGTTTAGTTCATGAGTAACTCCCAGTAAGGCTTGACTGCACATCCTCTTCTAACCACAGCTATTCCATGCAAACACCTGCGGACAGGGTCATTTGAATAGCAATTGCTGGGGTCAAGAGCTACTTGAGCTCATTTTCACTTGAAAAGATTAGGAGTTGATAACCTGAGCAACTCAGCAGCAGAGCTGGCTTTGGAGCAGAGGTGGCCATCTGGCAGGGGCCTGAAGATACACCTCATTTAGCTACAGCAGTTGCCCTTCATACAATGAGAAGTGACCAAAATTTTCAATAGCAATCAGCATATCAAATTTTATATGTTTAACACCAAGTACCGATTGTCTGGTGAGTAAGACTACAAAGGAAACATGTTAATTTAGAAAGGTATATCTTATATTCACCTAGTGGTCAGAAAATAGAGAAAACAATAGCCTTTTTATTGTTGCCCGTATCGGACGTGTATCACTCCTGGATGCAAAAAGAATTGAGGACCCATGTGTGAAAGAAATGTTGCATCCTAATAATAGCAAGTCACAGCAAAGCTCAAGAAATAAAAAAAAAAAAAAATCATTTATAGGCAAACAAAACATAAAGGTCATAATAAATGAAAGTTTAAAAGTTAGAAGTTCAAAGAAGGGAAGGAGGAGAGAAAAAAGATAATGGGTATAGACAATAATTACAGTACCACATGAAAAAGGTAGGTAAATACAAAGCTTAACATGCTTTAAAAAAACCAAAACAAACAGATGTACAAAACAGAGTTTCCAATTTTGATCATTTCCTTAAACATGTCTCTTCTACTGACTCATAGGAGTAATTTGAGGACAACATTTTTAAGAGATGCTCCCATGGAAACACCTCCCTCATGCTGTTGCTTGCCATATATTCCAGATACATAAGCAAACTGTAAGATAATTCCACCTTTCTTTGAGCATTAATTCACATTAAAATTCCCTTTTCTCAGCACTACTTCTTTTACATTCATATGATTCAGATGTTTAAATCTGATTAGATCTAACAGTGACTGTTTATAAGAATAACAAGCAATTGCCAACAAGAGGTAAAAAGTAGTTATGGATGTGATGAGTATCATCAAAGAACTCAAAGATCTGTAGAGTTTAATGGCATTATTAAAAGCTGACATTTCTAGTGATATAGACCAACAAGAAAGTACATGACCTTTCTAGTGCTGATCTTAACTTCCTCTGTTTAGAAAAATGCAGCTTCTCTGTAAATCCCTTATTCCTGCTGGAGAAGAAGAAAAAGATATTTTTAAATCCAGTATTCATCCAAATGCTAGGCAATGAGACAAAGTAAAATCAGTTCTTGAAAATTTGAAAAATGTTGAGCTGAAGAGAGAAAGAGGGCAAGCTTTCAGCCAGTCCTTTCAATACTGGAAATTGCCCCCTAGAAGCTTCCACTCCATAGAACAGAAATAAAGGACATTGTTGATACATGGAAACACATGTTGAATACCCAGTTTAAAAGCAGTATTTTAGTTGTAAGATATAGCTACTGATCTGTAACTACTTTCCATAATTTCAGCTTGCAGTCCTTATTTGAAGAGGACCTAACTACAGAGGTGCTAAGTTATGTTCTCATAGTTCTCTTGAGCTGGTTCTTTGTTCTCATCCTTTCTCTCATCCTCCCAGATGCAAAGACCCTCTGGCCACTGGAGCAACAGAAACACTGAGGTTCCTTTCTAGTCATTGGAAAAACATGGATACCTCCAAAAGCTGTTTCATTCCCCTTCATAAAACACTTTACCTAAAATAGATTGATCTGCTTTCTGTTAACTGTAGGCAGCCTGGACTACCACTGGTCTCTTCAGAGGCTAAGCTCAGTGAAATGAATGCTAGCATAATACTCACTGTCTTGTCATAGTCTAAAAAATAAATAAATAAATCCTTACAAATTCCTGACATCTGTATTTCACTTACCTCCACACGAGGACTCCTTTCAACCTATGGATAAGAAAGCTATAAAAGCACTAAGCAGTACACAAAGGTGCTGGAAGCAGTCCATCTGCGTCAGCCGGGGCCAGTCTACCTTCAGGTACTGGTATTAGGCCAGTTCTTTATATAGCTTTACATTGAATGTGCTCAGGCCAAAAGAATTACGGGTTTCTTATCGTGTAGGGTTTGTTCTGACAACATATACCTTCACTGCAGAAAGTCTTGGAGGTAATTTGGAAGATGCAGCAGATAGAAAGCCACAGCAAGAATATTTGTCATCCAAAAAGAAGAGAGAAACAATTGAGAATTGCAGAAGAGCACATGGCTGCATGCTTGTGTTAAAATGATTATTAGACAAATGATGTAAAAACCCTAAGAACTGGTAACCAAGAGGGGCACTGAGATAGCTAGCTTTAGCCTACAAGCTTACTCTTGCTAGTTTCCAGTCAATCACAATCAATGGAGAGACACCTGCTCTTCCAGAAGGTCAAACATTTACTCATTTGAATTCTTTCCCTAAACTCATTTTCTGAACTACATCAGTACACTGTAACCCCTGCTGACTGATGAGTTACGTCAGGGGAATAACCTTGGTATCTTGAGCTCCCAGAAGGCAGTGATAAGCATCTTCCTGTCCGCTGGACTACGTTGAAGGACTTGACGACTTTAGACGTAGCAGCGGTGAGTCTTCTCCTTGGGAAGATGGGCCTTCCTGAGCAAAGGCAGTGGGGTAAGGCCAGAACACAGAAAAACAAAGCACTATGAATATTAAGGGATGATCCCTCAAGAAGGAGAAGAAAACAAGGGGAAAAAACCCACACCATGTTTCCATTTATGATGTAGGCTGGACCGCAGTCTGAGCCTGCTGTCTACCAATGACCTTTACAGAGGTCTAAGGTATGTTTACGTACCCAATGGAGTCAGTATTTACGTTTGTTGACCTACTGCCAAACCAGCTCCAGAACTGAAATAGCGTAACAGCATCACCTAAGTAGTGCTGCAGAGAAGACATTGTTATTAGTCTGGAGATAGTGCCATCCTACAGCAGCAATACTCTTCAGGTGCCCTTGCGCTGCGGCCACATTAGTGCATTGTACCACACTCACCTGTCTTGGAGAGTTCAGCTAGGACAGTGCACAGTGCTTTGCAAACATCAGCAGTTATCACCGGGGTGAAGAAAGATTGGGCGTTGACCTTTGAATTACACAGTTCAAGAAAGAAATGTCATGGGATATTTAAACATAGTAAATACTCAGGAACTCTAATTTACGTCCAGCTCACAAGGAGGAAGCAAGTAACAGTGCCCCAAACCTAATGGCATGCAAAGCATGACAAAAGAAAGATTCCCCATTGCTCAACGGTTGATTGTACATGCTACAGAAACCTCAGCTTTGCCTCTGGTGACAAACAACACACAAGGTATGAGAAGATCACAAGCCAACGCTCTATGATTGCAAGCCCCCCCCCTCCCCCAAAAAGGATAAGTTAGATGTTTCCTATCAATGAAGGGATGCCGTTCTCAGAAAAATAGCTAACTCCATAAAACACGTGGTGTAGCAGTAGTTAAGAAGCTCTTCCCTTTTAAGTAATCGGGGGATTACATCTCTGTACAGTTAAGATCCAAAACCATGCTAAACCTAAGCAACACTGCTTGACTTCAAACAAGTGAGAGGAAGACTGGGTTTAAAAAATGCTATGATCCCGAGCTATGCCTATTGCTCTGGATCTATGTGCATGTTGCAAACTTCTTTTATGTTTTAACTACTGTTAAAATTCAACATGTATTATAAAGCAGTTTCAGTCATTCCAGAAGTAACATTAAGACTTTAAATAGACGCTTTTACCAACTTTGTACACCACAGTGCTGATTACGAAATATTCTTATATTAGGCCTAGATTTCTTATTATTAGGCCTAGATATGAGAATTTCTTGCCCCACCTGTAAGCCTATAAAAATGTAGTCATGCAATATGACACCCAACCCCAAATGTGTGTCTTTAGCCTATTTATTCACATTCAAAAATCTAATTATTGATTTCTGTTAGACTTGTGCTACATTCATAACTACGCTGAATTTATACTATACTCAACTGCCAAAATCAGAAACAAACCATACAACTCTTTCCATTGACTTTGGTGGGAAGGGGTGTTGACAGCTTCTGGATGAGGAAGTGCTGGCCAATGTTTGATGGAAACTTCAGAGAATTCAGTACAAAAATAAGACCCATTTGCATCCAGAAAAGTGGGAAGGAAATGGGCAAGTGTTATATATCTGTGGTTTTCTGTGTTAACAATAATTAATGTCAGAGCCCCTTTTTTTTCATCCAAGTTTATTCACTAAAAGCTTCATCCTGCTCAGACTTTTCAAATGGACTCCCTGACTTCCATAGAACTAGTTTTATATCTAAAGCAAGCAGGACTGTAAGAACAATTGCTTCATGAGATTACAGTGAAAGTGCCAAGGAGCACATCTTGTTCAACAGCAGTGTGTGTCTCAGGCTTCTTGCTTGCTTACATTGGCCTCTGTGAACCGCCAAAACAGAGCACAGATACCTCTGAGGGAGCAGAAGTCAGAGGGATTAAGTGGTTCCACCACATTAGTGCTAAGCAGTGTCTGAACTACCAGGTTGTACGTGATAGGGCACAGCATTGCTCTAATGCAACTGCCTTGATTCTGGATCCAAGCACGCAGTTCTGTGCAAAGGCACTGTTTATGAATAGATGAGCTTGGGTTGGCACTACTTCAAGTCTTTCTTGTGCCATGTTCCAGTGGCTGGTGCGGACCTGTCCTCTGTGAATTAGAAGCCCAAATTCCACAGACATCTAATGAGACTGGTTTTGACATTACCAAGGGCTTCATTGTACTGTGACAAACTCTCCTCTTCTGGCTAAAACAGTCAAGTTACAGGCACACATGAGGAACCACAACATCCCACGTTTCAGGGTACTTCTTCAGTGTTCCTTATTCTCACAGCTGTTGGTATGGTTGATCACCGACAGTCTTCATCTCTCTGATTATAATTAAAAATATATAATAAAACAGTATAATAACAATAATATACATATAGCATAATAAAAATAGTTCCATTTTTAAAAAACAAAAACAGAAGCTAGCCTTGTAAGAGGAGAGGCATGGATAGGACTGCAGGCTGTGAGGTACAGCGCTCCATACCTCTGTTGCATGGGCAGCAGGACTCCAGAGTCACATTTTGCAGCTGTGCAGTTTCCAGAGCAATATAGAAGATGCTCATAATTAGCTGATGAGAAGCTTACCTTTGAAGCACTGGTGGTGTTAAATACTAAAATCTAGGCTCCATACATTTGCTTGCACTTCAGCGCAAAAACCCTGCAGAACCATCCCTCTCCTCTTCTGTGGCCCTGTAGCCCTGCTATTCACTTGTTAAGCTTTTCACCAAACACAGATAATAAATTTCATCCATCATTTATAACACTCGTGTTTGGAGGGTTTTGCTAAGAGCTACTTGGTTTGCTCTTGTATTTTATCCTCTGTGCCGATAGCCTCGTAGCCAACAAAGCAGATGGAGCTGAAATACAGACGCAAATAAATAAGTAGAAAAGTGATGTTAATGGATTCCCCAATTTCACAGAATGGGAGAAGAACACGAAAAGGGTCTGCCAGAATATATTTTTTTACATCAGTTCTACTTTTCTTCCATTTTGCAGTATCTGAATGACCAAATGCCTCCAGCTGGGGTGGCAATGAACCACAGATAAAGACAGACAAAGAAGCTGAGAAGCCTAGATTTTTTCTGGCCTCTGAAAATGTCGAATTCTGTGGGCTAAGCCTCTCTTGAACATTTAACATTGCTTCATTCCTGCAAAGTATCAGAGAAGACAGCTTTATGATCCAATTAAAAAAAAAGAAGTGTTTTGTTTGAAAAGCTTGTTAGCCTTTCAGATAAAGTCAGCTTAGCTGCAAACCTATCTATCAAAGTTTCATTTGATTACAAATAAAAAATCCAAATAAAAAGGCCAAACAAATGCCAGCCAAACCTGAAGACTTACATACTCAGGGTTCCCAGATTCTCTCTTTGTTTTCTTTGGCTTTGTAGTCATGATTATTCGTTACTATTTTTAGCACCAACAAGATGCTTCTCTGAATATTAACAAAACAAGCAGAGTCGCATTCCTACAATGAAAGGAAAGTCAAACAGACAATAGAGCACCCCAGCCTAGTTCTAGGAAGACTATGCACTATGGAATGAGTAAGTCCAAGTAAATGAGTAACACCCCCTGTGGAGTTTGCAAGTACTATGCCTTGACCAGACATGTGCAAGCACAAACTGGCATATAATAGGACCTATCTATCTTGATTCCTGGGCCACTGATCAACAGGTGTGTTTCTCTGTCAGCAATGCAGGCTCACCACCCACTGACTTCTCAGGGAAGAGCTGAAGCTTCCGCCTTTGCAACCAAAAAGAAAACAAACTCGAGAGAGATGGCTCTGAATAAAACAGCCTTTGCAAGAAACGACTTAGGGAACAATAAGAAACAAATGCCAAGTTTTAAAGCTGCATAACACCCAGAACTGCAGGTATCTGCAACGCTGACCAATTTAGCACTGCATGCTCAGGATGTCTAAAGAATACGTCTTACTTTGGAAAATTGAGAAAGTTGAGAGAGTACAAACCAGTGAGCATTGGTTTGCGTAACACACATTGCAGGTAAGAGGGGCAAGTAACGGGCTGCATTTTTGTGTCCTCACTCACAGTAAGCAGCACCTTTCTCACTACAGTAGGCCTATTTAAATCACCTGGCCTATAGAAAAGCTTTCTCAACGTAAATATCAGAATCTAATGGACTTATTTTCCATTTACAGACCTGGATCTGCTCCAGAAAGACAAGAGGAAAGACACTCCCAATAACTCAGAGAGGGAGAACAAGCAAAGCATATTTAAGTGATTTGTTCCTGGTAGAGAAAGAAGCAATGGCACTGGCCCTAGTTTATTAATAGGTTGGAGGCTGCTATCCGCTCTGCTTTCTCCTCCAAACCAGAGGCTGCAGCTGCCATACCTTGTTGCTTAACTGTGATGATAATTTTAACTGTTTCAGTACCTGAGAACATGCACTATATCCTTGAAATACATTCCAGAAAGTGTAAAGTTCTATAAAAGCAACAACTGAGGAAAAATTTTGTATAGATATAAGAGGGAATGATTATTTATCATCTCCTCTGATTTGTGCAACTGCAGTTTCTGAATTTGACCAAATGACTTTGCATCAAACCCACAATTTTAGATTAAGTTGAAGCATCTAGCTTACAGAAAATACTCAGTCTTGGTTTAAAGAGACCAGATGATGAGAAAGCCAATACGTCCCTGAAGTAACTGTTTCCAGGGTAAATGATCCTCACAGTTAAAAACGTGAACTATATTCCAAGCCCCTCTCTGTCCATCCTTAAGATCCTGAATATTTTTCTTGATGCAATGAAATTAAATATCTGGTACTATTCAAGTTCTAGCTTGAGCACACTTAAAATTGTGTCTGCTGACCTGCCAAACTGAAAAATTCACATAGGAGTTTAAAAAAAGGATTTTAAGGGCAGAGCAAGTAATTTTTCCAAGATAATTTTTTACTTCAGAACTGAATGCTATAATCAAATCCATGCACAAATCCATTTTTCATTTTCTGTATTCATCCTAGCATGTTTATAAGTAGAAGATAAATTTAAATGGGTTTAAAATTGCAAATAGACATTCACAGATATGAAATATAAATTATGCTATCATGTGCAAGAAAAAACATTGCAAAAATTAAAGAATAATTTCTATGTCTATTTGTTTTGTTCTGTGGTTTCTCCTCCATTATTCACCTGGCACATTCCTACTACCAGACCCTTCCCACGTCAAGTAAAATTTTGATTAATCTTGGTCATGTATTTACATTGAAGACTACGACAGCAGTGGCTGTGACCAACTGACACCATCTATGCTGCCTGTTGGTCAACGGACTTATTTCCCAACGAGCAAACGGCCGAATCACACAAACCTTGTTCACATTCAGCTCTGTTCACCATCCCTCAGTTATAATGTCACCAGAGATGCACCAAAAGACTACGTTATTCCTACCAGAGACAGCAGGTCAATATTGTGGCCTAACAATAGATTTCTGTAAATCCACAGATGACAGCCAAGCATCTTTCTTTGTTACTATATTTGCTTTTTTATTCTTTGTTCTTTACAGAAAGTATTTACGTAAATAAAAACAAAAGGGAGTTTAGTAATAACAAGTGCCAAGTTAGGCAGAGATGCCCCAGAAGAGGCAAAGGGTGTGAAAGGTCCCTCCCCTGCCCCCATGCAGGAGGGTGGTGTGGGTGGACACCCACGGGCGCTGCAGCTCTGCACCTACCGGCACAGCCTGAGACAGGTACCCAGGCTCCCCTGCACAGCACCTGCCAAGGACCGTGCACCTCCAGACGTTGCAGTGGGAGAGACCAAAAAGTCCCCACCACGCACAGCGGAGCAGCCATCCACTTCAACCCCTGTGACAGGTGAGCAGGCAAAGGATTTGTAAAAGGGGTCCCACGCTGCCAGCGCTGCAGCCCCAGGTTTGTGAAAGGTTGGCTACTCCAGAAGCAGGATTTCTCAAACTTGTTGCTGTTATGCCTATACTTACTAAACAAAAGGTATTGGGCCGCACCCTATCTCATGCTAGGTGACATTCAGATGTAATGCAATATTTAATTTCATGAAATCTGTCTTGCCAAAGTTTGCAATGACCTCAGCCTAGATGCTGCATCCCCACCTTCCTTTGACACAGGTGCTTGCACCCTTCTGCTTAGTATGTTGCCTTCCTTTTGCTTCACTGCCAGCCTTCTGCTTTTTCTTTTAATTCTCTTACAGTTCTGATAAAAGGTGTTTGCCTTTCTGAGTCCTCTGCCACTCTCCTCCACTTTCTACTAGTGTCCTACAGGTCTCTGACATTGGTTTCTTTCTCTTCACCTTCAAAAATTCCTCCTAGAATCTCAAGTGCAAACTAGTTATAGCTACAATTTCCATGCTACTGAAGTGCTACGGGTAGAGAAGGTCTTATGATTTTTTTTTTTTTAAAGTTAGACTCATTCGCAAAATAAAAATAGCATCTTGCGTTAGAGAGCTTCTCCAATGTTTTGATGACTGATTTTGTATGTGACTTCCCTAAAACTTTATATACAGTATAAAAAGTTAATCAAGCCAGAGCTACTACAGAGCTGAATTCATTCATGTTCAGTCTTACAAGATGCACTTCAATTTCATAGAATCATAGAATATCTTGAATTGGAAGGGACCCATAAGGATCATCGAGTCCAACTCCCAAAAAACCTGGGGAAAAAAACATGACCTGATAGCATATTATTTGAGAAATGGTATGCTATACAACCAAGACTTACAAGTAAACAAGAAGCAGCATAAATTTTACACACGCAGGCTTACATGACTGTATTTTGACTTCTGAGTACTTGCTACAGGCTTTTTACATTTTCAGTTAATTCCTTGAGAAGCACACCCACAGGTTACCTACAGAGATAACTGCAGTGTGCCATGCTTCGAGTGTTATGAGCATGGGAATAAAAAGCTATGACCATTGTGAGACAAATCTTGGCCCTTCTGAAACAGGTGTCATGATCTCCACTGATAACTCCAGCTAGCCTTTCTTTGTCATATTTAAAACCAATGTAGCTTATTTTTGAAGCTTGATAGAATATATACAGTCTGCACTAGATGAGAGTATTGCTATGCTTACAGTAACCATAAGCACTCCCAAAGAGAGCAGAACAACACAAAAGCTCTTAAAAACACCAACAATAAAAAGAAGTAATGGGTTTTACACATAAAGTCATCTGAGCTAGCTCCATCTCAGCACAGCTCTAGACTCTGTGCTCCAGCGTTGCAAAGCATGCATCAGCCCAAAGCGGTAGGAGCGACGGCAGGTGGAACCAGCACTGGAGCTAGGAGTGGGGAAACCTGGTCTCCTACACCTGTGGTGGCCTCAGTGACACTGCCCACCATCAGGGCAGGGAGTGCCGTTTAACCTGAACAAAGGTGTGTAAAAACAACAGATTGGGAGAGGAAACAGATTAGAGTCTGGCAAGAATCAATTATCTAATAGTGAGGAGTTGCAGTCATAGCTGGTCATCGGGGTTGGCTAGATAAGGAGATCAGGGTTTAGAAATTAATGAATAGTCTAGGATGAGCAAGAAGGGAGACAGATCTGAGGAGGAGTACTGGTAAGGCTGGTAAAGAGTATGAGACAGAGCCAGGAAACAGGAAAGCTTTGAACGGAGGGGGAGACTGGGGAAAGAAATTATGCTTGAGAGGGAGGGAGAGATTAGGAAAAAGGGCAGTTAGGTGCAATAGCAACCAGCTAAACAAGCAAAATGGGAAAAAGATATTGGGGCACTGATAGGGGACAGGACCAGGGCACCCCAGAAAGGAGACTGGTGTCTGGGGAGGGGGAGAGATTTGCAGGTAGGAAGCTCAAAGAACTTGGGTAGTGATTTCCATAATGAGCTCAAGGGGACATCTGGGACTGGCTGGAGAAGGAGACTGGTAGAAGATACCTAAGGAGAGCAGAGGAGATGACAAAGCAACCAGGGTGCACAAGGGACAGGGCTAGGTCAGGCTCAGATTGGAAAGGTGGGGAGAGACGTGACCAGCTTGGGGAGAGGGAGGAGATGAAGGAGCAATTGAGTCTGTGCCACCAAGTACACACTTTTCCTCAACCCCTGGGATGCAATCCAGCACTTAGGAGCCTTTTCAGCCTTTCCCCATGTCCAACCTACAGTGCTACTTTCTATTTTAAACAGCAGGACACTTGCTTGGAATGAGAGCGCCTGCAGGAATTAGGAGTTCATATCGTGTTATTAACCACCACCTAGCCCAGAAGCAGTTAAGGATCTGTTATAAGAAACCTGAGGTTTTTTTGTACATCCTTTTCTGATCTTTGAGTTCGAGTGGTGGTTTTTAACCTAAATATAATGCTGTTTATTATACTAATGCTTATTATAGCAAGCGAGAACACAGAACTTGAAAAACTGTAAACAAGAACCATCAACATTATCTAATGATTCATCTAGCCCGGTTAAGGAAGCTGTATAACTCATTAAGTGTATTTTGGGAGTTGGTTTGTCATGAGAGAGAGTGCCAGACAGTTGACTTCCGCAAGGAACATTCTTCCACATTATTTTAATCTTAGAAAAATATTAGAATTAATCAAATCTGTTTATTAATTTCATTAGTGTGGTAATGAATTAAATACACTTATCAGAGTAGGAAAGCACTTCTAAATCACCGTTTATCAACAAAGATGAAGTTGAGCTCAGAAGAGATCATCTGAAACCGGACAATTAGACATTAGCTTGATTAATTTGTTGATTGTCTTTCTGGTCTGGCCACCAGCAGCTATCAACATCTAGCTATAGGGTAAGAACACACAGCCAGTGCAGGGGGAGAAGGACTGGGCTGTACCTTGGTGATAACCTATTCTCAGATCAGTTTACATCAGCAATGAAGACTGACCTCTTCGAATATATCAACCAACTGTAGACCTGTATTCCAATAACTCTTATTTGTGCTTGAGAGAGCGGGTATTACATAAAACTGTTTCACTTGCAGAAGAAACCATTTCACTTGCATTTAGGGGAAAAAAAAAAATAGCCTTTTTTAAGACAACACAATGACAATTTGAGGACCCAGTTTTCCTGTTATTCTTGGGATATATAACTTATATCTGGCAGGCAAATAGGAACAATGTTGACAACAAAGTGATTTATTTTTCTGGATGTGAATCAAACTCTTTTTGCTACACGTACGCTTACATATACATATGCAAGTATTCTTTGCAAAAGACAGCTTGATAGCTGCATGTCCAGATCTTTCAGGCAGGACAAAACCAAACTGAACCTACAGCAACTGTAAAAAAGGTATTTACTCACTAACCTGCAGTGATATGTTTATGCCAAAACCAGACGAGGATCATGCACTCGGCTCCTAGGCGGCATTCATTATTTCAGGATGCCCTGTAAAATTGCAAGTTGTATTTCCTACCTTATCTTCATGGACTTTCCTGTCCCTCCCCTACTTACCCCAATATTTAGAATGTCTTTCCTTGTGCAAAGACCCTCAGGTGGTGGTTTAAGGTTTCCCCCAGAGCAATGGGGAGCCACTCTCCTGTCTGTCCCTTGCAGGAGAGGCATTTGGTTTTGGTCTACCCCAGTGCTGTCTTTTGTGCTATGATCTAAAACCGCCTCAGGTCTTGCGTTCCCCATGCTCACCTGGCCATGGCCCTCTCACAGGGGTATCTGAATACATCCTTTTTTTTTTGGTCCAGATCTGCAGTCTCCAAAGTTTGTTGATATCACCCTGAGCATCCATGTCCCCTATGGTGCCACATAATCTTAAAGACAAAACAAACAAAAGCTTATTTAGGAAGATTTCAGGCGAGGCTAGGAGACTGAAAACAGAAGTATCACAAGTGTAGAAGACAACCCAGCTGATATTTAGCTGGATACCTGTCCTGGTTTCGGCTGGGACAGAGTTAACTTTCTTTTTAGTAGCTGGTACAGTCCTGTGTTTTGGATTTAGTGTGAGAATGATGTTGATAACACGCTGATGTTTTAGTTGTTGCTAAGTAGCGCTTATCTTAAGCCAAGGACTTTTCAGTTTCCCATGCTCTGCCAGCAAGCAGGTGTGCAAGAAGCTGGGAGGGAGCACAGCCGGGGCAGCTGACCCGAACTAGCCAAAGGGGTATTCCATACCATGGAACGTCATGGCCAGTATACAAACAGGGGGAAGTTGGCCGGGAGGTGCGGATCGCAGCTCAGGAACTAACTGGGCATTGGTCAGCGGGTGGTGAGCAATTGCACTGTGCATCACTGGTTTTTTTTCTTCCCCCCCCCCTTCCTTTTTTTTTGTTGCATTCCTTTTCATTACTATTATTATTATATTTCATTATTACTATTGTTAGTATTATATTTTACTTTAGTTATTAAACTGTTCTTATCTCAACCCATGAGTTTTACTTTTTTTTTTCCTTTGCTTTCCTCCTCCTCACCCCACTGGGAGGGGGAGGGGGAAACGGCTGCGTGGTGCTGAGTTGCTGACTGGGGTTAAACCATGACAATACTTTTCAAGATGCTTCTGCCTCCCTTGCCTGAGAGCTCCCAGACGTATCCCATTAGCTGGAGCTGGGAACACAAGTTTTACAGCACCAACGTGTCAGCCAGGTGTGGGCCAAGTTCTGAAATTTTCTAAGGCAAGTTAGAGGAGGAGGGAAGGTTGGGTCCCATCTTCCCCTCCCTCCATCAATTTTACAATTAGCATTACAATTGTAATTTTCATTTAGTACCTTCTCCTCAGTATAAGTGGCCTTAATATTGATAAAACTTCTTGACGATTAATTCTATGTCAGCTTTCAGTGTTCCCTTACCATGTTTGGGGTTAACATGTAAAAAAATCAGATAAACAAGTTGCTAGTTTTGCTTTGCGAGCAGGAAGAAACTCCCTAGATGACACTATCTCTACTTTATGACTGTTAACTAATGCCTACGCCTTATCATAACACTGAATTATCTGAAGACTGAACCCTGACCTCATGTAGAAGATATTATTGGACTTAGCTTCTGTTCTGGAGTCTGATCTTCTCATTTAATAGCAAAAATTCTGATATCCTAGATAC
Source organism: Gymnogyps californianus (assembly GCF_018139145.2). NCBI lineage: Eukaryota > Metazoa > Chordata > Aves > Accipitriformes > Cathartidae > Gymnogyps > Gymnogyps californianus. The sequence goes on along the minus strand of NC_059474.1, from coordinate 20,694,223 downwards.
ATGGGTTCATCCTACACCATTTGCTCATCTCACAACAGTTACAGGTTCAAAACATCAGTAAAATTATCTGTGAATTTTTCCATGTTTAACTATCTTCTTCCAGTGATGAAGTTTGCAAGCATTTATTTATTTATTAAATTGTGGCAATATTGTGAAAGATTTCATAATAAACCATTAAAAAATTAATTTTCCTTCAAGGGAAACACCTGGGTTAGGATGTGTATTTCCAGCAGCAGATTCCTTGTAACAGCAAATAAAACAAATAGAAATTAGTAGTACAAACTCCTAATTCAGTTTCCTTCCTGCGACATCCCTCACTCCAGTCAAGTTCCTTCAGATCGAGACCTTGAAGTATGGGATAACGCATAGTGGCTTCTTCCCCAGAAGAGCCAGAAAACAGGAAAAAAAAAAAATTGCTCTCATTTGTTCATTCTCCTCCTATTTGCAGCACCCTCTTCTTCAGAAACAAAGCTCTTCTACCTTGTAGGTAGGACCTTGCCATCATCCCTCCTACACACTTGAAGCCCCTACTCTTTCTCTGGTACCAGAGCTGCTGAAATCAAATCAAGTGTAAGGAGAAGACCATGGAGCATTGGCCCAGACACAGGAATCTGAACAAAGTTTTGTGCTTGGGCTGTCCATTTGACATGTACCAGAAAGTTGCTAAAACATCCTAAGAAAGGTTAGCCACTTCTGGATGTGGCTATTACAGAATCTAGGGAACCAAGAACATGACTTTGTATTTTGAGTCTGCTTTATAATTAATAGCAGCTTCTTTCCAGGATGCACTTGCACCCACATGTAGGTGGACTGCAATTCAAAATCAGAGCTAAAGAACATTGTTAGCTTCAATCATGAATTCAACACTGGATCAACAGTGCTTAGCAACTCTGGAAAATCACCCCTAGAACAAACAATTCATAAAGCTTGTGGTGTTTGGGCCTCCATATTCAAAAGGACACTGGTTACTTTTATCAGTTACAGGAGGGACTAAGTGTATACACTTGCTGAAACACGCACAGTAAACTATACAAAAGCGGCAGAAGGGACACAAGTGCTGTGCTGACTGGCATGCTGAAGATTTTGTTTTTACCTCTACAAAATGAACTAACTTTGGTCTATTTCCCCAACACAGCTACATTACTTGCGTGCACATACCTTTTACTTTAGCAGAGTTTGCCTCCTTCGTGTGTGCACTTCAGGGATGCTGCAGAGCTCAAGAACTTAAATGTTAGTCATTACGTATTCTAAGGAAGTACCAGAAATTGAGGATACTCACTCAAGAAACATTATACATCTTACTGTCTGCAGCCTCCTCTGGAGAACAGTCGTCCTCCACCTCTTCCTCTGGGACCACTTAAAGAAGATGAATCAACTCATAACTTGACACGCCTAATTATTACATGCTGTTAACATTCAAGGGTGCTGCCAGATAAAGAAGAGGGTGTAGCCTCCATGCAAACATGCTTTCCTGCTCTCAAATCAAAGACCTTCCTTTAATTAAAGTAATCTAATTAATTTAGGTCCAAATGAAGCTTCACAGGCAAGGGCAAATCCAGATGATGCATCATAAATAAGCAATACAAATCGCTCATTCATCCTATAATTATTAGATATTTTCAAAACAAGCCTTACAATGAGGCTGATGTCCCCTATTGTTTCCATCAGGAAAGGAAGAAAAAGCTTCTTTAATCACCTTATTTGAAATATATAGAAGATGACTAAATGAATAAATACAGTAACCTAAAAAGTTTAGAAAGCAATTAAGAGAGATTTTAAAATTATTTAAAACAGCTAAAGCTATTAGAATGATGGGCAATCAAATCCTTCCCCTTGAAACAGTTCTGGCAATTAGCCTGTATTTTCTGATTTCCTGTTTATTGAAAGGCTGCTCATATTTTTAATTGAGGAATTTCTAACACAGGGAATCATTAATCCACCCCAAACATCACATTTCACTGCAGTCAAAGATTTGTACTGGATGAGTTTACATATTAAGTCCAAAATTCAGGGGTATTTCAGTACCAAGTGATGGGTCAGCTGTCTAACCGGTATTTAGCTACCAGTTTCCCATTTGCTTTGGTCCAAACTGTCTTTCAGTACATGCTATCCACTAGTCCTGGCAGGAAAGGATGGCAGAATGAGTCCAGTATTATTTTTCCAATCTTTCTTTTTTGGGGCGGCAAAGAGACGCGGCTGAAGGATGCTTTATTTTTCAAGCTACAGTGGCAACACAGGCGAATGAGATGAGAAGAAAGAAAGAGCCACAGCATTTCTGCAACAGGAAAACTGGCTTGTCTCTCTCTCGTTGCACCTGACCAGTGCTTACCTCCAAGGTAGCACTGCTCACACAGACTATGGAAACATAGCAATTGCTCTGGAAAAAAAAAAGCAGACCTCATGCTATGGCTTAGAAGGCAAAGCCCTGTGCATGTGAAAGTAAAGAAAGAAAGAGCAGGGTCTCTGTTCTCATCTCTGGACTCCCACAGCCCACCAGCTCTAGTTTATCTGTGCTAGCACGTAGTACACTACTTTTCTTCAAGTTCTTTCAGGCATCTTCTGAAAAGTATCTTGAGACAGCAACCAAACAACTGAATCAGCCACAAATTTAGGGAACGTGATGCTAATGAAACATTCACAACAACTCTACCATTTCATCTGAATCCATATAGAGGTAAAATCATTCTCGCCTCTTGATCTGGTTAATTCAGACAAACCCCACTTTCAGTTAGAGCAATTATTTGAGTGGAGTAGAAGATTATAATGACCTCAGAAAAAGGTCATTAAGCTTTTTCAAAAGGCAAGCCAAACAGGTTTTTAGAGAGAAGTAACATTTTGGTTGTTTTCAACCAATCAGTTGCTGTAACAAACTTTCAAATAGTGAAGAAGCACTTTTCTTCCTTAAAGCGACTCTACTTTTTTCCAGCTATATCTGTTGGTCTGATAAAATACATTAATTTCTTCCTATAAATATTGCCTTTCAGAACATCACAGATGTATCAAAACTACCACTACAACAACTGATCGTGATAGGTTTGTATACTGAAGAGTTATTTTAGGACAAGATCTGAAGGAGGATTAAACCTGTATTTCTGAAGTGCCAATAATACAGCCACAGCATTTCAGACTGCACAAATGAAGACAGTACAGATTTAGATAGGCCAAATGAAGTTACTAGTAAGCAAAGTACATTTCCCTAAAGCACTTTTAGGATGAACTCCAAGTAGTCAAAGCATGGGACAAGATTACTGACACTGGCTGACCTACACACCTTCATATCAGAAGATTCCCAAACATAACGATTAAGTCAATAGAGAAAGCATAAGGAGGCCTCCGGCAGGTCATTAAGCAGAAGACGCTAGCATTTGAAGTGCACATCTGATATAAAGAAAAACGTTGCTTGAAGGATCCCAGAAATAAATGTTTACTTAAGATGAAGACAAACAGGAATTGAATAGCAGCTTTTACAGTAAGAGAACAATGAATCCTGTAAATATTTTCCACTCATTTAATTTAAAAACAAATCCACCTAATCTGTGTTCTCATTTTCTGCATTTGCTCTCTGTTCTTATTATTGCAAAAAATTTGAATAGGTGGAATATTCTTAGAAACTGACTTTTAAGCAATTACTACAAAGAGATCACTTTGATCATAGGGTAGTAAATATACACACTGAAGGCAGACTGAACAAGTGTAGCCTAAACAAGCAAAGGGAAAAAAGAAAAAGCAATTCTGTGTAGTCAAAATATGTAAGTAGTAAAAGTAATCGGTAGAGCTGGCTTCTTAAGGCCCACATTCACTCCAGCCACATGCTCCCCCAGCATCTAGTCTCCTCAGTAGCACAGTAAACCCACAGGTTTCTGAAATCAAACTTCACAATGTAATTCCTCCTTTCCCCCCGTTCGCATTTCATACAAAATAGTGGATCTCATGGCTTCTTCTTAAATAGCTTTAGTTTACTCAAAGAGAAAAATGCTTCTGTCTTTCTTCTCCAGTTGGGCTCTCACACTCTTAACCATCCCAGATCTATTCCTAGCTGGGTCTAACAACTGAAGGACCAGCCAAGAAGGCATGTTAATATTCCTTTAGCATCACATCACAAATAGTCAGAATGGGAAAGTACAGGTTTAATCAGAAATCTTAAGTCACAAACATGGTCTTCAGCTGAAAAATGACATAAAGGAAAAAGGACAGTATCAAAAGCCTTCCATGGTTTCTGTCCCCTGATACAAAGCTAAAGTTTGGCTTTGAGAAAGTAATGAATGTGCCAAACACCTGGACCTTTAAAACAGTTGTAGTGCTTTATGGACTAAAACATGCACATTATCCAGCAGTCAGGAAGTAGTACCACCAAACTTCTGAGGGTTTCTTCCCACACAGACCCTCTTCTTCCCCTCTAGGTATTTTGTTTGGCCATTTCTCTGTGTTTTCTGGATGTTAGGTAACTGTTGCTCCAATGGGACTATCAAGTACCTAGAAATCCTTGATAAATGGCCACTCTGCATATACAGACCAACCCTACAATGTGTGCACAGTCACTGCAGCAAGCAGGTTGAAGGTCGGTAATTTTTTATCCAGAGGTAATAAAAATAAAAATCATGCCTTTCACCAAAATCTACACCAAGCTGTTGTGAGCATGCATCAGGTCCACATATATTTCACATGTGCTCGTAACAATACGAGCACGTGCCCAAATGCTTCAGTCCCATTCTCAGGAAAACCTTCCTGACTGAAGCCCAGATTTTCAGAGGTACCTGCCTGGTGTGCAGAACCTCTCACAGACACATGAAACATCCAGTTAGTCCTGGTGAACCCAGGAACAACTAGAACCAATGTAGATTTACATCATCCACCAAAACTTGAGCATTTTTTCTACACATACTCTCTGTGTGCTCATTAGAATTACATTAAAGAGAAGGTTCAGGTTGTTCTTTTACCAAAAACAATTCTACTTGATAGAAAGATATGAAGACATGACTACCTAAATGAGTTGCTGAAAGCTAAGGTAGGGTGTGTATTTATGGCACACTAGGCATTTCACAAAAACTGCCCTTGAGTATGCCCTTATCGGTGCCAGTGAGCTGACTCCAATATCACTGCACGGTAGCTACCTCACATGTGCTACCAAATGAGAGTTGTGTGCGTAGGCACTCACCAGCCAGTAGCTTATTTTTATAAATCCAAACACTTCCACCACCATGCCATATCTTGTTTGTGGATCCATACACACTGGTCCAGATTTTTAAAGGAACTTAGGCATTTAACTTGGCCGTTAGGCATTTAATGGATTGGAACAAAGCAAGACGATGTTAAGTCACTGCATATACTACAGCAAGGACAACTGTCTAGATTTTCTTTTTTAATTAAGTGATGCAGCACAGGACTTTTTAAAGCACAGCCCCACCTGCCTATGTGAACCTTTTGAGTTACCCAGAGCTAAGCTAATAACAGATAGCCTTATTAGCATGCAGAAACAGTACTGGGCAGGTATTGGGAGACACCAAAAAGGTGTGCTCTATTTTAATTCACATTTTTCCAGATAGGTAAGAAACTTCAGTTAGATTTTTAAAAAGAGGCATTACATATTTGGCATTGCATTAGTATTATCAGCATTTGCCTACACCACTTTGAAAATAAACCTTTCACTATGTCCAGACATGATTTACAGATACGCTCCTTGAAATAGAAACACTGTGTTAATTTTAAGACAAATCCTTTCTTATGTCCAGATCTGATTTACAGTTAATTTCCTTCAAATAAAAATGTATGACGCAGATTTCCATTTGCTTTCTGCCAGAAACTTCTATTTTTAGATGCAGGGCAACTTTATACTCCCTTAATACACCTACCACTCCTATATAGCAAATGGTGCACCTTAGCAATGGCTGACACATTCCGTTAGATAAATAAATTCTGCAGAATTGCTGACAAAATTGTATCAACATTGATAAGAACAGCAATGTGTTTGGACCTCCTACTTGATGGAAGCCTTCTAAAGAAAATTACTTAACTTTTTTTTTTCCCCTTTCATTTTTTTTCTTTTCTTTCCTGTTTTTCTTTTGGTCAGTTTTATATGTGGAAATAAACCAGAAAAAGTAGCAGCTCTCTGGGTACACTCCATACTGGAACCAAACTGCTCTGACACAAAATGTCCTTCTGCATCTGTCAAGTTGGGGCTGCTCTAAAAGTCTTCACTGGCTCCCATTTTCAAGGCACAAGTTCTCATGTCATCAGCTTTGCCCAATATTGTCTCCATCTATGTTTCTCCCATTTCCTCCCACACTCACCTCCCACTCTCCATGCTCCGCCCAAATTACTGATGACTGACCCTTTTGGATTCTTTATCCACTCCCAACTGTGGACCTTCTTATATCCCACTCATGGTAGTCGAAACAACCTCTCAGCCAGTATCTACCAAATATTTTCCCTCCATCAAGAGCACCCAGAAAACTCCTGTTCTGAAAAACACTCCACTGTTAAAGATTATGGGGATATGTAGAAAACATGAAATGATACGGACTGTACCTTGTGTCTGCCCCTTTGTCTGGCATACATTTGGTAACATACAGACAATATAGATAAATATTTTGTTAGCTAAAGGAAAGTACTGAAATAGTTTTCTTGTTTTGCTTTTCTTTTTCCCCAAGTGACAAAGCTGGGTTTAGTTTTTCAATAAAAGTGAAAATTTGGCACACATTTGATACGCACATGTGGGTTTTTTCTTTTCCCTTCCCTATCTCATTATCAAGTCAAACAATTTTCCTGATTAGAAAAACAGTTTTTCTATCTATCTTGTCTTCGTGGTGGCCTGTGTTTTATATTTTATGAAATTATGACAACTTCAAAAACATGCATTTGAATACATAATGTGAGAGGAACACGCATTTACTGCTCTTCCTGAAACTAAACAGCTTATTATCCAAAGTGTGGAAACACAAACAAAAAGGACTTCATTTACTAATTTCATTCTCCAGAAGGCCTCTGCAACACAAGTAATGTCGGAGTGCAGTGAAGATCATGCAACTAAGATACTGTGTTTCAGGGATCTGTAACACTCCTTGCTGCAAGCCTCTGGGAAAGAATCAACTTCTGGTAAGAATTTTTTCTTCTATTAGCTAAATGTTTTTGAGTTATTTGAAACTATGAATATTTGTCCAAATGGTTTACATTACTGAGCAAATGTTAGGTAAATTCCATCCAAACAATGAAGCAAATTCCAGCAATGAGTAACAGAAATAGTGCCTCCCTCACATTTACTTCAGTAAGCGTCTAAAAGCAATCCCATAATCAGGTATTGCAATGAGAAATGCAAGACACTGGGAGGATCGCAACATTTGGGAAAAAGCCTCTTTCACCATAATGTAGATAATGTCTGTGTAGGAAGAGAGACTTTGTACTCACTTTCATTTCTCATGGGTGTTCTCACTTATCTATTCTTAACACTTCCAAATTATTTCCTGCTTTGAGAAAACAAAACTATTTTTAGAGAATTTCTCAACTCTGGAAAAATGTTTTAAAATAACACTTGGAAAGCCTACTAGAATGAAAAAGACTCCCCCCCCACCCCCGCTTAGTCTAACTGGCACTATCAAATATTTCCCATTTTATTTAAAAGACTTTCATAAACTAAGAAACAATATTCTGGAAATAATTATACTTAAAATAACCCACAATTCTGATTGAATAGGAAGTCCTTTGAAAACACAAATGCAGTCTCCCTCACTTTAACAACCAGCTCCTTCAAAATCATCTATTATAGACCTGCAAGTGTTTAAAATTAAGCATTAAATTAAGAGTTTTGTCAAGGATACAGTTATATAAGCATGTCCTTACTATCACATGGGTTAAAATTGGAGAACATGAGTATGGAGTATGCAGAAAAAAATGAGAACTGAGTTTTACCTGTAACCAAAAGTTTAAGTTAACTAAGGAACCTATTAGATTACAAAAATACTGTTTACTTATTTTTGCCATATGACATTTTCTCTATTTTCTACAGAACTAGTGAACAAAGTTGAAACAAGAGTGTCACCTATGCAGCTTACATAGCCATCTGCAACACTGTGAATATTTTTTTCAAAGTCAGTGCCTGAAATTTTTGCTGGCTACCTATGACTAATACATTCCCTCACATCTCAAAACAGACCTCCAACTATCATGGAGCTACAGCACCTTGTGTCAGCCCCACATTTTCAGAGGGCTTCTAGATATGTAGGAGGAGTACTGAGATTTTAAATGAATGAAAGGTCTTCCTTCTCTAAAACAAACAAAAAAATCACAGGCCATGATCTAAAGCATTAACAATAATGATGTGTGGTATTTAGGAACATCACTGTAAATAACTATGAAGTTCGCATTAGGATTAAATAAGGTTATGACAGACACAGTGGAAGCAGTCTCCAAAAATTAGACCAGAAAACAGCAACCCAGTGCCGATTGCAGAAACCAGTACAGGAATTCCACCACTGCCGTTTCCCTATGGGCAAATCCCAGGCCCTTAGAGAAGGCAAATCCCCAGCTCATGTTAAGAGTTGGCTTGAGAAGCAGACTTTCACTGAGGAAGTCTGCTATATCAAAGCAGCAGTTGGAAGAATAAAAGACAAAGAAGGTAATGTATGGCATGATCCATGTCCTGCCACTGTTGTTTCTCATCCTGCAAAACACATAATAATACTTCCCGACCTCAACGTGTCGCAGAGTGATGGTACTTTCAGATATTGCTGAAGCGCTAACACACAACGCCAGTAACTTAAACTGTATTTGGCAAAGAGACTGAATGTAAAACAAAATTCTCTCTTGGGAGAGGGAGCTTCAGGAAACAATCTCAACTGACATCACTTCCCAGTGCTGACACCTTAGTGACATAATACCATGATGAAGCTTTATTCTACTGCCAAGTCTCGTATCCTCTTGTGAATCTAAACTGAGCAAAGAGGTCGTCTTCCCTGCATGCTTGCTACTACTCTTCAAGCACAGGCAGCAGAGAAGTTCTTGTGAGCAAAGACACCTGGATCAGTTTATGCTGGACAGAAAGTGGTATAAGCAACACTGACTTTGCAATAGATCAGCTAAGGAACAGTCACAAAATCCATCCCAGAAGCGATGGTAACAAACAAGAGGGCAATAATGAAGAGCTTGGAAAGATAATATAGTTACCAAGGCAAACACACATCCAACCTTTAGTGAGGACTCAGGGAAAAATGCAATCCCCTTAAAACACCAGTGGTGTTCTGTGTAGCACCCAGAAGTCTCTTGTTCGACTCCTGCCTCAGTCCAGTCATACTTAATTTCTGAGATAGTCGCAGCAGTTTGCTATAAAATGACCGTCAAATCCCTTTTAAGGATTGTTAGAGCTTTGAACTTATTCACCTCCTTTATATTAGATTTGAAAATGAAATAATGAAATTACCCGATAAAACACACACGCTATAAATCCATAGACCTAGATCACAAATGAAACTATAATGGCCAACAAAAAGCAATTTGAGTTAAAAAAACCCAAAATACCAAAACACACACCAAAAAAACCCCTCACCAACCCCCCAACATTCACAGAACAGCTCTATAAAATTAAGTTGCTCTCATTCTGTACTTCGAGCATCCTAAGATGTTCAAAACCACATGATATCCAAAGGTAAGAAAAAATATTGTCATAACGGGTAATACTCAAACCAGGGCATGAGTCTGGACCTTGCAGAACACCCATCAAGTGCTGATTTTGCAAAAGTCAAGCTGATTCAGTCTGAATTTGCATATTCTCCTTGAAGCCCTGTGGAAGGGAGGCAAGTATAGTTTCCAGATTTAAACCTTTCTCTGATGTTGACTCAATGGCTTGATTTAAAATATCATCACTTGAATACAGACTTTGGCTATCTCCCCAAGGCACAAAGCGTGCAGAAAGAGAAGTATGTGTCCAGTCTCAGGTTGTGGAAGGATCCCAGCCTGAGAGAGAATTAAGAACAGTGAAGACAGGTTTCTGTTAAAAGCATTTGCAGATGCATGCAAGTGGGCTACTTCATTCACTAAGAGTGACCTGCAGCTTCTCATATGATGGAAATATTACACTCAGGAATAGTCTGAGGATACAAGAGCTCCCTTGTGAGTTCAGGCTGTCGCTAGCACAACTTTGGAGCTGCAGGGCAGAGGACAGCAGTTTAGCCGCAGCTACAGCAAAGTCCCACCCATGAACCAGAGCTTAGGACCACACTGTATATGGTGAACAACAGATGAAGAAGAGAAACACCAACTGAAGGATACAAGCTGTTCATTTAAAATAGACTTCACCAATATGACCTAATGAGCAAGCAATGCCACTTCCAGCCAGATGACTGCACTGAGAACTGTTCTTTCTATATACAATACTCCCTGTATATACTTTGCGTAGTAGAAAGGGGACACAACCACAGCAAACAGAATTAACCTTGCTGGTGTTTTACTGAAAGTGGCTCACTACAGATTGGACAATCCCACTCTAGGAAGTCAAGTTCAACTCAGATGACAAATTCAACACAGCAATAACTGAGCCACATGTGCTGCTGTCATGAGTACATGCATGGTAGCACGTCTGAGGGACATTATGGAATAAAAAGTATATATAATCTCTAACACAAGCAGAAAAACTGAAAGGGAAGTTTGGGTCTGTTACAGAACCTTAAATCTGAAAGGCTCTAGTTGTAACACAGAAAAAAAGTCAATAAACATTGTGGGAAAACGGAAAGTGTAAATTTCACCTACATTTGTTCAGGACCATCCCCTGCCCCTCCTTCCCCCCCCCCCCCCAGTTATAATTAGCAGGGATGCACTTGTTTTGAAGTTCTGCCTTGGTTCACTTTGAGACAACCCACTTCCAACATGCCCACAGAGATTTTGGCACGGCTTCACTTTGGTACGAGACAGCTTTTGCAATCAGAGTTCCTGATGGATTTTGTTCTACAAAATACGTAATTGGTGCTTTTGTTAATGCACTTTATTCCAACAAATTGTAAACATTTTTCTTGTATTTGTTTACTACTCCTCTCTGACTCTTATTGCAGATTTCTGCTGTTAATGTTATGAAGTGAATCAGATGAGGATGTTCACTGACACCTTCTAAGCTTTGCTTTTGTAGCTGTTCAGTATCAAGCTAGAAGGGAGGAGAGGAGGGAAGCACCCTCCCCTGGTTGGGAGATCTCCTTCAACCAGGACTTTAGAACCAAAGGCTGACCCTGGATCAGTTTTGCTGGGTTAAGGACAGAGTGGCACAGGACTTTGGCTAGAGCTGAGATCATGCCAGTAAAATGTCAATATACTCGACTATGTCAGATAAGGTTATTCCTTCACTCAGTACTGAGCAATCAAGCTTCAGGTCAAGGAATTACCAATAATCTACAAAGATAAAATATACTGGGGAGACAAGAAAGAAGGGACAGAGGGTCTCTTCACTCTCCTCCAGCTGCAATTTGTTTAAAATCCCTTACACTTTGGTCATCTCAATCTATCGCCTCCCCGAAAACCAGCTCTCGGTGTCATTCTTCCTGAGCGAGCCATCAGATCCCTTGATTTAAATCAGATCCTACTTTCTCTCAACCTTCAGTAACTTCAAACTTCTCAAAAACACGGACTGCATCTTTATAAGAGGATATCACATCCATTATTTGACATGTGATCATTTCAATATTTCTGCCAACTAAAGTGATTCTTCACATAAAAAATCCATTCATTCTATTTTTAAAAGTATTTTAAAATTTAATAGATAGAAAAAGGAAGAAAACCAAGGCACATTATAATTAGCCATGTATTTATGGATCACCAGCAAAAGTCCTTGGAACATGAACCTCCCAGGTGCAAATCATGTCGTCTTATTTGGGAGCACAGCACATCTAGCATTGTAGATATCCCTGCAGTTGAAATAATACTCAAAATTTGTAAGGAAGAAGGTAATCTGGGTGTGAAGTAACTGAAAAGTGAAAGCCCAGTCACATAGTCACTTCTGATTTCAGATTAGTGGTTGCTTTTATTAGAAAGCAGAGATCAACCTTGAGACTTATCTACTAAGCAGGGAGCTTCAACTTAGAACATAGGTAGAAGTGAAACATGTAGTTGGGAAACTGAAAGCCTTGGTCACTTGTTACTTGTCGGGCACCATTTTAGGAACATCAGTGTCTTTTTAAATTTATATGAAGCACTTAGCTCTGCTGGTTTGTATCTTTTTTTTACTGTAGTCTGGACATTGATACTGAGTACGAGGAACTCTTTTTATCCAGTTATTGCAAGTCATGATATCATTGACCCTGCATGACCACAATATGTCCAATCTCTGTCATAAGTTCTGGTGAGAAACCAGACCAAGAAGTAGGTCTGATCTAACTGTTGCCATAAACATAGTAGGAATGTAATGAAAAATTCTGCTTTTAATTGTGTCCAGGAGCCTCCAGTGACCTTTTACAGGTATAATCAAAGGTGGAATTTGGCCCAGAGCAATCTGCTTTTAAGTTGCATTCAAACATCAGGATGATTAATAGATACCACAGAGAAATTAACATACCCCTAAACTCTGGACTGGTATTTTAAGTCTTACAAAATGATCTCATCAGATACATTGCTAAAAATCTTTGCATCCAGTTCTTGCTCTCCACTTTCCCTTCATGCTCTCTTTAGACCGGGTACGTCCTTTCAATCTTTTAAAAACACCTGGCTACATCCATCCATCCTCTTTGCCGTTACTTCTTATGTAATCAACACTGCAGCAGCAACATAGCAAACCATAAAGTCAGGCAGTGCAAGAAGGGAAGCTGATTTCATTTTAAAACAAAACTGATTTCGTTCACTCACACCCTCATATCCACATACTCACAAGCACCTGGATGTGTGTGTCCAAGTAGTCTGTGGAAAATTCAGGTGCCAAGAGTCCTGAATCCAGGAGGTCTGTCTAAGACTCCTTGTGACAACAGAGAGAAAAGGGACACCAGCTATTGAGTTCTTACCGCTTTGGGCTCTTCTTCGGCTGGCAACCGTGTGCTGGATTTGGATAGGCTTTTTTGTACCCTTTAGGAACTGTCAATAATCAGTATGTCCATCTTGTCCTGCCTCCAAGAGTCGTCAGGATTTGCTCATTTGCTCAGGTCCTTTGCCTCCTGACCACCTGCACGTAGACACATGCTAGGATTTTGATGACCTGCTAAACTAAGTGACTTCAACACATGCCATTCTTACAGCCCTTCTGCTGCTTTTGTTCCTTCTCATACCTCCAACTCCCAGACATTCCCATTCATACCAGTCTTAACATACCTATTATAATTCTCCAAAATTTCAGTGATCACCAACCATGGAAGAGAACTACAGAAATTATAACCCTGTGCAGAACAAAGCAGAAAAATGTTTCAGTGCACAGCAGAACTGCACAGTATTTTAAGGCAAGAAGTGAACTAACCATAATTTGGCCATAGGTTATAAACAGGTTGTCTTCTGATACTAGTTTCTTTAATAGTCTTCTAATAAGACCATATGCATTCCATGTTATCTCTCTCAAGGTATTACTGTGTATTGAAAAACGTTCTAGAAAATGAACTAATTTAGAAGAGATTTATTTCTAGGTACCACAAAAAAATCCAGAACTCTCATCTGCTTTACTCACTAGTTCATCTTCCCACCTTAATAATACTTTTTAGAAAAATAAAATAACTAGAAATTAGGGCAAATAGTATGTTGTTTTTCATGCAACTGACCAAAATAACATCACCTCAAAATTAATATCTGGAAATCACAGTGCCCACTGATGCCTTCCATCCTCCTTCTGCATTTCAATATTCTGAACATTAGCTAAGTAGTTGGAACATTGAGCCTAGTATAGATTAGCTGCAAGAGAGGGGACATCACAAATACCACACATTTCTAAAAGGGAAAGCAAAAAGCACCGTCCATTTGCTTCTAGTCTAGTAGGATTCCACTACGAAGGGAATACGGTTAATTCAATATATGGAAAGATAAAGTTTATTGTTCTTCAGATTATTGCAACATCTGAAAGCACTGGTCTTTGTGCTATCCTCAGGAAACCACAGGTTACCTCAACAGTCTAAAATAAATACGTGACCAGATGCACAAATTCCTTACCTTTGCCCCTGTGGGTCTTATCTGTAGTGGCTGTTTAAGAGAATGATTTTCAGCGCACCTGACAGCAAGTCTTCATCTTCATTACAGAATTTATATTTATGAATTCTCTTGAGAATTACAAGAAGCAAAATCAATCTCTGAAGACTTTATTTTAATAATTAATTTAAGAAAAAAAATGTACAGGGAAAAATGATTGCACCTCTAAACCTGTAAAAGAATCACTGGGGTGAGAAAAAGAGGGTTTTTTTTCAAATCCTATTTTCTGGTCACTTTGGAAGGCAGCCTTCAACTTCACTTTCTCAGGTGGCTAGCACGTACCCTAATCTCCAGACTGTAGAATCAAACATTTTTCAGTCAAGCAAACAAATAATTGGTTTGTTCAAAGCAGAACAGGTTCAGTGACATACTAAGAGAACTTCAACACCAGATCCAACGTGCAACAGCTCTACTGACATGGGACTGAATTCCTTTTGTATGACAGTAAGAGTATGGATTTGAAAATAGAGTCTTTTTTTTCCTATACTAGGCCTTAATTGGTTCTTTTCTTTTTCCCTTAGTAAGAATGGGCTTACTCTAGGAGGTAGGGCTCCTGGTGAGAACTGTAAGAACTAAACCTGATAGGATTCTTTACTTTATCCTCTAGGTTAAGTGTGAGAACTGCATAAAACCACCCAAGGTCTTCTGATTTACAGGAGCAGGCATGATTATGTAATTTGCACAGAGCTGCCAGCAGAGCTGTAAAACTGCCAGCCAGGAGCAGTAGCCATATAATACCCCCTGGGGCCAGAATGCTGGAACACCCACACTACATTTATATCCCATTATAACTTAGTTCAACCTTGGACTTTCCTGGCACCAATGGTCTCCAGACTGATTTGCTAGCGGCTCTATTACTTAACCTAAAGGTATAGTTAAATGCATTTTATTCACCTACAAGTGGCATTTATTCGCTTCCACTTCCAGAGGTGATGTGGTTTTTTTCCTTAGAATTCCTCCACAGCAGCATTCTCCATAGAGATCCCTATGTCATTTTGCATCTCCCTCCTTGAAACTCACCCTGTGACAATTCCTTTCATCCTCTCTCCTCATTCATATGCATTCTCCTTACTGCTTATTATGAAGTGATCCATGGTGAAGTCTTCCTTCCCCTCTTCAAAATGTCCTTCTTAGACTGCTACCATTGCTCCATGGCACAAGCTAAGCCAGCTCTTCCCCTAAACCAGCTTGTGAAGGAAGACATCAGATTAGAGTCACAACTCCAAGAGCAACAGCTAGTTTAAGGTAGCAAAAGAGATCTTCTCAGATATTACTGCAGTATGTAACAAGACACGAGTCAACTCTGACTACAGATATTAAACACAGACCACAGAAACTTACTGAAGAACTTAAGTACTTACGTAGATGGCTTTCCCATTCTGTCAAGGTTTACATATGGGCTTAAAGCTTTTTTAAGTAGGTTTTTCAGAGCCAAGCAGCATTAGGACCAACTGTAGGTATTGTTACAAAAATACACATCCCTTCTGCGCTCTGCAAAAAGAAACAGTTAACTAAAGCAAGCTTTTGTTCGCTATTTCTCTCCATCCATCTCCTGTCTTTTTGAGCAGCTGAAGTGGTCGTTTATGAAGGCAGGTACGAGTGCGCAATAAAATCCACATAAGTGGGAGGCAACAGTACCACGGCATGCCCAGGTTGTGAAGCAAAACAGCACCAACTGGTGAGAGACTGAAGCAGAAACTCGGCAATGTGGCAAGTTTTGAAGTCATAGAGATCAGGCAGAAAAGGCATGGACAGAAGGTCTGGAAAAGGGATTACACAAGGTGAACAGCAGAAAATAAAAGAAAAGCTGCCCAAGATCTTTAAAAAAAATAGAAACGCCACATACAAAACAGGTAGACAAAAAACAGGCAGCAGTAAATGATTCTTAGAGACCTGAAGATTAATATTAGAAAAAGTGGATTGTGTGCACACTTGCTGAGAATATAGAAGTTCCTTTGACTACAAAACTATCAAGAAAGAATGAGAACTCCCCACAGAAAAAGGTTGAACGAGCCTTCAGTTAGCATAAAAAAAGGATGATGAAGAAGAGATCAAAGTGGCAAGTGAGATCACCGCGTCCAGACACCACCAAAATCCTGAAAAACTTCTAGATCAAGTATGTCCTATCACCCTTTTGAAAACAGATGCATAAGCACATTACTGACACATTTATTATTACAGAAATCTGGTAGCAAAATAAGTTTGACAGAAGGAATCAGCAATGCGTTCAGAAGCACTGACCTAAACTGGTGCATTCATACCGTGTCACTGCGAAATGCAGAAAGTGCACATGTACTTATCCAAGCCAGAAACAAAACTCCCATTGACTCACGTATATCCAAGACTGGACTAGAAAGATGCACAGAATAACCTCAGGGAGATTTCTGAAGGGCATGCCCCTGTGGCACAGGACACACCTGCTATTAATACAAATTTAGAAACAACTGTGGGCAGGACAGATCAGATTTCCATATGCCCATGGACTAAAACTACTTACCAGAAAGCACAGCAAAACAATTGTTTCCAAGCACGCTAGTGTAACAATTCTTAAAGTTAGGTCAGAAGCAAAAGTTTCCTGGAAGAACACAAGGCCAGGCTTAAGCTGAGTGGGTTCTGTTGTAGAGCAATTTCTCATCAAGAGAAATTTCTCTACACATAAAATCCACACAGCACTTCGAATGGGCGTTTCTGCCCCTCCTGTCCTACAACTTCATCGTGCCTTCAACCATTAGCATTTGTTAGATGAGAATGCTGAACAGCAAGCAGCTTTCAAGGAGGTTGGTAAAGAAGGCAAAAAAGAAGTCTCTCTCAAAACTGAACAGCTTTGTTTACAAGGGTCTCCTCCAAACAGTCGAAAAACTTCAAAAGTTCACTTTAAAAAACAGTTACTTAAAAATGGTGTATTTCAAAACAAGAGAAAGAGGATAAGTCTAGTATTTGATTTTTGCAAATCCAAATAGCAATTTCAGAAGATTTATTTATTTTTGAAGTACAGAATGGAGCACATGCATAAGACCTGGTCCTCTTCACAAATACAAGGTACACTCACTGTTCTGAAGGAAGATCATGCATTTAGCAGCATTGTTCATTCAAAGAGCTGACTTTTAAGTCAATTAAGACTCTGACAGCTAGTAGGGAAGAAGAAAACGTTTTAGATTTCTAAACACTGTTTCTAGCTTCTACTGCTTAGTACTATGTCATTCCTACAGCAATATATAAATTAGCAAGCAACATGATTATGCTGAAGCCTATGCACGACATACAATGCCACATCAGAATAAAAAAAATATACTCTCTGTTGTAACTTTTCATTACAAAAATACCAGATGGAGAAGACAGACTTTCAGGAACAATCTCACAGAAACTAGGCAGGCTGAGACAGGACTAAAGAACTGCAGAGACTGAAATACTGTGTTACTGAGGACAGATGTTATCAAAAGAGTTTTTAAAAGTATGTATTTAAGTAACAATTGCTAAATTTTATTGTCTAACTAGTCTTATGCTGATCTGCAAGCTTGTTGTTGGCTATACACTCTTAGATTTCAGCTCTACATGAAGCT
This sequence comes from Gymnogyps californianus, assembly GCF_018139145.2. Classification (NCBI taxonomy): domain Eukaryota; kingdom Metazoa; phylum Chordata; class Aves; order Accipitriformes; family Cathartidae; genus Gymnogyps; species Gymnogyps californianus. The sequence goes on along the minus strand of NC_059474.1, from coordinate 20,676,539 downwards.
TCCGTACCCATTACTAGAACACAAAGTCTGAGAAGAAAAGAATTTGGTCCTGAGTTCTGCTGTTTTCACATACAAGTTCATTTTATCTTAATAACAGTATTCAGGACTGAACAGGTTAACTACAAAAATGTCAGTTGGTATTTCTTTTTCTCCTCACCTATAAAAAATTTCAAATGGAAAAGCTTTCAAGGAAATTTAGTTCATACCAAACCATGTGCCAGACAAAAAAGGGTCAAATAAATGTACTCTAGAACACAGTCTTAGCTGAGAAGCAATACAGAATTCTGACACACAACATCCTACTACAGCTGCTTGAGTAGGTACAGGATACATCACCACAGCAGCCTGAAGTTAGATTAGTCTTGTCCCTTTACCAGTATAAAAGCCTATGTCAAGGATCCAGACTTGATTCGTGTTCTTCAGTTTCATCAGGTAGTTCTTCAGCAGATGCACCACACACATTGTCCTGGTTATCTGCAGACTGATTTAGCTCATCAGGTTCCCCAGCTGCAATCTGAGTTGTTTCTTCTTCCTCTTCTTCCTCAACTTCCCCATCATCCTCTACATCCATCTCAAATACCCTCACGTGACGGAGATTTGAACTTAGCTACGGAGACATTAAGAAGTTTCCATTAATAAATAAATGCACCAATACCATTTTAAATGTCAGCCAATAGTTTTGAAAACAGCCGTTATCTTTGAAATGGAGGTATCAAGGAAATTGGCAACTTTTTTATTGCTCTGCAGGCTGAAAAGTAAAGCAAGTAGATCTATTAACTTCTGTTAAAGTTTTTCCATGTTGTGTTATGAGAGAGGTATGACTGTATCCTGACACACTTATAACAGATTATGAGAGAATAATCTATTTGTTACCAAAAAATGGGTCTTTTTAAAAATCTCACTAAATTTGCAGAAACAGGTTATCACTCTTTCCAGTCATAGCATATTTTCTTTAATAGTTTACAGGCTCGTTCACAGATACTGTACTTACCACACAGGAAACTTTTCTAATGCCATTTACAGAAACATACTGAGCTTTCATATTCTCCAGCACTCTCCACTGATTCTCCAAGAAGACAGTACGTGTGGATATCTCACCACTTTGCTCATCCAGCCTGCACATAGTAAGAAGAAAAGCACAAAGCTAGTACATAAGAAACAATTCCAGCACTATGAAAAACCTCAGTCAGTCCGGTTTTTTATGTCTAAGTTTTATTGCATCATATGCAACAAGCAGATAAGCATTTGAAACCATCATAACGCTGCTACAGATATTCTAGAGCGAGGGATCCAACTGTGGAGACACAGCATGTTTCAACTGAGGTAAATGATTACAGCAGGTGAGAAAGGAGTTGTAAAGCCTGGTCTTCCCACAAGTAACAGCTACAGCAGGAGAATGAGGATGGCCTTCCTTCAAACCTCTCCTCTGCAAGAGGAGGAGTTTCTGAACAAAGTCCTGGAGGCAATGCCTCCACTTACACAGAAGTTTGGCCTCCGTGACCTTTCAGCAGATGCATCACTCCAGTTGCCCCCACTTCGTATGAAGGAATTCCCTGCCTATTACAGTGGCCAGGATTAGTTTGAACTTGCTTATAATATTTTCTGTTCATTCTTCAATATACAATTTCTTTGTGGCACAAAAAAGATATTTACAGTTCAGTATGGCTCTTTTTTTTTTGAGGTAAAAATGTATCTTAAGCAATCCACCGGAGAGGCATAGGGAGAAAAAAAGAAAAGGCAAGTGAGGCACAACAACTAAAAGACTGGATTCACCGCTTGAACGACATTGGCCTTTTTTGTGTGTGTGTTCACTTCCTCCAGATGCTCTCCTCTCCCTATGCCAACATAGAGAGAGGCACCAATTCTGATGTTTCAAGGCTAAGCTGACAACAGTTATAAGTGTGACTACCAGGGGAAAGATGAAGAAATATCTGTGTATCCTTATTACAGGGCAGAGGTATATGAGCAAATATGCTGAAAACATCCTAAAGTCAAGTACTCTGACCAGCAAAGTTAGCATCCTCTAAAGAGAAGAAGATTTCTGATTCTACAGGATGTCTCCAATTCATGGTCCTCCCTTTTCATGAGAGCCATGTACACAGGTAGTATTCATTCTCAAAAAAGCAAAACCAACCCCAACCCAACCCCCAAATACCCACAAAAACTGTTCAGGAAGCTTCCATCTCCCTACCCCACTCTCCCTGGCACAAAAAGAGTTTTTGTCTTTAAAATATTTACACACACACACACAAAGCATGAGTAACTGTACACAATTAGAAGATTTGTTTAATCTGCTTTTCAGTTCTGCATTTTCAGACTTGCTCAAAGTTTTTCAGTACCTTTTAGTAGAATCCCAGATTAATTCCCTATCTTGGTCCTCATCTGTGTATACTGAAGATAAAGGCAGCTGAGCCAAGACTCTCTCCTTCCCCTCTTGTTCCACACTCTCCTTCAGAACTACAGTTACAGTTTCATCATCATAGAAGTGTGCATCTAAACAACTGTAGCATCTACAGGAAAATAATTTAGAAAGCATCAAGGAATAAAAGTGAATACAGAACTAAAATATTTAAGTTACACAACATTCATGTTAAAAAGTATTCAGTAGTTAACAGTGAGCTTTACTGTAAACAATAAAAACGGTCAGTCATGCAGCTAAGACACTGAAAGACAGCCATAACCACGGCAGACTCCTGTATCATGCAGGAAAAATGATTCTGAAGGAATTAAAAAAAAAAAAAAACCACCACAAAAATTTATTAGCAATCTTATTTTTTCCCATTTCAGGTGAAATGTAAGAAACAGTAAACACAAACACAAAAGCAAATTTGAAACACAACTGAAGGTACTGAGGACAATCACATCTGGCCTTTCTACATGAAAAGGATGAGCTTAGTCTGCCATGCCTTCTAAGATGCCTTCATTCAGGTATATCAAGTCTTACTCCATCTTATTTAAGGAATGTCACAGATCTAAGCAAAAGCTGTTTCCAGCTAGCTTTGTTTCTTGCATGTGTGCTAAAGCTCTAGTTTTCAACCGCAAAACTAAAATTTACTTGACCTTGAGATAAAGTGCAAATACGACTCCCACAATCCTGCAGCTTCACGCACCTGTGCTATTTCTTACAGCCTGACTCCCTCAGGGTCTGAAGCAGTAACTTGCAGGATAAAAGCCAAACTATCATGCCTGAGAAGTTAACTTAATGTAAAATAAACACTAGAAAACATGGTCTTCAATTTAGCAATCTGCAGTTCTAGAAGAAAAATCAAATATACTGACCTGGAGTCTGAGCTCTCATTTATACTGTTGTTCAAGAAGTTTCCAAACTCTACTGCAAGAATTCCATTACTGACAGACCTAGAAGAACAGTGTTCATTATCTCAGTGACTAATTTCTTTTCCACTCCTAGAGAATCCAAAATCTTAGAGATTTGTGGCAACTGTGGTAAGAGATCGTGTAAGCCTGTCTAAGCTTAGCACAATACATGGCTACATCCCAAAATGATGTAACTGGTGGATGGGAACCTTTTGATTTCTTCTGCCCCTCAGCAAAACATGACTAATGGAGTCAAATGGGAAACTGTGTCTGGCTTGTGGGATACAGTTCTTCTTTGCTGAACTGTTGGCTCAATTGTCCTCGTCTCAGGTCCGTTAAGTTACTTATAACTCAAATCTACAGAAAACGAGTTTAGACTGTTTTATCAATGAGGGAGGAAACAGGATAGAAACTACACCACAAGGCTGTAATTTTGTCATCAGCAGCTCTCAACTGGAAACACAAAAGATAGTTTCACCATGTGTTTTCTTCAGCAGTAAAACTGCTTTAAAAATTCCCACCCCTATCACAGTTCATTATCTCCTCAAATTAAATGACACGGATTATAAAAATCAGTATTTTACAGAGAGGAAGGGTTTTTGTTGTTTTCTAAACCCAGGTCATTTCAGTGATCCCACTGACAGAATGCATCTTAAACGGTTTTATCAGCACAACTACGCAGTGACAAACTGCATCTTGGACACAGAAACTCCTGAAGGTACACAAAACTACACCCCAAAGAGATGTATTCTATTTGTTGCACCTATGAGTCCACCTCCCATTTTTCCTTAGAGTATTAAATTACAGGCTGCAAGGGGTTAATCAAAGAATGGTATTTACAGTAAGACAACGCAACACTGAAAGCATGATTCCCTGTAATTTTTCACAAGTTTGCACAAGCAAGTAATTCTGTGAGGAGCAATACTAAGGGAGCCTGATTTTTTTCCTAAGCCTAAAACCATCCTGGGTCTTGTGATCAGATTTTCTAAGTCTAATACACCACAAACTCCTGCTGCAGTTTCCTACTGCACTTCCTAATGTCCTCCTCATTTTCTCTAGTATCCAAGAAAGACTGTATCCATGCTGCTCATTCCTTCTTTTTACAAATAGATTCGCATTGTAATTGTCTCTGTACAATGTGCTGAAGCTCACAAACCACTTTTTCCCTCTTTTTGTCTTACCTGGAAGTATCAGTATGTCTCCTCAAAATGTATATTTTGGAAATAGAGTTTTCTAATATGGTGAAGAGAACATAATGTATATTGGATGTTTTGTCATTCCACCTGTAATGTGGGGGGAGGAAATGAAAATTTAGATCAAGTTTTAATAACTGGTAAATGACATAGAACAAGGAATAGCAGCATACTTACAGAAATGGTAGTTTAAATAATTGAGGTGTGGAATCTTCACTGAAAAGGAAAAACCAAACCAGTTTATAAAATGCTACTGTAATTTTGTGCAACTGAGCTTTAGAAATAACGTAAAGAAATACCTTAGAGAAGTTTTGTAGAGAGACATGCAGACTGCTTGATGCACTGACTTTCCAATTACATCCTAACAAATATAATGAAAATAGGCCAAAAAATGCAGACAGTTATTCATAATTATACATGTTTTTAAGACAAAAAAAACCCAACCAAACAAACAAAAACACCTGAGCACATCTGAAAGAAAAATCCACCAATATTTATGCTGGAATAAACATCCCTAATGCAAACATTACTGTCACTTGATAGACTTGCTTCATGTTTCTTCATAATATATAGACTAACATATTGCCAGCTACCACAGTTATCTAGTACATAGTGCATACACCAAGCTAATTAACACTAAAAATAGATCCCAACAATGTGAGAACAGAAGACGTGAAACAAAAAATCCCCCATTACACTCTCCCTAGCCAAAGGCTTGCGACATCCCAGCAGCGGTGAAGCTGGGCTACATGCTGCCACCTAAGCTGTAGACACTCAAAGGCAAAGATTAAAACTTCAGGCCTTACTAAGCATGACTACTATCTCCAGTTGACTGCTGTCCCTAAAAGAAAGGTATCATTTACATAAATTGAACTTACCGCTGGCTTTTGTAAACATTGATCAATGACCCCTTCCATTTGCCTTTTGACAAAATGCAGTGATTTCTCAGGATAGTAGGGAAACAGAAGTGGACTTTCTGTAAACAGATAAAGTTCATTTTAAAAATGCTTGTATCTCTATAAAAACATACTACACTGTTATTAAAGTGACAAATTGGAATGAGTCCAGTAGAGGGTCAATAAGATGGTCGCAGGGCTAGAGCACATGCTTTACGAGGAGAAGTTGAGGGGGCTGGGTTCATTCAGCCTAGAGAAGCGAGGGCTAACAAGGAGGAACCTATTGGTCTCTTCAGCTGCCTAAAGGAGGAGTTACAGAAGACATCATTTTCAAAGCTGCACACAGGGAGAGGAGAAGATGTAACAGTCATAAGCTCCAGCAAGGGAAATTCCAATCCGACAAGGAAAAAAGTTTTCACAAGGACTGGTTAGTCACTGGAGCAGAGTGCCCAGAGAGGCTGCAGGGTCTCTATCCTTGCAGACATAGAGGACTCAACTGCACAAAGCCTTGAGCAACCCAGCTTAGCTTCAAAATTAGCCCTGCTTTGGTTGGATCAGGTGACCACCTAAATTATTCCCTGATTATAAATTCTAACTCAAGTAACTAACTGGATTACAATACGAAACGAGATAAATGGATGAGAAATGGAGGCCTGCCTGCCCCTTCAGCTTTTCTTCACAGCCCATTCAAAATTGCAAAAAGACGGAATTGCATTTACCCAAGAGCTGGAAACACAGTTGTCATAAAATATCTTGTTTAAGCAAAACAATTTCCATACTTTTTATAGTAGCTGTGATTTCGCTTCAATAGGACTGATTCGTTCTTATGAAATTAACTACTTTGTAAGAAGACATTTAGCTTTTGAGATAAATCTCACTACCTATTTTAAGTACATAACCTGTTTCTTTTCCAATGTTTAGCTGGAAAAATGATAAAAATTACATCAACCAAACAAAGCAATATAAAACACCAAAGAAGGGTAGAAAGCATCAATGACAGAAGCATTACTTCTCCTATAATCCTACAAAATCTCAATACTTGCCAAATTAATACCAACAAAACCACTTACAAACCATCTCTACAAACAATCACGAATCTTGGGTAGTAACGGAAATGACCAGTCAAGTAGTCTACACATTCAAAGTAATAAACATATTTTCAAAGTATGTCTAAAAACACATTTTCTAAATACTACTTTTCCAAATGAAAATACTACCACTTCCCCCCTTTTTATTGAATTAAATAAGCAGAAAGAGGCAGCTATAGCAAATTCTATTACAAGACAGCTTATGCTGTAGAAGTTTTACAGTCTATGGTTTCTAAAGTTAAACAAGAATCATTTTCACCATCAGCTTGTTATAGTCTCTTACTTCTTTTTCACCACTAATTAACAAAATAGCCTCAGATTCCAGTGAAAGAGAACAAGTTAGGACACATCCCAAGGTATGACCCAACTGTAATTATTACTTCCTTGAACTGGAATTAAGATCTCCTAAAACAGACATCTCCTGGGATTCCTTCCAAGCCAACATTTCTGAGACTGGCACATAAAAGGTACGAAACTCCTAATACCCAGAAAATGGTAAATGACTGGGTAAGCAGCCACGTAAAAACTGTGTAAAATAACACGGCCCATTTATGTTATTCTACTCAGATGAAGACCCATGACTAACACTATAGAAATAACTCGTAAGCATGAAAAAACAGATTACTCTTCTACATTTGTTACATTCTACCTATATCTTTGATTCACTTTTACTTTTTACTAAAGCACACATTACCTTTAAGATGAGTACTATTTTTAAGAAAGTTAAACCACTGGTTTCCCTCTGTATTAGGTGGTGATACAAGGTCATCATCTTCATCTTTCAAGTACTAGAAAAGAAACAGACATTTGTAAGATTGCATTTTAAGAATAAGGGATGTTAGAATTCACCTCTAACATTGCCCCTCACAAGTTTATTAAACATTTCTTCTTAATTTAACATGCCCTAGTCTTAAAACTAAATATTCCACTCCTTCTAGAAACACTACGAAAAATCAACTATTGTCTAATATCACATAGTGATATTTCCATAAGAAACTGATTTTTAAATCAAGTTTGAGCACAAATGTTTTGAAATCCAGTGATTAAAGGCACAAAGACAACAAACACATTTCAGTTTTACATTACTATTGCTGGCTGTGAAGAAGTTTCACCCTTTTCCTAAAAATACAGCATGTGTAAGGTAAAACTATAAGATGTGTTTTTAAACACTCCTTTTCCTAATAATAGGGGAAAATAACTAAAATACTCTCCTTTACCATTACTGGAATGTGCAACACAGAGCAAAAGAGACAGAGAAGAAAAGTGGGCACAGCTTTAAAAGCTTCTCCATCTAAGGATTTTCTCATTTATTCTTTTTCCATTTATTCCCTAGTTCTTTACCTGGCCAACTCTCTCCACATTGAAGTATTTTCCTTTACGATTGTAAAGTTCTGGTGCCTGAAAAAATAATGCAAACAAAACCATTATTTAAACCCAAACCTAAATGAGAGGTAGTGTACAAAAAGATGACTGAATTATTTTATTACAAGATTTTTCAGAATCAGTTCTTGGTGGCAAAAATACAGTCAGGTGCTGTACCTGGCAAACCAATATAACTTACCTCATTGAAGTGTTCAGTAAGAAAATCGGCAACAAAGGTGATATCTTTTTGAGTCATCTAAAAGGAAAAAAAAAGGGTGAGAAAAGCAAAGGATAAGAAATACATTTCAATGAGCACATAACACATGTTCTGTAGGCTGAACAAGCACAGCTGCACGAGTGTGTCCTCACAGGGCAAGTGCTCCAGCCTCCAGCCTGCTTGGGAGCCCTCTGCTGAACTCGCTCCAGTTTATTCATGTCTCTCTTGTATATGGAGAAAGGATTCTAGATGCAATCTGATGAGTGCTAAATAAGGAGGGTAACTACTTCCCTTGACCTCCTGGCCATGCTCCTGTTAGTACAGCCCTGGTTACTCTTGGCCGCCTTTGCTGCCAGGGCACACTGCTGGCTCATGCCCAGCTTGCATCCACCAACATCCCCAAGTCCATCTCAGCAGAGCTGCTCCCCAGCCAGTTGGGGCTCTGCTGTGCAATTGCAGGGCGTTACTCTTCCCCAGGACAGAACCTTGCATTTGTCCTTGCTGAACTTCAGGAGGTCCCTATCTGTCCATTCCTCCAGCCTATCTATTTCCCTCGGGAAGGCACCTCTGCCCTCGAGCGTATTAACTGGTTCACCCAGTGTGATGGTGTCTGCAAATCTGATGCAGGTGTATTCCATCTCCTCTACCAGGGCATTGGTAAAGACGTTAAAATCCCATTCCGGTTAACTTCGTCATTTAGGGCATATAAACAGCTGCTATACACAGAGGTCTCGCATTCACATACAGTGTACTAAAAAGAGTAGTATTAACAAAGAAGAGAGAAAAAGTAATTCATGTGAGACAGCATATTAGCGTGAATCTGCAGGCATCAACTTTCTCAAAGAAATGACACAGACACTATCCTTTAAGTTTTGGAGCAAAAATAAACCTTTAATCTTGCACTCAAGTCAAGCAGAATACAGAGTATACCACCATTTATTAGAAAATGTTACTACTACCTTGTTCAGCTCTGGAAGCACATGATCTTCTGACATCCTCAACATGGCTGAGGGAAAAATTATATTCTTACTGTATTAATATGTTTTCCTAATATTCTTAATTTTCCATGGCTATGTAATAAGACACCGCTGATAAAACAGGCAAGATTAATTTGTCAGAAGCAAAAGAGTCTGGAATGAAGAATTATGAATTGAAACTGAAATTAAGCCTCACTTGCCCCACTAGCTTACAACACAAATCTTGCAGAATTTTCATCTTTAATCTTTTCCAACTATACCCTATTGTACCCTATCCAAGACTGAGATAAGATTATTATAAAAAGGGTTCATAAGAATTTATTCATGTACATACTGAGAGTAGTAAAATGGATATATATAAAATAGATGAATACTGTCATGCCCAGAATAATGTGTTTTGAGAGAATTGCACAGAAGTAATTTTAAATCAGTGAGGCTTAGATAAACAGTTCTCTGCTTAGTTTCAACACAAGCAATCACAGCAAACATTTAAATAATGAAAGTTCTAATGTTATGACAGAGAACTCTGATAGTTCTGCTTTCTGCAATTTTTAAAATGAAAATTATTATATTCCTGCTCGTAAGTGCTAACACTGCATTTCTGGTGCTTTTTGCAGTATCTGCTAAGACTGCTTAGTTTTTCGTAAAGTAGTTCTAAAAAGATAAATTAAAAATTATGAACCTATTCATAACCACTTCACAAAAACAAACAGGCTAACATATAGCGTTCTGCACTTCCTTCTAACATTTTACTTGCAGCTACCCAGCTCCAATTGGAGGTGGCCAGTAAGTGCACCTGGACATTCAGAGACTGTTTACATCTGTGCATAACCTTACAGCTCACTAGGTCTCCACAGGAGAAAATAGCAAGTGACAGAGTAAAGGAGAGTTAGACTATACTTCAGATTTGGTGTAAATTAAATAAAAGTCCTTTAATTTCTCCAAGTCAAGACCAGCAAATTGCTCATGAAACAGACAACAGTTTGGATTAACATTACAGGATAAGTATATACAATAACCACTGTACACACACTAAGTTTAATTGAGAACTATCAAATTTATGATCTATGTGTTTAATATTATAATTATTCTTGCCTCATCAACAGTAACCTTTTAGATGTCCAGAAATTTTCTATGATAGAAATAAATAAATAGTTATAACTAAGATTAGCTTAATTACTTGCTGACATTTCAATGCTTACAATACAAAACAGATACTGGATGCTTACTACGTCATCAAGCTTACCAACATACAGCCATCGAAAAAATGCTTTGAAGTTTTTCATACTACTGTCGATAACTCTGAGCAAGAAACAAGAAAAGAAATTATCAGATCTAAATGTCACAAGCTGCTCCAGGCTTAAGTCCCATCTTTACTACAGAAAGGCCTGCAAGCACTATCAATTTTTCAAAAAATGCCCAATGCAACCTTCCAAGTAAGACTATTCTTGGGGTATGAGTCTATGAGATGCAGTGAGACGAGATAAAAGTCCACCACCAACAGAGGAGCCTTGCTCTCCCAACCTCCTCTATTCCCAGCCACATGCTTCCCCTTAGGTACAAGACTCAACAGGCATGTTTTTTAAAGTCTCCAGACTTTATACTTACTGAAGCAGCTCATTTGCTTTCAGGATGAAAGAACCAACAGCAGTAATAGCCTCTGCAAAAAGAGCTAAGCATTATTATTAAGCTTTCAAAAGTGAAATCAAGAGTGGGTAAGTAGCACACACACTACTGTACCTTCAATTCCGGATGCATCTAATCCCAGAGACTCATATTTTTGTTTCCATAAAGCCATTCCTTTCAATTCACTCAAGTGGTATAACAGTGCCTCAGAGCCACTAGGAAGGCAGAGCAAAGAAGTATAATCTTTTAGTCACCCTTTGGAAATTCACTGCATGCTACATTTTTATCATTTAACGTGCAAAGTGGAGAGCTTTATAAGGTGGTCTGGCATGCAAGAGTTAAAGTATCACTTCACAGAAAAGCAAATATTGTCCTAATGATTTTAACCACCACACAAAGTTGGTGTGAATATTTTGCATATATCCTATAAACACACCAGGCAGTGATATACAGGTGACGTGTCATGGAGATTGTTCAAAATACTTCAATAGGTCTCTATTACTCAAAAGTAAAATGGTACATTTTGCCATGATCACGGCCTCTGCACCAGCACACCTACATACAAGGAACCACCAATACAGCACACTGTCTTTTAGCAAAGCATATAATATGCCATTTTATCTATAATTCAGTGGACATTCTGTGACTTACCTCTGCAAATGACTTATGACCAACTTTTGTATACTGGAATAGGAAGACTCTATGGACTGACCAAGTTTTTTTAAACCCTGTTAAAAAAGAAATACAAACATATAATAATGTTCTGTTAACTTAAACAGTGTTTAAAAGATATTGAAATAGATTATTTTAATATGTTAAAAAATATTAACGTACCTTTACCGTCAGTTGGTTCATTAGTAACGCCTGAAGTTCCAGACTGAAGAAGGTGGGGGAGAGAACCAAATATGTGTTCATTTTGTATTTCAGTATCAAATGCAAATGCATACTCAGATAAAACAACAGTAACTACCTTGCTTTGCCCCATAACAACAGCTGCATAAACTCATCCTGAACAGAAGTGGTTGTATTCTTTTCCTGTCAGTCAAAATGATTGAAACAGATTGGTGAAGAGATTAAATCCAGGCTACCAAATAATCTCACAAACACTTCAATTAAAGTATATCAGAAAACCCTTCCATATCCTTGAATGCTGAAATCAGACTACTGATCACTGGAAATTTTCTAGTATTTTAAGTTATTTTCAATTGTATTACCCGATAAAATTCTAAGCAGTTTGCCATCACCAAGAATCTATTTAAAAAAAAAAAAAAAAAAATAAATTATTTGATTCAATGAACTTCTAGCCATGGTCAATGAACACAAAATTTAAGCAAATCTGAGAGCATCTTAATCATGGCTGTTACACATGCTCTGTTGAACTAGGCTGTAAGTGCTGGTAGGCTGTTACTGAAAATTTACAGTATTCAGTTTATCAATGACTAAATTACAAAGAGCACAACCTTAAATAGAAAGCAACTGATCAATAGCTGTGCAAGCTGAAAACTATCGCTTTTGAATAACTTAGAATAAATAAAATAAAGAAGCATCACAATACAATCGTGCTTGATTGTACCCTGATATCTTCAGCATCAGAGGACTTGACACACAATAGCTTCCAGGTTGCCTCTGAACTTAGAGATTGTTATCTGGAGGCATTATGCTTAAACAACATTAAGATATGCAGTATGTTAACATGAACAACAGAACTACTGCAAAAAATGTTTTTCCAAAAGAATGGTTAGTACTACAGTACCTGTACAAACTTTGTTAGTCGTGAGTCCATCTGCATCAATATTTCTTCCCACGCTTCACACATGCACGTCAATGACAACTTTATATACTGTAATACAGATACAGACATTAGTGTTATTCCCTCTCCCCCCGCTTCAAAATACATGCAAGAACTGGATGTTACAATACAAAGGGAAGACATACTGCAGATATTATATAAAATCTATTATCAAATTCCAAGTTAGAGCTGTACATTTACTTAAAACCAACTTAACCTTCCTACTAGAAAACATTTATTTTACTTACATTAAGAATATTGAAGCCTGTAAGAACTGTGATATTAAAAGGATATTGTAACACAACTGTACCTGTAACAGAGTTGAAATGTGAGTAAACTTCCGGGCCATTCGAGTTACCTCAGGTAAGTAACTTGATAATAGCCTAGTGTCCAGCTATAACAAATGAAACAAGCAACAGATGATTTGTCTTTTAAGAAATTTTAGATTACAGAAATTAAAAGGCAGATTGGGACGACCCACAGAAAAACTGTCATTTCTCATTTCCTTAAGTTGATTTTAAGAGGGAAATACATTTAATTCAAAGGGGCAATAAATACTTTTAATACATCTATAAAAACTCCTGATAAGGTTCCTCATTTTGGAGTTTTAACAGTAATAGTTTTAAGGATGACTGTTCTGGATAGACTGGATAATCAACAGCATTGTTGCTATGCCTTTGTGTGCAGAATGAAGAAAATCTGAATAACTGTAACTGTAATTGAATAAATGAATGTTATATTTAAAGTAATATTTTAAAAGAATAACTCAGATCACCATCATCAGTCTCATGAGTGAAATTGCATGTTAACATGATAAATCCAAAAGCTAAATCAGGGTGAATTTCAGAAAGGCTGGAAATAGTAGTTTGTGGGGTTTCTGCAAATAATGGGAAAGCAATAAAGCTACCAGAAAGTAATTTAAAAAGCAGTTTTACTTTTAAAGAACATTTTAAAATTACTTTACTTGCCTGAAAATATGTTATCTCTGTTTCGCTGTCTGAAGAGACTTGTATCTCTGTAATAACTGACAGTGATTTCAAATCACTAGACAAACATATTCCACGACAAGAACCTGCCACCTGAAGGATTCCAGTTTAAAAGTTAATGAAATATTGCATTTCCTCTGAGATTAATTTACTGCTCTAACACATTCACATACAAAGAAGATTGTGGTCAACGACATGTAAAAATAAAATGGGATTTTCAGCTACTGTTCAGAAACAAAAGCACTCTATTTACTGTGGATTAATGTTGAACTTCGTTTCATTTGAAACAAGATGTTAAAATTGCCAGAGTTAGAATGTCTTTCCAACAATAACCACACAACCCAAATGAGAGAAACAACTATTCCTTTCCTTAAAATTCAGCAACCCAGTTTCACTTACGTGTAAGCATACATATGTATTTCTTCAGTTTCACTTATGTGTAAGCATACGTATGTATTTTTTCATTCAATTCAGCTGTAGTTTGGTGTATTATGAAGAAAAAATATGGAAAGGAACAGAACGTACCCCAGTTACTCTAGCAATCTTGAACATTCCATAAGCATAAATCTCAATAAATCCTGAGCTGCCACCGAGGACAAGAGCATTAAGCCTATAAAAATAGAAGAATGTGTTGATGAGCACGCTGAAACAAATTCTAATGCATACAAATATAATTCTTAATACTTAAATTCCATCCCTTTACTAAAGATCCTCTAAAGACTCACTGAACAAAAAGAAACACTGTGCTACTATATACAATCCAAGAAATTTAAAAACAAAAAAAAATTAGCTTTGATTTCATTGATGAGACCTGCCTTTAACATTTATAGAAAGAGTATCAATTACTAAATTAACTGAGAGAATAGGGAAAAAAATAACACAATTTAGGCACAGAAGTCCTTTTCCACTAACTTTATACCTTCCAGAAGGAAAAAAGTAACAGTTTCTAGGATCAGCCCACCTATCAATGCAGGCTGCAAAGCATTCTCACAAAGCTACTTTTGTATTCTCATATGTTTATCCCAACTACACGCAGAATAAGTTTGTCGCAGTCAACTCAGTGGCACTCCTCAGCAAAACCTCAAAGGCAATAAACATTTAAAATGGATGCAGCAGCAAAGAACAGCCACAAGTAACAGCAGCATCAGAAACAGAAACACAGTTAAAAGAATAGGGTCTGGGACAGGCAGGTCTGTGTTTTGCTCACTTACTAAAACCAACTTGCTACAATGACTTGGGAAAAAGCTTCTCTATGACTCCTCCCTTTTTGTCTATATGTAAAACATTAAACTTTGGACAGAGAGGCCGTCTATTGCTGTCATACACCCATGCACCTTCAACTACGCATATCTGCTTACACTACCGCGAGCAGTAATGCTCTCCAACATAAAAAATGTCCCCTTATAAATACAAGAAAATTAACTGCAACTTCTGCCTGTTACACACCTAAACATATGTTAAAGGAGAATGTTTCCGTTAAAGTCAAGATGGAGCTTAACAAAACAGTATCTGAAAAACTTTTGGTTTGATAATTGAATGGATGAAGGAACACAGAATCCAGAAAACTCCTACACCACAGACAGCTGCCATGTCTCTTTCTAGCAAGGAAGTCTTACTGTAAGAAGAGGTATCAAGTCTTAAAAACGCATAACTGGTGATAGACAGAGATGATCCTCCTTATTTCAATATTTGCATTCTCAGTGGTGAGACTGTAAGGAACAGTGAAAGAAAGCGAACGGAAAAACAAGGCACAGACGTTAAGCGCGCTCCTCAAAAATGCACCACAAGCACTCCACAAAGCCAGTCCCAGTCTGCTAAACTACACTTCCTCCAGCTGCTCCTCATGTGTTTCCTAATAAGAGGTGTTTACTTTATTTTAAAGTAACCCTAATACAGCTGATTTCAGAGCTAATCTTAAGTTTAGCTTTGTCATGCTCATGCAAACCCACAGGAATTCCCCACCTACAACAAGCATTCACAAATGTCTCCAAGACCAGCTTAAGTAACACATATAACATAGCCTTCAAATGCACCTCAAGAAATCTTCTTCTAAGGAGAAGATATGGCACCAACAGCAGTTGCTGATAAAGTGCCTTATAATCCCTCTAAATTGAGGAGAAAAGGTGTAAACTGATGGAGACTCTTTTTTTTTTTTAATATATTCTTTGAACTTTATCTTTGTACAGGAGAAAAAAGAGACATGCCGTATCCTTTCTCCAGGACCCTTAAAAACAGGTTATGAATAACTTAAAAGTAAACCCACTTATCCATTATTTTATAGCTTTAAAAAAACAACCAACCAACCAAAAAAAACCAAACCACAACAACCCATATAAGGAATTTACCTTACATCACCCAGAAGCTTCATAATCTCATCTGACTTTTCTTCACTGAAAATACAAAACATATGATTAGGGTTTATGTAGCTTGTCTCAATACCAGAAAACAAAATAAAACAAAAAAAAATAGAGATATATAAGATGACTATTTCTTACCTGAAAATTTTTGCAGTGGTACTGTAACTGAAAACAAAATAATTATTCTCAATAACAATGAGCAGACAACTAATCAAAAGCATCTGTAGAGCATTTAAGATGAATAACCAAAACAATGACAACAAACGACAAATTGTATCTTCTCAAGCTTACTAGTATAACGCTTACTTTTTTGGTAGCGCTGGTAATTTAGGCAAAAGGAGATTTGATTCATCCTCAGCATTGTAAAAGGAAGTGAGAACACTGAAAAAGAAGTAAGACTGTCTTTACCACCCAAGCTGTAAAAATGGGAGGGAAGAGAATTTCTTTCTAACTTGGAAGTAACAGCATATACTCAATACATCGTGTATATTAGAGTTACAAATATCAGAGGATAATCCCTTATGGGGCCTTTAATTATTTATCAAATTATCAAATTAATAAAAGAAGTCTGAAAATCTTTTTTTATTTCCACCGAAGGAGAACATAAAGTTTGTATCTGCTGGCTCAGTAGCTTGCCACCAAATCCCTCATCACCTGTAATGCAGTTACTGACTGAGGCTTTCTGTTTAAACCCTGTACAACGCTGCAGTACAACCTACCTACACCTCAAAACCAGCTTCACTCTAAAGACACATTACAGCGAGAGGAAGACTAAACTGCAATACTTAATACCACACCTTAGACATGCCAGAAGGATGAGATTCCCCATAAGGAGATAAGTCTGCCCCCATCAGGAGAAGAATGCTAGAGGGATTTAAGATGCAGTTATTTTCTTGCTATTTTAAGACTGGTGTTTTCTGGAGGTGGGGGGGGAAATCCCCAAGTCAGGCGTACACCACCTCCCTTTTTTATATAAATGTTTTATTTAATTATTGTCTTGCACTGCAATAAGGTGCATATCAGATGTTTTTGTAAGACCACAGAAATAGGGACCACGATGTCCTCCAGCTCACAAGTGCTGCTGAGAATTGTCTAATGCCACAGAGCTCATGGTCGCTAGGGGCAGTCTGGCTTCCTGAAGCAAGTACACCCACAATAGAATTGCCAGTGGGGTTGGATGTAACACCAAAGGCACATCGTGAAAGATGTAAGCACCAAACTAAAGATCTTGAAAACACAAGTGAAGGAAGATTTAAATACAATACTTACTCTAACAAAATAGATGAACATAATAACATTATTATAATTTGTTTAATAAATTAATTGGTATTGAAGTAAACTGGATCAGAAGACAAGCTGGACCAGCTAACGCTAGATTAAGCAGCTCTTAAGAGGTGGGCGCTCGAGATCATGCTGAAATTTTTGTGTATAACCTAAAGAACCACAAGACTCAGATATCAGCACTGAAAATAAGTGTATGAAAAGCATCTAACAAAAAGGAGAATTTTAGCCAAGTGGTAAAAAACAGCCACAGCTACATAATATTATATTATATGACTGCTTGTAACATACTAAGTATAAATTATTAGTAAGGTGGCACTACATAGCCCATAATTTACTTCTAGGGTTTTTGGGACTCACCTGCTTTCCTCAGTTACCTCCATCCAATGCATGTACGTAATAGACGTGTCCACGGAGAAGGAGTGCAAGCTTTCAGGTTTTTCTACATCACACAGAATAATCCGCTTGGTATCAGTAAGGCCAAAAGCCAAAACTACAGAAAGATGAGTAAAATGTATAAATAACCAACGTGCAAAACTTTGTACTTTATACTGAACTAGAAAATAATGTGTCTTCAAAGCCAACTACTGGACAGAATTTTCTCTTTGACTATTTACAGTCCTTCCAAATTCTCACTTGAAATCTATTTATTAGAATGAAAATTTGAACTTCTATCATATTTTAGATGATAAGTGTAAGTCAAAGGCCTGATTTCACAATTACTTATCTACATGTTGAACTGAACATGCTTCTAACACTTCTAACAACAGTTCTGATAAAGCAGGGGCTTCAGTTTTTGCAAATTTGAGGCCAAAATTACATATAAAGACTGTCCACCAGGAAGGTTTGGGGTTTATTACAACAAAATACAATTTAAGACTTGCTGAGCAACTTTTGCATCACTTTCTTAACTTTATTCATCCATAAAAGCATATGGCAGGCATAGGTTTCTGCGTTTGCTTACTTGTAATCACAGGCAATCAGCTTGAAAAGAAGTTTCTTAAACTCCTCAGACTCCATCATAAAACAATATAGGTATTTTTACCCACATCATGGAAGAACATTGTTCCCATTCTCCCACCTCTAATGAGTCAAAAAATTAACCAATTTCCAGCCTAGGTTTATTAAGCTACTAATTTCAACATTATTTCTGTTGAAAAGGAAAAGCCTTTAGCTTTTTTTTTTTTCTTCTCTGGTATATTATTAGAGCAATTTTAGCCTCTAAAGTTCAGCCTATGCTAAATAGGCTAAGTTCTTCAGTCAATCCTGATCAGACAGCCTCTTTCTCTCCCAATAAATTTTGTAGTTCATACAAAAATATTCTGCTTAGTTAGGAACTTGAAGTTTTGCTATACCTTGAAAAGCAGTATTTCGGACATAAATGCACCTTGCAAATCTTTCTTGCAATTGCTTTCAACAGTGTAAATCTCTCTATTACTTTGAATAAACCTACATAAAATTAAGCCACTCTTCTCTTCAAACACAGTTTACTTGAAATTTCCTTCACAGATAAGAGGTATCATCACCACAACTTTCACTGATTTCCAGTGGGTTTTTTATTGCACCAGATCACCTCATATACTTGACATTACTTTTGCCATCTGGTCTCCAAGCAAGAGCAGTCACTTCTTTTCCTGTATTTTCATTTGGAGGCAAACTCCACACTCGTTGAAAGTTTGCAAGCCGATGAAGTAAAACCTACAAAGCAAACACATTGAAGACAAAAATAAATTACATTCTCCCATTAATACCAGTTTGTAAATCAGTTCAAGATGCACTTTTTTTACCATTTTTTAATAAATCCTGTGTCTTAAATATCACCTGCTCCTCTAGTAGATGATTCACTCCTCTGTCATTTTAGAGGACAGTATACTGTTTACAGCAATACAGAGAAATAAGCTGTGCCTTGCATAAGCCTAGAAGCCTGTAACCAACATGGGTTACCCATGCCTCTCCAGCAGAGATGACCTGAAAGCACAACAGTCTGTCTTCATGCATGATCACATACAGCAGTTCCAGGAAAAAAATACTTGAAAATAGATTTAATTTAAATAGGAAATTTCGTGCGCTTTAAAAATCCCACAGATGCAGGCAATGAGAGTATCATCAGTGAATTTGTGTGGAAATTATACAGTAAAAAAGGAAGGGGCAATAAGTATTAAGAAGCTTGATAAAAATTTGCTATTCCTAAATGCTTGGCTAAGCTTACAAGAATTATGCCACAGATACTAGCAAAGGCATCTCAGCGACTGCACAGAAGAGGCAGCGCTTTCCTGCTAGCAGCAGCCGCTCTTCCCTCCTCAGAGTCCTTCCTGTCAGCCCACAGATGCGGCCTCCAGCACGGCCTCGGGCAGCCCGCGCCGGGCACCCGCTGCCGGGACCGGCGGCTCGGCAGCCCCCCGCACTCACCTCCCCCGCTCTGTTGGCCAGGGCGATGAGGTCCCTTTTGGGGGACCAGGCCATGAAGACGACCTCCTGGGGCAGCTGCTTCTCCCCGACCTGCCGGAAGGCGGGCATGGCGGCGGGGCGCTCCGGCCGGGCACCGGCGCTGCTCCAAGCGGCTGCCGGGCCCCTTCCCTCCCACCGGGCGCTCCCTGACCCCACAACGCCGGCAGCCCCCCGCCCTCCGCTCCCGGCTTCCGGAGGCGGCGCTTCCCGCCGCGGCGCGGATCGGGCGTTGAGGGGAGCGGGGCCGCCGCGCCTTCCCGCGCCGGGCCCGGGGAGCGGGGGGGGGCGGCGGGCGCGGCCCCACGGCAGCGCGGGGAGGGGGCTCAGGCTCTTCCTGCCCGCTGGGACAAGGCCCCCGCCTGCCGTGTGCCCCTCAGCGGGGGGCAAGGGCTCTCCCCCGGCGGGGGACGGCTGCCTCCCCTCGCACCCGCACGGGGCTGAGAGAAATGCCCGCGGCCGTGAGGGCCTCGCGGAAGGGAGGCGGTGGGGCCCCGGGCTGGCGCTAGCGCCCCTTGCGGGGCCCGGCCCCGGCTAGGGGTGGCTGCGTTTGACAGCTAGTGCCCGGGGAAAGCCCGGCCTCGCCTACCTGCAGTGCACAGCAGTGCTGCTTTAACTTCAGTGCAACACCACAGAAGGCTCATCCCCTCCTGCTGCAATACAAACCTTCGTTTTTCTTATGCTTACACCTAAGAATACGCTGCACCGACACTCAGTTCAATCATTTTCACAATATAACCCACCTCTGTCAGCAGTGCCAATCCAAAATATTAAAACTAATCATTTTCTTAATTTAACTCACAAAGTAGTTTGAAAATAAATTTAAACATACTTACAAGGTCACTTTTTTACACTTACTAAGCTTCTGAAGTACTTTTTATTTTTTTGTTCTTAGGCTTTTTTCCATTTGGAGAGAAAATTTAAAAAGATCCCAAAACCCATACTGTGAGAGGACTGGACTAAGAGAGCTTGGATTCCTAAGAATCTGTGCCTTCCCGCCACCTAACCTCACTTCCTCCCTTGCCCCACGTCCCTCAATACCCACCACAAAACCACAGTATCCACCAATACCTCACCTCTCAGCAGTACTCCTCCCTGGACGTCAGACTCCCACTAAACCATACAAACAGCTAATCCTAAACACACAAAAATTGTTACATTATACAACTACATGGTGTGTGGTTTACTTAGCATTTTTTTTGTGCCAGTAATGATGTATAATAATTGTCACTTTTAATTCAATCAGGTTTTATTTGGGATGTTAATATTAACATTTTCAGAAAAATGAATCAAAGGCCGGTCATAAAAAAAAATATTAATAACTATGTATCAGCAAGCAAAGTCACGTCTTTTTTTTCTTATTCTTTACTTTCTTCCTGGAGAATATGGTATGCTTCATAGCTGATCTTTTACAGATCCCCATCTTTACCCTCTTTAGAGTTTTCTGCCTTTGCTTTTCACCAGCTCTGTAAAGCAAAAAAGGAACACACAGATTAGAATAAAATGGAGAACGTACTTGTACATTTGCTGGTATTTTAAATAATCTGTCCATATAAGTATATGAACTCAGAAGTACTGTCACAAAAAGTACAAGGAACATTCCATCTTACAATGTTATGACATTTAATCTTCCTAAAACTGTGTCCTGGTTTCAGCTAGGACAGAGTTAATTTTCTTCCTAGTAGCTGGTATAGTGCTGTGTTTTGGATTTAGTAGGAAAATAATGTTGATAACACACTGATGTTTTTAGTTGTTGCTAAGTAGTGTTTCTACTAAGTCAAGGATTTTTCAGCTTCTCATGGCCAGCCAGCAAGAAGGCTGGAGGGGCACAAGGAGCTGGGAGAGGACACAGCCAGGACAGCTGACCCAAACTGGCCAAAGAGCTATTCCATACCATATGACATCATGCCCAGTATATAAACTGGGGGAGCTGGCTGGGAGGGGCAGATCACAGCTCGGGAACTAACTGGGCATCGGTCAACGAGTGGTGAGCAATTGCATTGTACACCACTTGCTTTGTATAGTTTAATTCTTTTAGTATTACTATTGTCATATTATCATTATCATTGTTTTTCATTCCTTTCTGTCCTATTAAACTGTCTTTATCTCAACTCACGAGGTTGGTTTTTTTTCCTGATTCTCTCCCCCATCCCAGGGGCGGGGGGGAGTGAGCGAGCGGCTGCGTGGTGCTTAGTTGCCGGCTGGGGTTAAACCACAACAAACTTTGTCCACTTTACTGCCATTCATTATTTTTCATTTATGTACTTATTCAGCATTTACCTTTAAACGGATGTAGAAAACTTAATGCCACTCACCAAGTATAAAAAACCACATACAGACTTTCATGCTCAATATACAATGCATGAATACATAATAGAAAGGCTTAGAAGAAAGTATGTGAAGTTTAACAACATTATGAAGACTCCTGCAAATAATACAGGACCTAAATATAACTAGCAAGTGGATTGTTTTCTGTCTCTGACAAAGGATGTATTTCATAACACAAAACATTGAATAATTTTAAAAAATAAAACATACAGATGTTTTTATTACAAAGAGAAACCTCAGTTATCTTCTGCAATAAATCAGCAAAAGAAATAACTGATGGCCTGAAAGGACTAAACCATTCCAGTACAATGGACAGGATAATATCTTACTTGACAGAAAAAACAGATCAGGTTTCATGAATTTCTTTTAGTATCCTTTTTACTTTTTTAAGCAAAGAAAAAAACATTAATGGTGGGAATTTTTAAATGAGATATGCAAAACAAAATATTGCTACCTTTTATCTCTAATACTCCATAACCAAAACTCAGATTAACATCACAGCAGGACATGAAGCAATATACCTGTAGTCCTCTACCATCCAGCAGGCATCTGGTGAACCTCTTGATGCTGATCCAAGAGGTTAACTATCTGAATCCCACTATGCAACAGAGGTACATCTTTTGGAAGGGAAGATTTGCATTTCCACTGCTGCAGTCATTCAAGCCAAGAATCACAAACAAACCCATGCCCTCTGGAGAGGAAGTTACAAAAGTGCGGGCCAACTATTCCAAACTGGAAAGACTGAGCCAACTGCTGGATCATCTCTTAGCAAATCCCCTCTCCTCTTTTCAGTTAGTTCCATCTGAAGACTATCACACACAATTTTTTTTGTCTTTTGATACATACAAGTATGTGCTTGTGTATGTTACAGAAGCACAATCATGGCAGAATAAATGTACTTAATGTGACCCTCATTAATACAGACCTTACATGGTGGAGATTTAGACTGTACTACAGAGAGCACCTGAAATACCAGAAGGAAAAAAGAAAAAAATGCCACAACAAAGCAAAAGAGACAGGAAGCAATAAAAACAGTGTAGTGACTGTTCCCTTTCATGAGGAATCCAAAGGGGATAAAAGTGTTTCATTACTTTAATTCTGAATTTTCTTGACAGAGCTATCCCACGCACCATTCACCAAGTTCGGGATCCATGTAAATCAGTTTTGAAAGAAAAGCCACAGTTAAGGAATTGGGAGCTACAGTAAGTGACCTGCCTGTTTTTTATCATATCCTCCCTTCAGTATATACTCCCCAGCAACACAGCAAGTGGGCAATAGTGAAAGCTGACAGCAGCACCCAAAGCCAAAAATCATCTCTTTCTAAATCGTTACCATAAGATCTAATCTCATCTCAATACTATCTTTTATTATATTAATGCAATATCACACTTACTGGCAAGCTGTTCTGGTGCTGGAGAGACTGGGACAGGTACTGCGTTTGTGACCTGCCTTGCCGCAAACAAAACAGCCAGCATCAGTCTTCTCACAAGTGTGGTTTTGAAGAGCACAGCAGTTGCAATTGTTACAGTGAAACCAAGCTGCAAAATAAGTAACATGATTTATGATCTTGAAAAGGTTTAGAATGATCATTCTGAAACTAAGCTTTAAATACAGGCTATATTACCAGGTCTTTAGTTTCGTTTTAGTTTTACAGGGACGGATGTAGTCAGTTTCTGGTCCCTTATCACATTTCATAAGGCAGCCAGTTACTCCTTCATTAGATATACCGTGTAACTATTTCAATATAACTGAATTATTTTGCCATTAGAATTATTATCGTGTATGTGATCTTAACATGAAAAATAGTCCAGATGTTAAAATGGACTTACAAATTGCGATTTCTGTATCAGTAACAAAAAAGATTGCTTCAGCTATTTAAACACAGGTATAAATACAACTGCATTTGTGTATGAAACATAATTTGATCATGCCCTCTCAAACATTTTAGTAATTGCCTATTTGTTTATGAAATTCTAATGAAAAAGTTTACAAAATCAGGAAACACTTATATGACAAATCAAAATATTTAAGTTTCCCACAAATATAAATGGGATTTAGTATGCCTTAACAAGAATTTATCACATTTCCACACAGTGCAAATATACCTAAGTTACCAAACGGCAACTCGTGTGAAATTGAGATTTTTCCTTTACTCTATGATTTCCGAATGATTACACTTTATTTCTTTTACAGAATATTTTCTCTTCTGGTTTGTAATCTCAGTTTCTTTGGACTATAGCTTAAACAATAAGTGTACTTTTATTTAGAAAAGTATTTTTCTGTACTTACAGGGTTTTACACATTTTTTGCAAAGAATACAATGTTTCCATCGTCTACCATCCTACAAAAGATGAATAAATGCATTGTTTGTTTGTTTTAAAAAAACACTGATTCTATCTTAAAACTGAACTACTGATGTATGGTCCCCATTATTTACAGAAACAGGTCCCTGTAGGAAGGACTGTAACTTAGAAACAACAGTCCTGACGATCTGAGACAACCGCAGCAAAATGGCTGTATTTTGAAATTAGCAAGTTCTACAAGTTCCGAACCATAAGAAGAAATCTATGTGTCAACAGACCACTGATGAATAAGGTATGGTGTAAGTGGCAAGTAGCAAACTTTTCCTGTCCTCTTTCCAACACAAAGGAAGTGGGGAAAGAGAAATTAATTCCCAGTGCGTTATGAATGATGTCCTGTGAAGTTAATAATAAGTCTACAAAACTGAACTGTTTGGGGTTTCCCAAGGAAATCAGTATCAGAATAGGTTTTTACTAGAGCAAATATTACAGAAGTTATTATTTGACTACTGCTAAAACTGCCATGGAGAAAGAAGTCAAAATACTTACTTTTGACGTACATGAATTGCATATCTCACAGTGCTGGTTACCAGAACTAACATATCGCTGACATATAGCGCAAAACCTGGAAAAAAAAAATTATAAATGTACTGGTCCACTATTTGCTCACAAAGCAATATAAATTAATTTTATATAAGCTCAACAATAAATATAAGGATTGCAAAATCACTTTGCTAAATTAAAGATGATGGTTTTGATGCATAAAATCACCACTTAGGCTCAGAGCCTCATAATCATTTAGACACAGTGCACCCAAATAGTAAAATTCAGGTGCTTGAATTCAAATTAGCAACACTATCAGCAGTAAATCAAACCAAATCCGTTCCTTTGTCCTTGATGCTTCTCCTAGCGTTCATTTTATTAACTACTGTCTCAACCAAACTGATTATCAGGCATAGCTGTAAATCTCTCTCATAGGTGTACACAACATTTCCTATAGACAAGCTGAATGAATCTCATCATTCCACACTGGAAAATGTAAACTTCTTTTTAGGTGCCCAGCTCTTCTACACATTCTTTATAGAACATGCGACCTTAGAATTAGACAGAGAAATGTGCTCTTGAGCCTGGCATCCAAAAGTTTGGCATGACAATACTGAACAGCACCATCCCAAAGTCCTTTAGAGACTTTATGCCCTAATTAAGAACAAACACACTCTTTCAGTCACTTGAGCATTAACACGTCTTACCTATAACCCTCTTCTACAGGAAGTACAATCATACTTGGGGTGAGGTTCGTGAAGATACGGACAGGGGACTGTTTACGACCTGTCTTGCCATGTTTATAAAGTGCATGATTATCATAGTCTACCTAGAAAAATAAAACCACAGAAAAAGAGTCTTAAACTGAACGCTAAGCACAGGCAGAACTATTTACATATTTATTATCTTTATATGTGCCTTATGAATTTTTCATTTTTATATAAAAGACTCTAACCCCAAATTGGATTACAAATTCTACAGCAAGTGTTTTGCCTCATTTATTTTTAAATTTGTGCAACCATAATATCAGGCTAGACTCAAGAAACTAAGTTCCCAGTATTACAATAATCCTATTTGACTTATCCCTTTTTGCTCTTTTGCATGGGATATCCAAGATAACATTGCAGTCGTTCTACAAAAGAGCAACCCATTAAAAAAATGGAACTATACCGTTTGGTCAATCTGGCAATACAAGAGTTGACGTGCATCTTAACCTATCTCAGAATAATTACAAAGCTGCAAATCCAATCAGCACTGCTTTTTCCAGCACTGCCTTCAGAGACTTGTCACAAAAATTCTCATCTCTGAACACTAGCAGGAATGCAGAGTCCAGCCTAGCACGATTTTCCAATTTTCTTCCACAAATTTCCATTCCACAAGATACAAATATGTTGTTCGGAACACCCATGTCAAACTTTATGCAGAGTTGTCATATAAGAAAATAAAACTTTAACATCATGAATACCCATGATTGAGCTCTCAAAAGTCACTGATGTACGCATTCTTAAACAACTTACAGAACAGATACAGTATTGGAGAAGCTGATGCCAGATTACTGCTTTATCACTGACAACTTCATTTATTACATAATTCCAAGAATTTCCATTGTTGTAATTCTACTCTGGTCCCAGCAGTTTTGGAGATGAAAGACCTTAATTTTTTTTTTTTTTTTTTTTTTGACCAGGGCTGGGCATTACCCACCAAGCTACTGACATTTCAACATCTGGGAAAAATGAAACACTCTTCTTCAAGTTACCTCTCACCTCTGCAATATGCACCTGTCAAAATTAGTGCAAATTTTGTCACACTGAAAACCTGGCAGAAGAAATGAGTTAACGGACAGATGACAGATGAGTTAAAGATACGTAATAAACTGTAGGAGTGTGACAAAGTTATCAAAGGTATGACTAATACAAATACAGAATCTGGGCTTCACATGATGAGCACCACAGGGTTTGCAGTGCCTCCAATGCAGTCAAAATTAAAGTTCAAGAAGGCGGCCCATCTACAGACAAGTGCGACCATTACATCTGCTTTCATTCATATGCCTGTTCACATTGCACACAGCTGAAATTTAGCAGATTCGCTGGGTTCTGTCATACCTGGTAATCCATCATACTGAAGCTTGGGAAAAATTCAAGAATACGAGACTCAAAGAAGTATGGAAATATCCAGAACATGGGCATCTCTTGGTTGTTATGACCTAGTAATGAAAAGACTTAGATGGACATTAAAGAAAAACAAGGTACATGAAGCATGAAAAATTTACAGTAAACGTTCTGAATACATAAACATGTATATGCATGTCATGCTGGGCATAAGAACTAGTTCCTTTAGGCGACAGAAAGTTTTGGCACATTTTACATACGCAGAGCTGTAAGCTCCACTTAACTAATAACCCTTGTCACCTGCCTAGGTTGGTAAGAAATGGTACTGGTTTGATAGCTTATTCTTCTCTACTTTTAAAGTCCATTTTAATTGCAAAGTAGATTTGTAAAAATATTGTAAAAGTTTTTAAGGGAGACTTAGAGAATTAGATATTACTAAACTAAAAGTATCAGGACAGTAAATTAGATATATGGTAGTTCACCTTCAGAAATGATAACGAGTATGTTCACATTCACCTGAGTAGCAAGAATCACAGACTTTTTAAATAGGTACTTTTTCTTACAGTGATGTTACAGCTCAACCCACCTATCTGGTTGTAATACATACCTTCTTTTTCTGTCTCCTTCCACATTGCCATCAGTTTTTTAAAGCTAGAAGCCAGTGCTCCCACTAAACCTCCAAATGGGGGATCAGTTACCATAATGACTCTTTCACCATTGTCTTGACACAAGAATGTCCTACAAGTTTCACGTGCAGCCTGTAAGAAACAGAGGTTAATTTCCAGAAATACAGATTCAAGAACTGTAAAAATATTGTCTTTGGCAATAAAACGATTATTTTAGAAGTTTCAACTTTGAAGATGGAAGTTATTTCCTCTTGTGGAGGTGAATTTCCTCTTGTGTAGCATTTTAAAAAAACAACTAGATTCGAAGCACTTAAAACAAGTGCCCTGTTCAGTTAGAGATAATGTATCAAGGCCACATGCAGTTCAAGCTTCCTAAGACAGTCTTCTTCCTCAGGGTATTAAATTTAACTTGGAAAAAAGCTGTTATTCATAGCAAGAAAGCAAAGTTCAGGCTCAGAATACATTTTATTCATGCCCTTTAACTCTAGTTTTATTCTGTAAAACATTATCAAGGTAATGGGAAAAATTCAGTCCACTGAAAACCGATTCAATCCATACTGGTTATAAAAATACATAGTGTTCAAATTTTAACAATCCAACCTGGACTCTATTATTAAAGCAAATGTAAAAAGCAATGTATTCACTACCGTCTTGCAGTGTTCTCTCATCTATTACTTAGATTCTATTGCATTCCAAAACCAGATTTTTAACACTAATATGCATTCAAAAGTGCTGCAATTCAGTCCGTGAATACACTGCAAGTAGATATTACAGGTGTCACCTTTTCACATCTTGAAAAGAACACTACAGTGTTTATAATGCAGATGAACAGTCTTTTGTTTTAATTGAAAAATGCAAAACTTGAATACAGTAATGGATTAAAAAAATTCAAAGGGAAGGCTTTCAGACCAGCCTCCCATTTCATTCTAGACGATTCTTTTTATTTTCAAGATCCCATTCAAAATTAGCCATTAGAATGGAAAAATCTGAAAATTATCTACACAGTGTGAAAGGTACTGCAATAAACACGTTTATGCAAATCAGTAGTGGCTTACTAATAATGGCAGAGGAAGAGCAAAGAGCGAGTATACAATTGGGATAAATGTTTGAAGTTAATGTTTGAAATTGAATTACACTGTGATTCTCTGCACAAAGCTACAATAAATGTCCTACTACAGCTGCAGGTTTCCTAATAAACTCAAAATTAAGCACTTAATGTGACATTTAAAAAGAAACAAGCAATCCAGCATTTTCTTTAACCATTACACTAACTCAACCTCATTTTATGACAACAAGGTCAACCTTTTGACCTTGCTTGCCTGGAATAAAGCAGAAAAACCTACTCTTCCCTCCCACCTCAAGTACCAGAACAAGTCCCATGGCATCCATTGGGCTTGTAAAGGCTGGGAAGAAAACAATTAGTTCTGTTGTAGCAACACAAGAACAGGGCTAATGAATACTTATATAAAGCAACAACTCACACCAAATTGTCATTTTAATAAAAGCAGCAGTTAAGGTGTGTAAGTAACATTAGTTAGTATAAATTTAACAGGCAACTTTATCTTTGAAACAAGTGGGAGAGAATTACTGAAGAGGCACTGTTATTCTTTGATTTCCAGTACTGTTGACCATTTTTATCTCATGATAGTTTTTTCTACTAGACTAGCCATGACTTTCTTACAAAATTCTGCATCAACAACATGTACTTCTTTACAAAGCACTCAAGAAATACTTGCCCTTACCTCTCCACCAAAAAAATAATGATTAAACATGTTGTAGTGGCAGAATTCATCCTCTGTGTAAAACTGTGAATACCTGTAAAATAAGTTTTAATAGTAGTAGAAAAATATAAACAACTTCTTGCCTGCCCTAAGGGGCATTTACAGTGAAAACAAAGCCTTAAGAAAAACAACATCTTTGGGTTCTGATTACTGACAACACAACACATACCAATACCAGGAATTATTAAGTACAATTACTTTTCTCATAAACTGGATATCATTTGTGTATGTGTGCAGGAACAGAGATGCAGAGACAGGAAAGGGAAAACAACCACCAATTTATCTTTTAAAGCAGTAAGAACACAAATCTTTGTACATACTCTTCAGAGAGATAAACGTTTGTCAAAGCCTACCTGAAATCAATATCTAGCAGAAGGCTTCTAACTCTGAAATCTTCTTCTTGTGATGCTTTCGACTGGATCATTTCATGAAGCCTGAAGTATAATTGGAGCAAAGAAATTTAACACATAATCATTGGCTTCAGAAATTATCTTGCAAGACAAGAATGGCTGGTACTTTACTAAACCTAAAACCAAACAGAGAAAATGGAGTAATCTGAATTTGGATGATTCCATTTGGCTAATATTCAAAGTCAGAAAAATATGTTAGTCTTAAAAGATGAAAAGCCAGTGGAGCCTACTGGATCACCATGAACAAAAAAAACCCAAACATAAGTAAAGAAATTCATTGTCACTTCTGTAAGAAACAAAGCAGGACATTTAAAGTGTGTGTGTGTGTGTGTGTGTGTGTGTGTGTGTGTGTGTGTATTTGCAGTGCAGCTACAGTCTTCTCTATCTTATGAGCTCAAAGCAAGACCCCACTAAATGCTTGGATAATCCCAACCAATTAAAGCACAGTGAACCTCTTATTATGCGAGAATCCTTGACTATTTAAATATTCGTAAGCTGCACAGTTTTGAGACAGAAATATTATTTGAAAGTGTAACAATTCTCACTGACATACCTGGGTGTTCCAACAGAGAGCACTCGTCTGAATCCTAAATCAATAATAAGATCCAGTAGGAACTGGCAACTTCTGCCTGCAAATAAATACTGTGCGTTTGTTTTTTTATTCTCCAGTGGATACAGAAGTTGACTGGGACTTTTTAACTGGGCAGTGGAGATATCACAGAGGAACTGGTGATCCGAGTGTTTTTCCCATTCAGCTGGCAATAGCAATTGCTGGCATTCCTGGCAAAACCTCCTCTTTGATAACGGCAAAAGAACAAAATTCTTGTACCTTTAAATACAAAAGACAATAGGGAACAAACTTTGAAAAAGCCTCTATAAAAGATATGACGGGGAGCTATGAAGGGGGTTTCATATTTTTTAAGAGTTCAGACATTTAAACAGGCAATGTAGTTTGAGCTGCTCTTGCAAAACTCCACTATCTACATGTGAATGAAGTAATATTTATGAAAAAATATTTAAAGGATACTTTGAAAAGCATATAATATACTGGCCAAATACATTGAGAGTCCCCATAAAATAACTGGATTACAGAGCGAAGACTCCATATCAACTACCAGCAAGCAGTCCTGTACGTTTATACACAAAACTCGGACATTATTTGTTACTGTATTACCTTTGCTTCTTTTCACAATGTTAAGCCTGTTACTTTTGCACACTAGTCAGGAATAATTTTTTGAACTGAAACTGCTACTGACCTGTTGTCAGCACTTTATGAGCACTAATGTAAGAAGAACAATACACACCAAAAAAAAAAAAAAAAAAAGGTACAGTTCCTGGGTTGAAAATACCACACTCTAATTAGATGTTTCATGCTATTTCATGATATTTCATATCAGTCAACCAGTTCTTATTTTTCCAAATCCCTCTGGCAAGTTTTCATATTTTAAAGAATCCTGAAACATTACCTCTACATTCAGAGTACCTAAACTTGTATTACTTGATTTTTACTAAAGAAAATATACATAACAATACCTTTCCACATTCTGTCTGTGTGTAAAAGAAGGCTGATGATTTCTATTATATTCTTCACGTGCTGCAAGCCTAGTTTCTGACACCTGTAAAATTTATGGGTATAAAAAGTTACAAAACGAACAGATATCGCTCTGTATTGTACATTAAATCTCAATATTAAACAAAAAGGGTGCAGCAAAAGTCTCATGTTTTAGTTACTCTGCACAGAAAAATTATCACATTCTTTGGATTGTTGTTTCAGAAGAACAAGCATGACTACAGCACAGAGGCATGCTGCAAAACAACACGAGCCTCTCGTGAATTTAAACTGCAAAAAATAAATAGAAGTATTTCATTCTTCTACCATGTGTAATATTTGGGGAAAAACTCAAAACATGATTATGATGAAGACAGAAAGAGGTATACTTTCCACGAATGCATGCCAGCAGTTGCATTCCCTCTGAAGAACTATGATCTGATCCTGAACAACTGATGACAGTTCAAATGTTGCCCAAGTCTTTCGTATGTGATTATTTTAAAAGCATGACAGCTCTTCCCTGAGTCTTCTACTTTGTTCCCACAAAACATACTTATGATTTCACAGTTAACAGAGTTTCAAGACATTTGTGCAAAACTTATGGAACTGATTTGTTTAAAGGGGGAGACAGTAAAATTCAATAGAACAAAAGACACCATGATACAAGTGACATTCAAAATAAAATTTCACTAAGAATACCATTTAAATCTACACAACCAAGTGATTAACCACCTCATTTTCTCTTTATACAACTTTTCAGTAGTAACCAGCACAGCAATGAACCGCTTATGAACCCGATTAAATTCCAGCCTGCCAACCTACTGAGGACAATGACCACAACACAAGATACTTATTTAGGAAACAGAAAAAGTAACACAAAATGTAGTGGACAAAAACCATGGCAAGCTCTCTACGAATACATATCAATCCCAATTTTGTTACCCTACAATTATCTGACCAAAGTTCTTTAGACGAAGAGAAATTGCTGCAGATATTCTGAGACTACTGAGCATCACACTGATCCCCACCATCTTGCTATTTTGTATACCCCATTGTTTGCCTGTATCCACCAGATTTTCTCTGTCTTAATCATGGAAAATGAGAACATCTTGGGTTCAGAACTATCCTATTTTGTTCAATGTTGCATAGTATTGGCAAACTTCATAACTTGAATACCTAAGTGTTTTGGCAACACAGTAACAAATGCCAGTTTTCCTCACAATGTACACAGCCTTCCTTGAAAGTTATACTTGAAACATGTTCTCTTGACAGAAATAAGCGCTCTGCTAAATATAAACTATTAGACAAAGTTTACAAAACAGCAATTGCCACAGATTTCCAAAACAAAATACACTTCCCCCCCCCCAATTTTCTGTTAAACAGAGAAAAAAAATCCCCAATATTTACTATAGTCTCAAGCAGTGCTCTCTTACCTTCTCATCTTCCCACTGGAAAAAGTTACAATCTTTTCTATCTCTACAAGCTGAACAAGCATAAAACCTTCTTCCTTCCTCTTCTCCTTGGCTGGTCTTTACAAACAGAAGAGCAGGACCTAAAGCACAAAGGTAATTATACGATGACACACGGGACACCAACGGATCTGTTTTAATGCCTCCACTGCAAGTGTCAAGCTTCCAGAACAAAGCATGAACAAAGGCTGCCGTAAAACACAACCCCTCCCTCGCAGAAGAGCCGAGAAAGCAGCTGGAGACGGGCAACAGAGACGCTCAGGGAGGCGTCAAACCCTCCACCCGCCGGGAACCGCGGCCACCTCGGTCAGGCCCGTCAGAGCCCCCGGCCGGCCCCGCTCCTCCCCTCGGCGAGGACCGCACCCCCATCCCGCCCGAGCGGCCTCGTCGCCGGCCGGCTCACCGTGCGGGCAGCTGGGAGCGCCGGGCGCCAGGCCAAGCAGGGCCAGCCCGCCCGCCCCCGGCCGCTCCGGACCGCACAAGCCCTCCGAGTCACCCGTGCCGCTGGCCTCCATGCTACCGCCTCCTTCCCGACAGCCCCCGCCACCCACCGGGCACCGCCGCCGCCGGCAAGGTAAGGCAGGAGCGGGGCAGCCGGCGCTGCGGCGCCCCCCAGCGGTGCGGCGGCCCCGCCGCCAAGGGAGAACGTTTCCCTCGGGCACGGGTAACGATTCGGCCGCGCGCAGTGACACGGAGGAAACAAACCGCCACCAGGGCCTACGTGCTGCAGCACAAAGACGGCATCCGAGCCTGCAGCCCGCGCAGTTTAGACTTCGACATTTATTTTCTTCAGTAGGCATGTCTGGTACATAAACGCCATCTTTAATTTTGTAGTAAACTGTTCGGATAAAAACAATCAAGGAAAGTTTATAAAGGTGGTCATTTCAATCTTATGCTGAACTCCACCGTCCAGTGAGTTTTACATTTAAGGCTTAAACGTCTCAGTTTAGCAAGTCACATGATTAAGTGCTACATTAATATTTACATCCACTCAAAATCATATAAAATACAAGCATTTTATTATTTTTGAGTTCAACAGTATTGCTTAGAATTAGAAAATACAGCAATGTCTGAAATACTGAAGGTTTCATAAAAGCAGCAATTTTTCTCCCATTCCCAGTCTTAACTGTCCAGGAAATTACTAAAATAAAAATATTTACCATGTTACATAAGCCATAGATCTAGAAACATGACCATCAAGTCTTTAACCACGTAACTTAAACATAAATGCAAATGGCAATTGGCAGATGAGCATGACATTGCTAAGGGCACGGTAACAAGTCTCTGTGCTCTATGTACTACAGTCTTTTTTTTTTTTTTTCCTGGTCAAAAAAAATAACTTTTTTTTTTTCTGGTCAAAAAAAATAACAGTGTGTTTAGATAGAAATTTAGAAGGCAGACTGGCTTTGTGATGAACACATTAGTGCTTCTGTCATTAATAGTGCAGAACCACTTTGGTGACTACTGATGAACGCATTTATACGCATATGGCAAAACAACCCTGTAACAACACGGTGCAATTCTTCCATTGTGATGGATCTATAAAGAAATATCACAGTTTTCCATACATGTGCTTAAATACACAAGTTCTAAAAGCTACAGGTGAAATTTCAACCTCTGAAACGTACACCCAGTTTATTTTGTCACAGTAGGAGCTGTGTGCACTTGCTCAGGTTGAATTTTGCTGTAATCCAACTACTATTTTTGGTCCCCACGTGCAAAAAAACCTCCTTGGAGCATTTTTTCCCCTTCTCCCTTCCTTTCACTTGTTTGTCAAGAACAGATTGATTATTTTATGTTTTTAGTGCATGACTTTTCAAGTAACTAGCCTACGAAAATCTATAAACAGCTTAAAATATCAGGAAGAAATTCCAAGGAAAAGCATTTTCACAATCAAAGATAACATTCTGCACTTTTTTTTTAAAGACCATATAAAAAGAAATTGATAGAGATTCTCACATTGATATTAAACAAAAAGAACTCCTGTTGTATTCAAAAGTAGTTTCTCAGCATATGCAAACTGTGCATCTTCCCTTATTCAGAATATTACTCAGAATACATTAATTTAGCCTATAAAAATACAGTATGGACAAGTTCTTCTCATTCCCTGACATAAGAATTCACAATTTTGAGACAAAAATTGTAAACTTTTATTACATTCAAAATACATTTCTTAAGTCTTTAGAATTTAAGTTCTGAGGTGTCGGCAGTCAGAGCTCTTGGTATACAGCAGAAGTACGTTATTGCAGAGCCTTTACACAGAAGTAGCTTTCTGAAGTTAAGAGAAACTTACTCTTCCCACATATTTTTGTTGCTACCAGGAGGAAAAGAAAGGC
The DNA here is from genome assembly GCF_018139145.2 of Gymnogyps californianus. NCBI lineage: Eukaryota > Metazoa > Chordata > Aves > Accipitriformes > Cathartidae > Gymnogyps > Gymnogyps californianus. The sequence continues at coordinate 20,641,557 of NC_059474.1, read as the reverse complement.
TTCCTGCTATGAAAGGTCTGTGTGAACGCATTACTCAGATGAACAATTCGGCCCTGACTTCCAGTGCTACTTCGCTCCACAATCACACGTGGCATCTGAACAAGCTGAATGGGACTTTTTTCATCCTTTAATGCCTGAGTAAGGTTTAGTATCTGAAAGAGAAAAAGCAGGTAAGATGAAGGCGCACAAATAAACCTGTGGCTAACAGGCTTATAAATTCAGATGCCCCTCTTAAATCAATTCTGTAGAGGACTGTGCTGTCAAATAAAGTATTTTTAAAAGATACTGTATTGCAAGTAAAAATACTTTATTTATTGCGTAACATTATGACATCCTACCGCTATCTGATTACCCTTCTATTCTTTTCTTGAATATTTCATGCAATCCTCTCTGAATTTTTGGAAAATGTTAGAGACAAAAATCTAAGAGCCTTTTAAATTCAGCACATCTCTTAAGAGCATTGCACCTTTAATGAAAAAAACCTACAAGAAAGCAATCAACATGTATTTAACATAGGATCTACCAGGAGTTTAGCTACAAATTATTTTCATATCAGAAGACATGAAGCCATATTAACCCACATCAAACCCAGTGCTCATATCCAAATTCAGAGCTCAGCTCCCAGGAGTCTGTTATCTTCCATCCAAAACTTCAGTGCTCATGAACTGCCCTGCTAATTTACTCCACATTCAATGTTATCCTGCTGAAAACTGAGGCAAGTATTCAATTTAGTTCTGGTGACACACTTGCATTATCCTTAATATCAAGCCTTTTTTTCCCCTGTACAATGCCGCTTTCTTCCTTGTGCAACTTACTCATTCCCTGCTCATTCTGCACTTTCATGGCTGAAGAACCGTGACAGATAAAGTCTTCTGCATGGTTTACTGCAATTTGGCTCTTCCAGCAACTCCACTTGACATTTACATTTTCTAAGTTCTAAGGCAATCCTTTGTAGATCTGTGTTACCTGGTTGCTTAGTCTCTATATTCTTGAGAGAACTGTTTATCTTGGGTTTGAAACCCTTCCCAATATTTTTTTCCTCCGCTTCACAAGAATATGCTTCTAACTACTTTTGGTACCTTAGATTTAAAGCTCTCGCCCCTTACATGCAAGATATATTTCTCTTCAGCCTCCTTATCTTTATCAACTAGATTCTTCATTTTCTAATTCCTAAATTTTTCATTTTTAAGGATATATTTACAGATGTTTTGACTATCCTGCAAATCCATCTTAACTGAATGAATCCATTATCATGTGATCTAGGTATCCAACTCTTCTATAATGCCCTTGTAACATTGGTGTTGCACCAAAAGCAAGTCTAAAATCAGTGCTAAAAGGCATCATTTGCTGATGTATTTCCAATCACGTCCAAGAATAACTATCTGCATTTCTTCCCTAAATCCATGCCTGAAAACCTGACATCTCCCACAGTGAAACACATTCTTGTATAGCTAGAGAGAGATTTTTAAAAAAACCCAACAAAGCCAAAAAACAAAGCTCTGCTGAAATCCACCTCAGGGAAAGGGTGTGACAAAAGGGTCCAGATGCAGCCTTTATAGTGGAAAACCAATTTAGACAACCGTAGCTAGATCTCTCTCAATTATATAGACCAGGTTTTTTCCTTAAGCTTTTTGTTAAATAACAGATTCCCTGTAGCCAATTGTCTCACCACAAAAAAGCTACTTACCACAGTTTAAGACAGATGAATAGTTCAGAAGTGACCTTGCAGTGACTGCACAAACTTCTCAGAAAAGTTATTTCAGAAATAACTCCTATAATTCAATTTAATAAGTAAGGTTTGCTGGCTTTTAGGCACCACACATAACTAACGTTAACTGGGATTATGCTTGACTAAGCAGAGCTGCAGTCTTGTGTAAGGTACTTCTTGATATAGGAAACTCTACAGAGAAAAGGTTGGATTAAGCCACTCTAGGAATTGTGAATGTCTGGCTTTAAACTATCCATGTTGAATTTATGAACACAGAGAAGTCAGTTTCAATAAATTCAGGGCAAATGGGACTATTTATCTAGTCCAATTCCCTTACATTTTCACAAATCACTGTTTTATGCCTACAATGAACTAAATAATTTGTTCTTAGCTAAAGCTTGTTTTCCAGTATATCACACCAGTCTTAAATTTTAAGATGGAGAAACCCTTCTCCTCTCTTGTTTCATTGTTAAAAAACCAAGACTTAATTATCATCAAATTTCTCATCTGAAAATGGCTGGATTAGTTCCAAGTATGGTTCTGACATTTGCTAGGATGAAGAAATTTTATTACCTAATATTGCTTTCTCGTGAGAGGTATTTCAATAATCAAGTTAACCCTCCAAAATAGTGTCACATTTATTTTAGTAAGATAACAAAATTACCCATCAAATTTTCCATCCAAGTTTATGACTCTTCTCCAGTGTTTCATTTTTAAAATAGCTTCTAAGAATATATAGGTATTAAGTCCTCCCCTATCTCCCCCCAAAACAATAAAACCCAATTACATTATTTAAGAAAATCTTCTTCTATAAAAATAATAATAATAAAAAAAAAAATCAGTATACACTGTCTGCTGTCTCATCTATATGCAAATAAGAACAAACTCTAGAAAGAAATTTAGTCTTCTCAGATGAAAATACCTTCAAGTGTCTTTCAATTTGAGTCAGTTTTTGTAGCTCTAAAAAACAGCTGAGAAGTGATGACAAGTTAAATACATAAATAAAAATGTGAAAAAGCAGTCTTACCTGCCCCCTCATAACAGACATTTGGTTTTCAAAAGTAGCCTTGTCAAATCCTTTATCAGTCTTTATTAGAGAAAATGAACAGTTATTACAGGAAATGACCCATTTATTTTTAGCTATATATTTAACACACAAAGTCATCAATTTCATAATACGCATAGTCATATTTACCAACATTATAATAATTTTTGGAAGCTTCAAATACTCATAGTAGGACCCACAAAAAGGTCTATTTATTGCAGTAAGTTTATATACGTGAAAATGAAGGATGTTCCACATCATAAAAGTAAATACATCAGTGGCTACCACTTTAGGGCATTGGTTGGTAGGCTTAATACCATCACATAATGTTACACTGCTCTGTCTCTCACCTTTACTCTGCCAAAAGAATACTTCCTCCTTCAGATTTATTAAATACTTCAACTTCCACTGGGTTTAACAGACAACCCAGAGTCACTTTGAATACAACTGAGTCAAAGATACAAATATTGAGAATATGTTTCAGGATCTAGTTCTGACGTTACAGCTGCATTTTCATTAGAAGTTTAAAATTTCCATTTCCTCCCATCCTGATCATTTGGATTATATCACTTGAACGTCTGACACAATTGTTTATAGAACATTTCAGAGAAGGACGCTTCTTTACATGTCAATATTGTAGCACAGTTTCAGTATCTTTAAAATAAGATTGACTTACTTTAAACATGGTCAAGATTTCAGCATCAACTTCACACAATATATGTATGTAAAATTAAGTATATGAGAGGTATGCAGGTACTTTAAGTTACATTAAATATATGATTTCCTCAGGTTGCTACAGTTTATCTTAAGTGTATACACATCACACAGGTATGTTAAATGGAGTTTTTACACAGATTTGTGCTATAAAAGGTAACTAGCTTTAATTGATTATGTGAAACTTAGATATATAAAATGTAATTATGTTTTCAGATGAGCTGATTACTATCAATTAGCCACATTAGTGACACAGCTTCCTCTTAATTATATAAACCCTTTCTACCATGCCAATGTTAAAGCTAAAATAGCACAGTATCATGACGTACAGAAGTTAAATTCACAAAAAGAAAAAACATCTAACTGTTCCATTACAGGTATTAGCTATTTCAGTAACGCTCAATTCAAAGAAGCACTCGATTCACCTTAAATAGTTCATAAAGATCTTCACAAAGATCCTGTACAAAGTTCATATCAGAAATGCGAGGAAGAACTAGCTCTCTGGTCTCCTGAGAGAAAGGAACTTTTGCTTGAGAAAGCCAAGCCCAGTGAAAGGGATCTAATGCAGAAAAACAGTACACAATAATTAACAACAGGCAAAAATGAAATTCTCAAGTGCTTACCACTGATACAGTACTCTGGTGCCTACTGGAAGTTCCATTAACACACCATTTTTCACAACATCGTTACCCCATATACCACTTTTGGCTACAGTTACAAAAGCAGCTTTACAGCTACTTAGCCTTTTTTTCCAAACAGTGAAAATATATTTTAAGTAATAAATATTTAGTTGAAGCAGTAAGTAAAAAAAGGTATATAAATTAAATACTGTAAGCAACAGTAGAGGCCTTCTCCTCGTTTAGTAATGCGGTTTCCTTTGGAGTAAAACAATGGCTGCAATCAAATAGAAATCTTTCAGATGTTTGACTCATACTGAAGAATTAACAAAAAAGTAGCTACTATTTTTTAATAAAATTTTTGGTTTATTAAAATGCCTTCTTCTAAGCATGCTGAGAAAAAAATTCTTAACTTTTCACATAATCGCTATTAAACAGCTTTTTCAAGAGATATTGTAAGAGTAATTAATATTACCAGATGTTAAGACACCAAACAGTATCAGTTGCAAGAACTGAGGAACGTCACTAGAAGCAGGCCACCCACTGAACTTCCTAACACTGCTCACAGCCCTTTGAGTCTGACAGTCCAGTCAGTTTTTCACCCACCTGACAGTCTGTTTGTCCAGTTCGTACCTCATGTTTCACTACAAGAATACTATGAGATACCATGCAGAAGGCCTCGCAAAAGTCAAGGAAAATCAGCATTCGCTGCCCTCCCCTCATCCACTGAGCCAGTCATCTTATCATTAAAATTGCCTAGTCAGTCAAGCACAGTTTGTCCTTGGTAAATCCATGCTAGTTTCCCCATCACCTTATTGTCCTTCACGTGCCTAAACATGGCTTCCAGGAGGATTCATTCCACAATCTTCATGGGGACTGAGGTTAGGCTGGCTACCCCGTCGTTCCTTGTACCCTGCATCTTGCCCTTCTTGAAGATGGATGTGACACTTACCTTTCTGTAGTCATCAGCAACCTCCCACATGACTACAGTCTTTCAAGAGTGATGAGAAAACAGCCTCACAACAACATCAGCCAGCTCCCATTGTGTTTCCAATGCATCCCATCTACTCCTATGGACTTCTGTATGTCCATTTTGCTTAAGTGCTCCCTTTCTGCTGCTTTGGGTAATGATTCATTCCCAGAGGCTCTGCTTATGAGCTCTGGGACCTAACAGCCTGAGAGCAAATCTTACAAGTGAAAACTGAGGCAAAGTCAGCATTGAATAACTTGTTCTTTCTTATGCCTTTTGCCTTTAGGTCTTTGCTGCACTTTTCTTCAGTCCCACTCTCACTGCTAATTTACTTTACCCTTTACTTGCCCTTTATGTCCTCTGCTAGCTTTACTCCAGCTGAGCTTTGACTTCCCAGACTCCATTCTTGCACTTCTGGACCAAGTCTCTATTTTTCCAGGGGAGTCTCTACATCCTTTTTTTTTTTTTTTTTTTTTTTAAAATGTACTTAATTTTTGTGTCCCAGTTCAGTCAGGAGTTCCCTGTTCATCCATGCTAGACCAAATTCCTGCCTTTTGGATAGGCTGTTCTCTGGCTTTGAGGAGGTTAACCTTAATGATCAACCAGTTCTAGTCATCAAGAAAACACACTCTACCCGTTAAGAGCCTGCAATTTTAAACAATATTATGCTACAAGTTTACCTTTACAGAATTGTCACACACTTGTCCAACTGCAAAAGAATTCTATAGGATCATCCAAGTTTATTACTTTTGATGCTGAAGTAAAAGACGGTATAAAATAAGCAATAATTGCCATGTCTCTAGAACAGCTGCAGAAGTGACTGTAGTCAAGGGATGCATAGGACAGTAACTATTGAGTATCAAGATATACAGAGACTATACAGAGCTCTGGGTGGGGTAATTAACTAGCCTTTTGACAGCAAAACTAGACCACACTTAACTGCCATAATTACCTGATCGGCTAATAGTCCACAGAAATAATTGTAAACCCTGTTCAGTGCTTCCCTCTAAACTATAAGTAGTCAGAGATGTGGTCGGAAGCAATCTAGCTTTAGCAGTAATATCAATTTTCAGTCTGCTCGAAGCTACCAGCTGAAGATTAACTTCTACAAAGTAAGCTAAAGCTGAGAACAAGTACAAATAGCATGTAACTTGTCTACTTGTTCACCTACAACAGTAGCCTTTGTTTTGAAATAGAAATTTGGCCATTAGAGAGACAACTTGCACTCAAGTAATTTTCCACCATGTTTTTCAAGAAAACACACGAGAAACGTGTTGCTAAGTTTTTCCAATTTCGCCACCAGTCAGTTTACATACAGTAGTACGTTTATGAATATCCATGTATTAATATTGTTTAAAGGTATAAGGGTAAAAAAAACATGAACAAGGACTAAATCACATATGCTATTGCATAAATGGCATTTGTTGCTAACTTTCTGAAGAAGAGTATGTTATTTAAAAATTCTATATATAACTACAGTGATGATTTCTTAGTTTCTTACTACAACCACGCAAATAAAAAAATACTTATTTGGAAGTTACTCTCCCAAAAGGAAGATGATTGAAGAATGAAATACTTACATGCCCTCCACTCATCAGGATGCTTAAAAGGAAATGCTAAACCATTGTCAATTGCAGCAATTTTAATAGTAGATTCTTTAGTTATAGTCCATTGGCTATCCTACAGAAGGAATATTTAAAAAAATAAGTGATAACTATGTGCTTAAAAAAAAGTGAAATACATTAAAAATACTAAATAATATACTTTAACTTCACTGCTTAAAGTCAACTTAAACAATATAAAGGAGTATCCAAATAAACTGCAGCACACATATAATTCTTACTCTGCCACCATTAAAGAGGAGCCCTTCCCCCAAATACAAGAAAAGCAGAGCACATAAATAGCTGAAGAAATGTGCTTGAGCAAAACTGGGCAGTTTTATTATTATTATAGCCCAAGCTAGTAAAGAAAAAATACAGAACAATAAAAATAACTTCTAGCACTGTTCTATGCAGACTAGTCTAATCCAAATAGCTTTTCCATTCATTTTGCCTAGAATAATTTGCAGTTATTGTATTTCTTGAGACCATGCACCAGGATTAAAGCCATGCACTCAATCTCTTGCAAAACCAAGTTATAAAACTAAACAATTTAAAGAATACGAGTTTCAGAGTACAATTTTCTTACCTTATCTGACAGATCAAGTCCATCATCTTGTTTTTCATACCTGACTAACCAGTTATCGTTACCTCTGTCTTTGAACAGGAAAATGCATGTCACAATACATCATTTATAAAGAAATCATCATCTGAAGTGATATACAATGACTAAGATTGTAAATTGAGAATTTGCTGAAGGAGTCAGGCAAAACTGTTCACAAAGTTTTTTCCATCACAATACACGTGTTTTAGCTTTACTGAAATGTATGAGGCAACTGATTTACTGGAAAGACCAAAAAATTTACCAAGTGTTCTTAGATATGTATTACTGCTTTAGTTTCCCCAACTGGCTGAATATAGAGCAAAATGTGAAGAAAGCTAAGAGAAACCATTTTCATCCATTTTATGCAGAAAGATTGGCTGTAGTGTGCACTTTTCCTGGAGAAAAGACTGTCAGCAGCAGGAACCACAACAAGTTAATTTTTAGGCTTGTTTTAATGCTGATGGGGAAAGGGAGAGGCCCTCCAAAATGATAGATAGCGCGATGTTTGACTACATGGCAAAAACAGACTCTTCAAAGATGGAGGGGGAAAAAACTGAAGAGCCTTCCAGAAGCTGAAAACATCTGCACCGTTCAGACAAAATTGAGATATTAAAGGCTTTGACAAGGTCTTTCAGATAGAGGACGACTGCATGGATTTGTAGGTCCTTCTGTCATCTTAAGGGGCTCCCTTAAGTTTAGTTAAGCATCCATCAGAAGATTTTCACATTCTATCATGATTAGATATATTAGATGAAGGTAAACTCATCCATGTAATGACGTTTTGCATTTTGAGTATTTTCCTTACAATTTTAAGAATGTCACAGGACACAGTAATTTGTTTGGAAACACTGGGATCTATTTGATAAAGCTGACAGACCATAGCAGCAGCTAGAATGTATTATGTTCTTACGAAACTTTCTTCTTTTAGTTTGCTTCTAAAAAGCCACAGGTTAGAGTGACTTGTTAGAGTGACTTATTTTCAGCTGAATTCCTTTCTAATAAGTGAATTTAAGAAAAGGAAAATGAACTAGAGCTGGTATGTCTAAAGAGGAGTAAAGATGCCCACCTCTGACAAAGCAGCAAAGGAAGTATTTAAAATATAAAACTGCCTTTGGATTCTTGAGGAAATAAGTCACCTACATAGCCAACAGAAGAATCCCAGCTTCTGAGTGAAAGCAACAAGAATGCAGGAGAACTGAGAGATAGACATCACACTTCAGTGCCTAGTCACAATGAATATGAACTATTTTGCACTGATGTGAAACTGTGCTGTTATCAGCTCCAGCTTAACATAAAAGGAATGGTAGTCGTGGCTTTTCTTATGATTCCTGAAACCCCACCATCCCTTATTCTAATCAGAGGAAACAGACAGTTAATAGCCTACTGACAGAATTAAAGCATAATTGAAGTATTTGTTCTTGAATTCTTACATTGCTTAAAAATATCAAGTAACAGCCAAAATGGGTTGTTTGGATTTTGTCATATTGCAATATTTAATGTTTGAATCCAAAGTAATTTTTTTTAAGCTTTAACTACAACATTCTGGCCTTCAATTGCGAGAAAAGTATCTGAAATGCATTAAAAGCCTTCAGCAGCAGCTGTCAGCTAGCATTGCTTACCATTTCTGCCTCACTAAAGTTGACAGATACCGAGAGACACTAAGAAATACCTGTATTTCTGATGACATAATCCAAGACAACCAATCTTTCAAACTGTGACTGAAATTCTTTCCTTGTGTTCTCAGGTAAAGGATCAGTTTCAAATTTCCTGAGCCAGTAGTCAGCTTCCTTATATCCTTCAACAAACAGCTGGAAGGAGCCAACCTGAAACATTAAGAAACTGCATTTGGAAAATGCACTTGGGTAGGTCACGTAACTAATCTTAACATTAACAGAAAAACTGATTATATACTTTCAAAGTTCAGAACACAGGAAGTATGACATTAAAAAAAAAAAAAAGAAAAAGATTACTAGGTGGTTTCTCTTCCATTCCTAAATTCTAAAAAAAGTAAGACTCAAATCACGAGGGTTTTTTCTGGGTTTTTTGGTGGTGTTTTGGTTTTTTTTTTTTTAATATTTGTTTAAGCACTTACTGAGTTTACCAGGAATAAAATGTAGCCAGGCAGCTCAACATAAATGAACACTCAGTATTACGAGCAATATTTGAAACAAAGAGAAAGAAGTAACATCTATTCTCTTTTTCATTGGAAACACTCAGTTCAATAGTTCATATGAAACTCACCAAAAATTACAGGAGAAAAATCTTTCTTTCTGAAAAACTCATGTGTTTCATTGATGAGAACAGCAGCATTAACCATTTTTTCATGACAGACACTTTTTGCATGAAAATGGCTGAAATACATTTCCCAAAAGAGTCCAAGGAAGAAAACTACAGATGGCATAGGCTCCATATGTGTGGGCAACAGGAAAGGTGCTCAAGATTAAAATTCAAAAGAGGACTTATATTTGTGAAGTAAAATGCACATAGATGCACATGTGCAGAGACATGGATAAACACACAGCATGTGGAATAATCATGCTGATACAAGCTTGCATAATGTATGTCACATGGATCAAAATTGCTGGGAACTGACACAAGTGGATTACCCAAGCTGTACATGACCTGTGTTTTAAGAGCTTAGGAGTAGAACACTGTGGTGATATTTTGGGGCTACAATAAGGCTCATTAGGCAAGAAAGATGTGAGGTTTTAGTCAGTGGCATACTGCACACAAGATGAAAGGAAGGTAGGATAAACACAACAACAAGATACCTAAAAGAATAAAACAAACAATAGAAGGGGAAAAAAAAATAAAGATTTAGGAAAAATGAAAGAACTAGATAAATTGCAGGGGAGAAACAATTAGACAATATAAAAACATGACACTGAAGGGAAATGTACTAAACAGTCAAGAAAAAGGAGGAAAAAAAAAAACAGTGAGAGATGTACAACATTTTAACATATTACTTCTCCAGCAGAAAGCTAGACTGCAAACTGAATCAAAAAGTGGCAAGATTATTAAAGTAGTTCAAATGAAGGAATGATGTAACAGAGTGGATAGATTTTGCACAGAAACAGTCATATTTATCAAACTTCAGTCATTCAGAGATAGTTTTCAACAAGCAACAAGGTTTTTCTTCTGCTGTTGAAGTTACCTACAAGTATTCTTTTCTTTTTTTTAATTCAAAGTTTTGTGTAAGAACCAGGAAATGCACAAATTACTTATTTTTCATCTTACCTTGGGAGGTAGTCCAATTCGGTTAAATTTTTTAGCAACTTTTGGCACTTTCTCTAAAGCATATTTTTTTCCTCTTGACTTTGCACGATCTATTGCACTGTAATTAAAGGTCTCACTGACAAGCCAGACAACCTTAAAATATGAAAGTTAAAAACACAGCTCAGTATTCCATATTATTTCAAATATAAATTTACAGTAAATTTTATGCTCAGTTGTTAAAAAAGCAAAAAGGAAGCATCAGGCATTTCCAACAGACAAATTTTATATGAAAAGGTAAATATTTGCTATTTTACATATCTCAAACAACAATGGGAATCTTTATATGCTGCTTTCTGCAATTTTTGCATCTTACCAAAACATGAGGCACAAAAGTGTCAGAAAATGCTAGAAACTGAAGAGGTTCCAAAGAAGAGATTCAATTCAGATCTCAAACTTATCCTTTAAAACAAAAATCACAGTCACTATTTCTACACCAAACCACTGTGCCTTTGGACTTGCAATAGTTTATAAATAACTCAGGGATAATGCATGATATACAAGGATGTCTCCACAACTACAGTCCAGAGACTGACAAATCTGTCACTATATATTTTTGTGCATTCGATAATTTATGTAGTTTAACTTTTACCTTAGTTTTAGGTACAACTCCTAGCCCCAGCTTGTCATCCACAAGATAGGCACCAGCTTCAGAGAGGTATCCCTGATTTGGAACGAGGCAGCCTCTGCCAAAGCAGCAAGGACAACAAACTTTGTGAAAATATTTGGTCCATTTTGGATTTAGATGTCCATAAGGCTCTTCAGATTTTGGTTTGAACACTCCAATAATTTTCTAGGACAAATAATATAAAATTAAAGTATGAATACTTTGAGTTACAAAAGATTAAAATTATTTTGAAAATTAGTTATTTGAAAGTATTGGTTAGACACTATACATTGCATTTTACAGTTGCTCTTTTTAGATGATGAAATAATAAAACAAAATGGTATTCCAAATAAATTTATCATCAAATGCTTGCCTAGAAGTAGTACAAGTTCAAAATAAGCTCTTCATAACAGAAAATCAAAACCAGCTAACATTTACTAGTTTTTCAAAATTAGAGGACTGCATTTTAGAATAGAAATTTTTAAATATTTTTAGTTTTTAAAAAGGGAGGTTTCAAAAGTAGTTTTAAAAATCATTTTCAGCCCACCAATTAACTCATTGACAAGATATTTCAGACAGAGACATAATGGTTCCAGGAAAGTGACAAATCCACAGAATGCTAATAATCGTGTCACCTTTTCTCTTTTATATCTATTTTATTTATTGCTTTAAGTTTGAATGGATCAAAATGTTCTGCACTTTGCAATTCCAAGAAGTGGTGTTGTTTACCACTGCTGTAGATTCCTCAACTCAAAGCTGACAACAGTTCACACTATCAGCCACCATTTACATTGGAGACATGTAGCAAAGCTTAAAATTACTCAGAGTGCTGTGTCTAATTTTGGACACTATGCTTCAAGAAATCTCTTAACAAACTGGAGAAAGTTGAAAAAACAATGAGAATAAGCACAAAAAATGTGAATAATGAAAGACTGTATGAACAGGGATTGTCTACCCTAAGAGACAATGGGGCACAATGAACTATGTAATAGGTTGCTATAGAGAAAAAAGGAACAACACATTTACTGTCAACGAGCCAAGAAATTATAGGCTTAAATCCCAGCAGATAAATTGCAAAGAAAAAACCCTTTTGAACCTTAAGAGTGGCTCAAGACTGGAACAGAGTGCCAGGTTGTGGAGTCTCCAAAACAGGTAGCCACTAACAACAGGTTAGTTAGACATTCATCAGGAATCATGTTAAAACAATCCTGCTCCACAACACAGGCATTAAATAGATGATTTCTCAAGGTGCCTCCTACACATGATTCTATATTTGTTAACCTTAAGCCACAAGATTATTACCACGCTAAAATATATAACCTTCCAACTGTCTGCGATAATCTTTAGCCTAGTGCATAAAGTCCATGTAATGACTCTTCTATAGCTCAAGTGAAATGCTGTAGAAATGCTGTATCTTCATTCCTTCTCACAGGACCATGGTGAGTAAATCAAATTCTTATCTAATAAATATTTAAGAACAAATGTTTAAGAAGCATTTTCACATATTAGTACTTTCCTGAATCCTTATCAAAAAAAGCGAGTATCTCAATAAGCTAAACACTGCCTGTTGTTGCACCAACACTCACAGCTGATTTACACTCTTAAGTCATGAACAAGTTTACCAGCAGTCAGAAACAAGCATTCTGCTTCAGTAACTGCTGATTCAACTAATTAGGGAGAAGACCTCACTCGTTGTTCTAGCTTCTAGAGAATTTTCACCCACTTTGTCCAAGACAATCTAAGTAGTCCAAGATTGTCCAAGACAATCTTAGTTTGTCCAAGACAAACTAACTACAGAGAACTTATTTCATTCCGTTTGTAAACATATTACACAAGACACCAGGCATTAGTAGCACCATCTGTCTTGTCCATCTATTTTGATTCATTCCCATCAACTACCAGGAGAAATAAGTTACGAAATATCACTATTTGCATTCATCCTATAAAATAAGTTTCCTATCAACAGGGGCAGGAAACAAATTGACAAAAATTCTCTTGGTTTTGGTATGCTATTATCCGTGATTCTAAGGTTACATTCAAAATCATGAGCAAGTTCTATGCAACTGCACAGACACAATTCAATTTAGACCTACACAAAAGGTTACACTTACAACATGTATTCTATGCAATGTGAAAGGCCAGGATGTTCTCTGAACACTTTACTTTTTTGTTTTTTTAAATCGCAACACTTTGGAAACTGAATTTACTTGGTATGCTAGTTTAGTCAAAATTCTAATGTTAGGTTTAGAATTGTTAAAAAGTTATTTAATTTTTTCCTATTGAATCACGGGTACCTACCTGCTCAAAACAAAGCTAGCAGCTTTTAATTTCCCAGAAACGTAGTGGTGTATTTGGTAGTAAATACCAAGCCACTAATTATCTCTTTTCTGAATCGCTCTTTGGATAATACTTCCTACAAACTGCCCATTTTATAAAGGAGCTTAGCTCATTCCATTACTTGCCTGGACCGTACTGTGCTATACTATCAAATCTAGATATGGTTTTCAAGGTTTCACTGAAGTTAGAACCTTGCGAAATTTTGCAGAGCTGCTGCTGTTGAGGACCAGAGTAGAACCACAAAGCTCAATATGTAGACAACCTACCAAGGCCAGTCTTAATTTTGCAAGTCAAAATTAATTTCTAGACTGACTCCATCGGCATTACCAATTAGCCAATAGCTAAACTGTCAAAAACATGTTGCAGAACAGTTTGTAACACACAGTGTCTTTTACTTTATTGGTTACACAATGAACAACAAATGCAGAAATACTCAACACTTCAGCAATAGTGCTGCTTAAGTACTGACCTGCTTCATATCGGTATACAACTATGCCAATAAATGCAAAAAGTTAATAATTTTAATCACGCAATTTTAGTTTTATCTTTCTGATAGACCCAAATCAGCGAATAAGATGACCTAATGGAAACAGGTTATTTTACCTTTAACTCGGTATTAGTGTGGGTAAACACTTCAGAAGCTGACCAGTAAGAAGGCTTAGCACATCTTTAATAAGCTCTTCCCCAGCATAAGGAAGAGGAGATTACTCAAGAAGAATAGGAGAAAGCAAGTCACAAAACTGGTCTGAAGTAGAATGATGCAATACTCTGTCAAACAGTATGTGAAATCCATTCTACAAATGGGAGTTGCACTATTGACAAAATGAAGTTTTATCTGATCTTTAATACGGGTAACAAATCTAGACAAGTTCTAAATTTAGTGCAAAGAATAAAAGCAAAATTGAAAGTCAGCTAGGAATTCAGTATCATTATTCTCACAGTCCCATGTTGGCAAATACTTTCATATTTTGCAATGAAATTTTTCTGGCCCACATAAAAAGAAAAAAAAAAAAGGTGTTTTTTTATAGTCTTCATTTCCCCTAAATACTTACATTCAAATCAATGACCTGCATGAAGGGGAAGGGCAAGTCACTACTAGGAACAAAAACAACACTTCACTGCAAAACAGAAGTAAAACCAACAAGAAAATCACCACGTAAGAAACAAGGAAATAAGGTGCTCCATCCAAAATACTATGGTTACAAGAGTGATGTGTAAGTACTTCTCTCATTAGCCCCAGGGCACAGTGAATCTCTCAGGTATTCGCTAGTCACCAAAAAACTGCAAAATCAGTCTGGAGAGGCTTCAGACAAAACAGATTTGCACATATGGAAATCCAGAACAAGTATGGGTTTTTTTAGTAATTTCTCTAACTAACTTTCTAAGAATAAAAGATCTCAATTGCACAGCATTAAGAAAAACTCCAAAAAACCCACTTAACCAGTTTTAAAGCATTTTTAGCATAACACTGTAGAATACTCTTTAGACACATCATGCACTGAATTTTTGAAAAAGTATTGTTTTAAACCAGTATTTTGTTGGTTACTCAGATTTTTTCCTATTGCATATTAAATAAGATATAATCCTAATTTAAAATACCTCTTTAAAAACAGTATGAAGTTTGAATATGTATATATAAGCATACAACCTGAAAACCTACAAAGAACTAAACTACTGAAGTAGGGAAGTGACATGAAGTTTAAAAAGTCTGCTGAAACTTTCAATAGGTTTTCATATTAACAGCATTGTACGCGACAGCAAGAATCCCGCAAAATGATTAGAGAAAGAATTTTTTTTTCCTTCCAGTTTCAAAAAGAGAGAGACCTTCCTTCCCAACCTACTTTGGCTCTCCTCCACCAGAATGA
Organism: Gymnogyps californianus; assembly: GCF_018139145.2. Taxonomy (NCBI): domain Eukaryota; kingdom Metazoa; phylum Chordata; class Aves; order Accipitriformes; family Cathartidae; genus Gymnogyps; species Gymnogyps californianus. The sequence continues at coordinate 20,626,219 of NC_059474.1, read as the reverse complement.
AGGGGGTCATTACTAACAAACGTTCCTGGAACACAGGAGTATGAACTGCAATGTGCAGTTCTCAGAAGATTTTGAAGGGGTAGTTCTGCCATTTTCCATCTTAGAAATAAATTCATAAATTCATATATTTATTTGTATTAAGTCAGGTAACTATTCTAAAAATCACTCATTCAATAAAGTGTAAAAACTATCACCAGAAAAGTAGCATTGAAACAGACTAAACATCTACGAAAATTAACTGGCAAAACAGGAATATATTCTGTAATGATCAGTAATATGAATAAGAGCTAAACAAAAAACATAATACTTCCTAAACGAATGGGAAATGACCGTTTTGGGGGTGCAGGGAAGAACAACAATCTTGAATACATTCTGAAAACCTAGGTACTTAAAGTGTTACAACTTCCCTGTCCAACACAACTGGGATCTTCAGGATTAATGAATACCTACATCTACCTAAGACCAGAAGACTGATGACTGAGCTTAAAATAAAATCAGATATGAGAAATTAACAAAGGTGTGGGGGTTGGGAGTCTTCTTTTTTGGAACAGGTAGGTAAGCAGACAAAGTATTTCTGACTTAAAGAAAACAATGTGAAAGCACACCTGAAATGTCATTTTCTCTAACCAAATGTTACTTTTCAAGCAAGATATTCAGGTAACCGTTACTTCTCTGTCTCAAAGTAACCTTAGGACATCTCTGATGATCACTATTCAAGGCACCATTTACCACGAAGGGAGGGGAAACCAAATCTTCAAGTTAAGATTCAGCAGACAAGTACAAAGGTAGGTTTGTTTATATCACTCTTCCTGCCCATCTACCAATCATATAGGAGGAAGGAGACATGACTTAAATAAAAGACTATTTAAAAAGAAAAGAGATAAAAATATAGGAGGCTTGGCTAAAGAAACCTAAACAGTACCCAAATAAGAAGCTCAGTTGTGTCAAAAAATCAATTAAAACATACAAAGGAAAAAACGTTAGATTCTGCACAAAGGAACTCCTGAATCGTTTTCAGATGTTAAAGAGGCCTTTTATTTTCTCCGTATTTCTTTGGTGCAGATCATTCAAAACATGGTAAAACCGCAACAGAGAAATCATAGTTATTTTGGCTTAGCTTATGCTGCAAGACATAATTAGAAATCTAAACACTACTTGAGTTGATTTTTCCAACATAGATTTTGGCATACCATAAATTATTAAACAACTTCTTTAAATGAATTTCCATTTAAATAGAATTTTAAAATTTCCATTTTAAACTCATTGCCAATAGTGTCTCTGACTTCGCAGTAACATGCTCACCCCTTTTGGATCCTTGGCAAAGTAACTCCCACTGGATCCTTGAGAGATTCTTTCTGGAAAAACTCCACACTCTATAGCTTGCTCTGCTCTCAGAATAACTTCTGCAAATTCTGGATCATCTAAAAATATATTCATATCAGCAGTATGTCCTGTATGCCCTGAAAAATAAGAAAACAAGCAATCTTAAGTGTAATTTGTACTACGAATTAACAACAACATAAGTAAACACACTGAAAAGCTAAGAGCCTTCCCTGCTAATGACCATTCAATAGCAGGCGGAAAAATCTGGTCCATTAAATCAGTGCAACTTTTCCCATGTCTAATCAACCTTTTGTTTAAAGTAAATCAGCCAAATCTGCAACAACTAATTTGAGACTACCACTGCAAAGTGTTTATACTTTTGAAGGATTTTTTTTTAGCTTTTATTTACATAAGGAAGCCTACACGAAAAAAATATCTTCAAAATCATATCTGTAAAAAAAGTGCTAAAGATTTTACATACCATTTTTATTAAGATTTTTGTGTCCTTTTGTAGAGAAAGCTAGCTGAAAGCAAACTGTCTGTTACCCACTAACTATTAGAATGGTATCATACCATTCATTTAACAGCTTGGCTAACATGTTCATTATCTGCTACGACACAACAGAGTTATTCATAAAACAATCCGTTACATGTAGCTCTGACAAGTGGCACCAATACCCCAGTGAAGTACTGCATGCCATCACCATTCCTACATTAAAACACTATCAACTACTTGTAGAATTTCTTTACATACTGGCCACAAGACAGCTCTATGCAGGCATTTATGCAAACTCTATGACTCTACGCAAACATTTAGAAAGATAACTAGAAAAGAAGTTGCCAGGATTTCATACTTCTATTGCTCTTTAAACTTTTTCAAACGATTTCTTTGCAAGTTTTGAAACTGTAGATTTTTGTACCTTACTTTTAAGGCTAGGTTTATTCCACATTCTTACTGGGTGCATTTTAATGGGTCTGTGCATTAGGGCTCATTTCTGCATTAAGAAACAGCTACATTATTCTAAATTAAACATTCACAGATAAAGTTGCCTTGTTCCCATTTCAGCACTTGAAGTGTAAGATAAAATAAAACACATACATTCTTCTGGAACGACAACTGACACAGAATCCATTCAGAAAAGATACTCCTAAACAGTTTGTGGATAGCCAAATAAAAAAATAAATAATAAAAATCACCCTTGATGTTTTGGAACACCTTTTTGTAGCACAGGACATTCTTTGAAGTTTTCTAGAACACTACCACTTGCTTGCATGAACCACTCAGAAATAATAACAGGGGTTCCAAGCAAAAACAACTTAAAAGCATAAAACATCAGAAAACCTTAGCATAAGTTGGCAACAGGAAGAGAAGCCTTAAAACTAATAACAGCTCGCTCATAAGGATCAACAACTACAGCCCATTGGACCAGAATCTATTAGACTAGTTGGCCAATACTGCTGCAATCAACTACAGTTTAATTTTAAGACTTTTATTGGGACCGTCAGGGACAATCAGTAAATTGCATTTCATAGAGTCAGCCACCGAGAGAGAGGGAAAGGGTTCTAAGATTTCCCTGTCACAAAGTACTTAAGTGAGTTATGCAAATAAACCAAAAAACCCACAATACACTTATGGGAAAAGCCACTGTGAAGCAGTGGTTCTTATTCCATATTCAAGCCTCAACTACCTCTACATGAGAAACATCACATCACACAGCCGAGCTGCGACTACTACATATTTTTATCAGTGAAAGCAAAATCAGGGTTGTGCATTATACTGTTATCAAACAAAATACAACATCCATATTAAGTTGCTCCGCACATTAATCTTCCAGATGAAGAGGACCTACAGATGAACTTTCTATCACAGGGACTGAAGTTGTCTATGTGGAAGACAACTTTCTCAGAGGTCAGTTTTTAATTTCTGTGCATTCATTCCAGAATCTAAAACTGTAAGAAGTCTCACTGCCTTGAGGAAATTCTTCAACCATGTCTTTTCCAACATAAAAGATAACTGCAGGAAAAATATATTCAATTAAAAAAAAAAAAAATCAAACAAACCACATTATGCTGTATGCTCAAGGAAGAGAAAAATAATTTTTGAAACTTATGATTTGTTCAGTATTGCTACTATGCTACTAGAAAGCCTTCTGTTACCACAGTGATGTGGCTGTACAAAAACATACAGGCTGAAAACAAGGAAACTGGCAGTTTTAAGAAGTTTCCTTTCAGTTTATCAACACTCTCCATATGAAAATAAGCCATTTTAATTGAAGCTAGTATTTGCTGAATGTGGCAGCGTTTTCTGAGTCTGTTTCCTCTTCGAAAATTATTTTAATCAAGTTTTCCACTGTGAAAGCATATTATGGTCACAACTTACTCCCAGTACAGTCTCTAAACTTACAATTATAACTTATCAAGTTTTTTCTTGCAACCGCTCTTGAAAACTACTCTTCTCATTAAACTCCCACTCAGGAGACCAGGGTTCACACACACACAGTCTAACTACCAAGCTCAATAACTTCTTTCAAATTAATTTGGACAAGGCCTAAGGCTGTGAAGCTGCTATACTGGAATGATGAGGACGTGCCAAAGAAGGTACGAATACTATCATCCATGTATACACCTCAACTTGTAACCTGTACCCCTTGACAGAAGCTAAACTAATACACTCTGCAAGAGTAACATGTATGAACTCCTTCCATACTAAACTAGCTTTATACTATTTTAACATTAACATGGTTAAAGGTAGTCCCTTCAACCAATTCCATCTTTTTCTGTACAGTCTCATATTCGGACCATAATTCCATTATGAAAACACTCTCCATGTTGCAATAACATGCATCAATCACATCTGTTGCATGTTTGTTCCACCTGACATGTGAAACAATCCTGTACCTTCAAGTGTTAGACATACAGAAAAGGTAAGGACAAGGAAACAAGAGCAAGAGATGAGATGCTGCGATCAATCACAGTTCTGAGGTTTTTCTTACATACTCTTGGGGTAGATCCCAAGCAGTGCTCTGCATTCACCATTCTAATTGCCCCAGTGCTACAAGACCCACGGCTCCAGTCTCCACTCTGAAGCATTAACTACTATGTTTTGCTAGAAGCACCATCTCATTAACACATCTTAAGTCTTGTGGGAACAAGACAGGAGAACATTTTAATAGCATGTTCGCATTACAGGTCTGGTCTACACTTGGGACCACTGCTTAAAAGATGAGATTTTTTTTCTTATGGTTAAACAGTACACTAGCAAAAGCTCTCTGTGGCTACTAAAAAAAAAAAAAGTTACTAGCATAACTTATTTTGCTCAAATTGATGGGGTTTTTGTTTGGATTTTTTTTTTAATATGCTATTGTTGCAAAAGGAAAAATTTTTACCAGGGTCTGGCAAGAAATCCTATGGTATAATTACAACAGCAAACACTATTAAGTGATAGAAGTCCACAGATTTCCATCAGCAAACCTTTCCTAGATGTACATCTATTTACAAAGTTGCACAGAATCAGAAAGCTTGAAAGCCTAAAGAAGAAAAGTGAGGAATAAATATTGCGTAGTTTATCATCTTGCCCGTAGATTTAGAATTAGATAGTGGCCACGCTTATGCTTCTTTTCAAATTGATAACTAAGTTCTTGAATTTCTAAATTTTCACAGCACATTTATTTCTCTCTTCAAGACTGGATTTCAAAACATGGAAAGTAGATAGATTTTTATGAAAACCAGAAATATGACAGAAGAGTCCACATCTAAAACTTTTAATACACATGATGGTACAAAGAAGTGAACAGATGATTGGAGCAAAGAACAGAAACAGAGTAAAATTTTTTTACAGGATGAAAAGATGGGGCTCACAAGCAAGTAATTGCCCGAATAGGCCAGACAAATAGAAAACTTGACAGAGTTTGCCAAGTGTTCAGGAAGCAGCAGCCAGTCCCACCACAGAACACAGTCTGTAAAACATGCAAAGCCAGAAGTTTCAAAAACTATGACAGAAACAAAGTAAAGCCCAACAAAACAGAAGACAGAGAACAAGGAGAAGTAACAGTGGAGGCACTCATGAAGATGTAAATGAGTTCGTGCAGCCCTGAACATAAAGACAAAACATTTGAATTTGGAGCCACTCACAGCACTTTCCCTTCAAAGACTATTAGTCAGCGAGCCCATATGCCGAGCAAGGGCAACCAACGCACCTCTGCCCCTCGCTAGTACTATGCCTTCCGATAAAAGCTCGTAATGAGCTCCCTACGAGACAGGGACACCTCAAGGAGGCAGCGGGCATGGCACATCAGGCGTATTTTAGTCCCTACAGGTCTTTTTCTCGCCTCGCTGGCAGGACACGGCAGGGGCTACCTCTCCCCCCCCGACTCACCCAAGCAGCCTAACCCAGGCAGCCCCCCGAGCAAAGCCACCCTGCTCCGAGCCGCGCTGGCGCACCCCCTGCAGCTCCCCTCCGCCTTCAGGCGAGCCCGGCGGGGGAGGCGGCGGCCCCGGGCCGTACCTGCGGCGGCGCGAGGCTCCTTGTCCCAGGCGGCGCCCGCTCGGCGGCCACGGCCGGCGCCCGACGCCCGCAGGAGAGGCTCGTCCTCTCCATCCCCCTCGGGCCCCGAATCCTCCTCACCCTCCTCCTCGAGCCCCAGCTCCCCACACAGCCTCACAGCCCCGCCGGGGGCGGTTTTCACCCCTTGCGGCCCCCGCCAGGGTGGCCCTGCCTGAGGCGCCGGCTCCGCGAGGAGCAGCAGCCGCTCATCGGGCTCCTCGGCACCTGACTCCGCCATGGGCGGCCGCGGGCTGAGCGCGGTGGGAGGCGCCGCCGGGCGGGCTCAGGCCCCTCCGCCGCAGCCCATGGTGCTCTCGGCCGCCACAGCCAGCTCCGCGGCCACGGCTCCTGTCACGGCCCTGCGCATGCGCGCGGCACCGGCACCCCGGCCCCGCCGCCGCTACCTGCCTTAAAGGGGCCGCGGCCCCGAGCGGCGCCCCCTCGGTGTCCCCGCGCCCCCGGACTGCGCAAAGAGGTCCAAACCAGCTCGTGTGTTCGAGCAGCAATCGACATCGGGCTGAGGAGGGGTCGGTCAGGGCTCCAAAGTCTTCTCCAGGCCAGCTACCAGCCATGGGGCTAGTACACCGATTTGCAAAGAGTTTGTGCCTCCCGGCAAAATTGTACTCGGGGAATCAGGGAGTTTGTACAATGACGTGCCTGTAGCAGGGCTGCCGGGGAAGGGAGATCCTGCTGGTGCGAGTGTGGGGGCAGCACCAGATGCTGTGGTCAGCTGCTATTAGTCTGCGGATAGTTTAAGACAGCCTAAGAGTGGCACGATCTGCTCAACGTTCCTCCGGGAAATCACAGCTACAGGCCTCCATACTTGCATTATTTTCACTGCTAGTCATTTACCAAAAACATCCCTGAAACTTGCTTTATTTCTACATCTGAAACAGGCTTGTCTCCTGGCCACCGCTTTCCGCTAGCCAGCTGCTCTCCCTCCCGACACTTTAAAAGACATTGTTCTGCACCATCACGGTAATTTCCACAAGTAAGCCTAAAAAAAACATAAGTGAAAACAACATGAATATATTGTCATTATTTCCATGTTCCCACAACCATCCTTGCGTTAGTAACTGGAAGAAAGAGAATACAACTATAACCCCAACACACTGCATCAGACTTTGACGTGGATGCCTTCTCCCACACCTCTCTATAGAAGAGGGGTTTTCCTCAGTGCAGGACTCTAGGATTTTGGTGAAATATGGGAGAAAGATACACACATGAAGTAATTGTAAAGAACTGGGATTCTGGATTGCACTGGGACCAAGTCAGTTCTCAGCTAAAATAGTAATTACACATATTTATTATTCATTATTCTCATCATTATTCATTATATAAGAATTCATTCTCTACATAACCTGGATCACGGAAAGAAAATTACTTTGCTTGGTTACTGACAAAATAAAACCTTACTGAAATGCTTGGCTTGTGTTTGTTTTGTCTCGGGTTACCTGTCAGTGGACTTTGGAACTAAGTTGAGTGTCATTGACTTACGTAACCATTAATATCTGTAACATTTGATGAAACCTGTTCACACTTGCATTTCTGTTTCCATTCCTTTCTATTAAAAGTGAACATATTCAGTCAACTGTGACTCCAGACGAATAGCCATTTTATGCCTAGTAAACAAGTATATGAAGGTTACAGCAACTGGATGTAATTTTCTGTACAGAAAATTATACCAATGTTAATTCCTGTGCAAAGCAAACAGAAAGATCAGGCTAAAATGGGAGAAGTCTGACATTTTTCCCAGCAGACCATTAAGGAAGACTGCATCTCCCTTTAGCTACGTAGGTTACAAGTGAGTTGTGGCTGTTTCTATAACGTTCTGTCAAACAGTTCATCCGTGGGTTTCCAAAAAGTTTGAAAGTTCTTTCTTTTGAATAAACTAAACAAGAAATAACTCATTAGTTATTTCTTCTGGTTTAGGGATTAATCTACACATGCTAGTGTATGTCTAAACGCAGTTAACTTAGTTTTCATCTTCTACTGCAATGAGAATTGTGTAACTTGCTCACAGGTCTTGATCTAACGAAGTCTTTATATTGCCTCAGTCTTCAGTGGTGCAGAGTTCAAACACTATGACAGCTCATAATTAAACAAAATACACATCACCGTCATAGTTATTAACAAACTATTAATTTTAATTCTGAGTAGCTAATACTCTCAATTAGCCACCTGGATTAAAATTACTAACAATTAAATCATGCAAATAAGTTGGATCATTTTCCTCATGCTAACACTTTTGTCTCTATCCTTCTAATCCATAGAGCATACTTTGTCATCTGTTTATAATATATAGCTAAGCTCTATGTCGAAACATTGGAAAACTGAAAAAACAGAATGAAAAAAAAAGGGAATACATGCAACAATCGTGCACTTTTAGCTTTAGGTGAGCGCCCTCTTGTGATACTTTAAAATAAAGAACAAGATGAATAGCTGCTCAGTATTTCTAAAGTAACAGCGACACGACACATCGTAACAACCCAGACGCAGCATGACTACGGGGGCTAAGAAGCGGGACAATGCAACTTGCAAAGCTCTTTTCTGTTCAAAAGGACTAAGAAACCGTGTTAATTATATTCTGAGCCAACAATTCAAATAGGTGTGTAAGATTACTCTGTCAGAACGCCTGAAAGATTCTAATCAGGCTAATTAAACCTACAGAAGCAGGACGGTCGCTATGTACTTTTCACATGTTAGTTAGCTGTCTGAGCTTAAAACTGTAAAACAGAAGAATCAGATAAGACTTCATAAACAAATTCAGTTGACCAGGTACAGGCTGGTTAAAACTAAACATTGGAACAAACACACTGTGTACTTAATGCACCTTTTCAATTTTTGCACACTTGCTACTGGTTATTTTAGGAAGGCAAATGGCAAGCTGCCAGCAGCCATAGCTGCCTGAGTGTAAAGGGCAGCGGCAGCAGCCGGGCGCGCAAGTGCCCCGAGCAGCCCCTGTGCTCCAGGTAAGCTTCCACCTGCTGAGGCTTCACTGGCAGTTCCTAGTAAAGGTGCAATGCCTCTCCCAGATTTCCTACTGGTGTAACTGTCTTTTCCCAAATAATGTAAAAAAAAAGAAAGCAAATTAGCTCTCTGCTAGTAGCATGTCTTTCTCCCTGTAATGCAATTTTTGCATTGCCTGCACAGCCCCGGCAGGTAGGCCAGGCTGCAGTTGCACCAAGTGAGCAGATTGCCGTTATTTGCTGTGGAGTCACACTACCGCCTTTGCTCACAGAAACGTTGTGAGGAGCAGAAAACGCTCTTACCCTGACAGGAACCTTAAGGGAAGGTATGTGGCTGTTCTCAACAGTCTAATACTAAACCCTGGGAGAAGGGGAAAAAACAACCCACGAACAGGTTCACAGCCAAGAAGTCTAGTTTCTGGTGGGCTTCCCCCCCTCACGGAGGGACGCCACCGGCTGCGGGAGCCCGCGCTGCCTGTGGAGGGCCGACCCCGAGTGCGGAAAATGGAGGCACCCAGCAGCGGCTGGGGGCAAAGGCCGCCGCGGCCCCGTGCAGCCTCTGTACCTCTAGCAGGGGGCGGCCCAGAGCTCCACCCGGAGGCCGAGGCCTCCTGTTGGCTGCGCCGGTCGCCGATGGCCCCGGAGGGGACTGCCCTCGGCACCGGAGCCGGCGGCGGGGCGGGCGCGTCCCGGCCTCCGTGAGGGGAGGGGCCCCGATGCTCCTCGGCGGCGCATGCGCAACACCCGCGCCTGTCCCTCTCCGGCGGGAACGGGCCGGTCTGCGGGGGGGCCCGCTCGGCGGTGCCGCACGCAGCGCGGCGGTGGCGCTGAGGGGGAGCGGCGGCAGGAGCCGGTGCCGCCGCCCGCCCCTCGGCCATGAACGCGGAGAACTTCGGCTCCAGCGAGCGGCTGGTGACGGCGGCCTATGTGCGCCAGGGGGCGCAGGGCCGCCGCGCGCACGAGCTGCGCCTGCGGGCCCTGCTGGAGCAGGTAACCGGGGCCGCCCCGCCGGCCCGCTGAGCACCGGGGCCCTGGAGTGGGGGAAGGCAGCACTGAGCCGCCCGCGGGCGTGAGCCTGTACCGGGGCCCCGCGGGGGAGCCGCCCCCGCCTGTTCACCGCCCGGCTCGGGCACGGCCGGAGCGTCCCCGCACAGCCCCGTGAGCACGCAGGTCTGCCGGGCCCCGCGGACCCCCGGGCCGTCCCGGCCCTGCAGCTCCCACGCGGGTTTTGCGGCCCTCTTGAACCCGGCGTGCCGGTGAGCAGGGGCACGGCGCTCCCGCGGTGTCGGGCACGGCCCGGGCGAGGTGGCTCGGGAGAGCTCGGCTGGCTCTGCCGCGGTGGCAGAGACCTTGCGGAGCCCTAGAATGGAAGGCCGCGTTTGGGAGAAAAAAAAAATGATTGCTTTAGGTTGTGCATTTGCCGAGAAGGGCCCAGCAAACAGTTAAAGAAATTTTTTAAAGCAATACGATGCTAACGTATTGTCATGTGAGGTAAAAAATGATGCTTGTAAGGTGCCAAAACAATGTATTTCTTTGTCTGCAATGTACAGACATCATTCATTATCAGTGAATTCTCAAGTGTTTCAGTTCTTGAACATTCTTAGTCACATCACCCACTGCTTCAAACTTAACTTTCATACCACACTTCAGAAATTAATTAGTTTTACTGAATTCATTTTACTGTTATTGGGACATGTGAAAAAAGCTTCTGAACTGTTGAGCTGCTATAGTAATGCTTCATGGGTTTATGGGTACCTTTCCTCTGAGGATCTTTTCTGCAGTTTGCAAAGATGAGTGCAGTTCTTAAAGCAGTAAAAAGCACAAGAAAGAGCATGTCTCTGGTTGTGGGTTTTGACACGTTATGTTCTGTAAGTGATTTCCTTAGCTATTAGATAATAACTAGAAAGGAAAACATGCAGCTAGGAAGATTGTTACAAGTGAAACTATATTTCCCTCCTGCTTATAATTATTATTTTTGGTTCTATAATACCCAATTATCTCTGTTTCATCCAGTTTTCTCTGTTGAGTTCCTGTAGTAGTAGATTCTTGTCTAGCGAATGCATCAAATAATCTATAGTCTTCTAGGGAGTAATTAACATGTATGTGCTGCAGTCATTTTGTGTGTACCTTAAAGAACACTTGAAAGTGAAAAATATCCTGGCTATTTTAATACCAGGATATGCTAATGTAATTACACTTCATATATGGAAAAATCATTATTTAACTTTTCTCTGAATACAGGTTCATAACATTAGATAATATAAAACAGCATAATAAAAATACAAACTGCTGTTCACTGTGGGAAAGAAGGGTAACATTAATCAAACAGGTTGCATAAAGTTTTGTTCATTTTTAATTTCCAAGTTTCATAGTTATCTTTATATTATTACTATTAAGGGAAAATGTCCTGAAGATGGATGGGATGAAAGCACCATTGAACTGTTTCTTCATGAACTTGCTATAATGGACAGCAATAACTTTCTGGGCAACTGTGGTGTGGGTGAGAGGGAAGGAAGAGTGGCATCAGGACTCGTTGCCCGAAGGCATTACAGGTACAAATTACTGGCAATTTGAATTATTCAGATGTATTATTAATGCTTTCAAATGGCATATTTTATTGTGTTGTTATCTGAGACCTTGATAGCATTTGAGAAAAACAATACAATGCGATATTGAATTGATACAACTTTCTGTGTTGAATTTTCCTTAATAACTCATTGGAAAGTCTTGAATGAAACAAAAATGTTTTGTCAGAGTTATGTCCTCTATGCTGAACTGATAGAAGCTTAAGATGTTGAGTTGACCACACGCAAGGGAAGCAGAGATCTTCCTGTTTTAAAATAATCTATGCATTACTTGCCTTTTTAAATACTGTACAGCTTTTCATCTATATATTATTAAAAACTACTGCATATTGTAGTTGTAAAGTATCGAACATTCCTAGTGAACAGCTATTTGTATTTTGTTATATTCATTAATATCTTTATAATGTGATTAGTTGATATGGACATGAAAACCCAGTCCATCTAAAATAGATTTTATATGAAGTAAGGAGATCTATAAAGACAAGAAGAGCTTTTAATAGCTTGTAGCCCTTCTGACACTTATGGGTGTGTTTGATGCTATAATTCTAGAGGCTCTGCGTTAATTTCTTTATGAATATACTTTTTTTGTGTGTAGAGTTCTGTGCTGAGTAACTTGCTATGACGTTTTATCTAACAGGAATGAAACAAAGTGAAATTTCCTGGAATGTTTCTCCTTGAAAGATTAACACAAAAGCATATTAGAGACCAGAAATTTAGTAAGCTTTACCATGTGGAAGTTGAATTACTTAGGCTTAACGGCTTTCATAAGCCCTACAGTACCATGAAAAATTAATGAAGAAAGCCAGTAATACTTCAGTTTGGCTTTTTTTGTTTTCTGTACTGCTCTGTAGTCTAGGATATGTGTGGTGAGGGAGGTAGAGGGTCACGCTGGGGAGAGTGTCCGAGGAAGTATTGCTTTCTGCCAGTGCTGGACAAAGCACGCCCAGCTTCTGGCCAGAGAGAGCCTGGGCTGACATTTAGCTACTGTGGGTCTGATGCAGCTCTGTCACCTGGCATCTCGCCTTCACCTATGAGTATCGGCAATAGCAAGGAAAGGCATAGAGGTGTCCTCCACCCCACTTATTTCTGCAATAAGTTTTACAGGTAACTTTGGGAGTGATGGAGGTAGCAGGAGATGGTTCTCACGCTGTCTTTCCTTTCAGCTTAATAAATTCTAAGGGCCAGTCTTAGGGAGGATTGCTCCTTAGGAAGAAGTACGTATATGCAGAAAAGAAAAAGTAGTAGTGTGAGAAAGCTGTTAAGAACATAGCAGCAGGAACAAGGGAAGAAAATACTTTTGGTGGAGTGAGGATTATGTGGAAGTTTCAGTTAAGTATCAAGCTACTGTTGATTTCAACCTATAGGTCGAAATGGGGAAAAAAATTTAAGCTGTAAAACTGTGCTCCAAGAAGTTGTGAATTCCATACACTCATCAGACTGCATTTTACTCTATTCCCAAGACAAAAACAGAATTAAAGCCATAAATAGATGTGTATTGTTACTAGCTTACTTGAGCAGCTGCTGCATTTCAGCCATGGGTAAAGTTAGTTCTGTAAGCTTATATTTTATAAACCATTTCAGGATCCTCCACTCCTGAAAGGTGCTAAATAATATCCAACATTTATAAATGCAGTTAATAAACATAATTTATAAATAGAATGCAGAGAGAGATGGTATTGCATGATACGTAATATTGAATAGTAGAATGAGGTAGCTGAAGTGAAGATGTAGAAAAAGATGGGCAAAGTGATACATTAACCTAACTGTCTTTCAGGACATTTTGTCACAGTATATATTGTTTTCTTTGCCATACGGAGATGAAGCGTTTGTCAGGGGAGTATCTGTATAATACCACTATGCCTATGGTATGCTACACTACAGGCAGCTGATTTTTGTTTTCCTTGGAGTGGTGTGTCCGACATGTCAGCATTTATAATGCTAATGCAACAGACATCAAGAGGTGCTGAGGTGCGCTTAAAAGGAAGCCTGCCAGATGCTAAAGGTGTTGCTACTGCGGGTCTTCTCAAAGTTTTTACTTGCATACTGGAACATTGTTAATCTACTGTTAAACCCCCCCCAAAATTTCATACGAATATATGTAGTTTGTTATAATGGAACTCATTACGGCAGATATTGATGTTGCATTGGATACAGCATTTTCCACAATTGTTTATCAAATTAAGTTCTTTTCAATCAGCAAGAATTATTGCTTTGGGATGTGAAAAAAATTGATGTGTGTTTTCAACCTTTTTTGTTTAGGTTGATCCATGGAATTGGAAGGTCAGGTGATATTTCTGCAGTCCAGCCTAAAGCTGCAGGGTCTAGCCTTTTGAACAAACTTACTAATTCGGTAGTTCTGGATATTATAAAGCTGACTGGTAGGTGTAAATGTGAAAATATCTCTTGTTTGTGGGGGCATGTCATGGGTTCTTCATGTTAATTTCTGACTTGCTTTTTATGTGCAGGTGTCCGGACAGTGACCAATTGCTTTGTGGTTCCTATGGCAACTGGCATGAGTCTAACTCTGTGTTTTTTAACATTGCGGCACAAGAGACCAAAGGCAAAATACATTATCTGGCCACGTATAGACCAGAAATCTTGCTTTAAATCAATGATAACTGCAGGTAAGAAGGAGCTGACTGATTACGCAGTGTGTTCTTCTGAGAGATACAAAACCACCTAGCAGAGTGATCAATTCATATGCTTGCAGTAAGATGCAGAAAAGGCCTAATGCATAGTAGTTCTAAGTGCTTTATTTCTGCATTCGTGATTTCTAACATGCAATCACATGTATGAGTTGTCTTCCTAATGCCTTGTAAAATGTAGGCATATGCTGAGGTACAGAGGTGTATAAAGTAGTCAATAGAGAACACGATACTAAGGAAGTTACAGTTCACTCTCGGTGTTAGATGCCTGATTTGCTGTCCTGAGAATTATGTAAAACCAAGGCTCATGGTTTAAATCTCTATCTTAGATTTATGCAAAAAGCGTATGTGTCCTAGGAATTGTGGTCAGAAGGTGATAAGCTGTCTGATTTGCACATTCTTTTCTTTTAGAAGATGGGAAGTGTTAGCTGCCCTATTTGTTTTTAATCTTGCAGTGTCACTCAGCTCACTGAGGAAATGAGTTTGGTGCCTTTCTTAGTTCAAACCTTAATTTTTCTCAAATGGAGTTCCTTGTTTACCCGTCTAAGCTAAGGGTAGAAGTCTGTCCCTGCACTGAAGCTGTCCTCTCCTGCAGACAGATGCATGGGATCAAGGAAAGGGCAAGTAAGAGAGACCATAATTTTCCAGCTCAGTGCACATACCTGCAGGTGGTGGCATAGATTCTGGTCCTAGTTCCTAGGACACATTTATACTTTGCATAAAAGAATCATTATTTATGATTCTTTTGGAATCAAACAATTGGAAGCAGGGACTGGATTCTGTCCAGGTAAGATGCAGAGGTTTTTAAAAGGAATCAGATCAGAACAAATAGAACATGTATATAAGAAAAGTGGGAGTGTTTTCAGAATATTATGCTCACTTTAGAACATCAGACTAAGGAAATTACGTTTATAATGGAGAAGGCTGTGAGGAAATATAATAGGTCTGTTAATTTTTTGAATAGTTAAGACAGCTGTCACAAAATTAATTAAAAGAATTATCAACTAAAAATAAGAGAGAAGCAGGTATCAGATATCTAACAACTATCTATTAAATGCAATCTCTGTCTTGTAGATCACTAATTGAAAACCGGACTAGGGCTAACAATGTCAATAAGTCATTCTAGTCCGAGTTCTTCTGTAGAGTTTGAGCCTTACATGTCAATGTTAAGGCATGGTGTTGAGCCATGAAGGGAAAATTCACATAGCTGCTGCCGTGTTACAGTGCTTTGGAAATCACTCTTTCCCTTCCCCCCCCAATCCCTTCTCCTTTACTTTCGTTCAGTAAACTGAACATCTCTGTTTTTTAAGAAAGTAATAGTCGCTTCAGCTAGCATGATGTTGCTGCCATGCCACACCTGTTTGGGGAAGGCAATGTATGGTTTCCAGTGTTTTATTCTGTAAACAAAACCTTTCTGATTTATTTATTTATTTATAAGCTAGAAATTTGAGCAACTACCATGACAGGCTTCCCTCTTTAAGCGCTAGATTAGGTCAACCGTGCTTTTGTCTAGCTGAATCTTGAAAATCTTTGAGGATGGAGATTGCACAACCTCTCTGGGTAGCAGTTCCAGTGCTGTGCTGTCCTCTGAATGAAAAAAAGTTCTTCTTGCTGTTTATTCTGAACCTCTCAAGCCTAAATTTGTTGCTGTTCCCTCTTATTATGTCCTACCAAGGAGAGTTTGGCTCTCTTGTCTTTGTAATTCCCTTTCAGATGGTTGGGGGCTGCTGTTAGATATTCTCTTCAGCCTCTTCAAGCTTGAAGAGTCTAGCTCTTGCAGCCTTTCTTTCGAAGCTGTGTGCACTATACCACACCCATCTTGGTAGCCCTCTGATGGACCTTCTCTGGTTTTTCAATATCCCTCCTGAGCAGCCCATTCCAAAACTGGAAACAGTCCAGCATTTAGAAGAAGGGGATAACTTCCTTTTTTCAAACTTTTCTCATACGTGTCCTTGAGAAACAACCTTACAAGGTTCAGCTGTTGTACATCTTAAATACAAACTTAAACTGGAAACTTAAAAAAATAAAATAAAAGACTTGGGAAATAGCTTGGATTTTGATATGACAAAAGTTCAGTTTCAAAATGAGGTCGAATGTGGACATTTTTATCTTTTAAGAAGTAATTTGGAAGTTTATAGATTGAATAAGGCAGAGACTTATGATGAAAGCCAATTCATAATAGTCATTATTGCATTGCTACATCTAATGACATCCTTTTTTAGAGAGGCTGTTTTAGTATGCTAATGTTTTACAAGAGTGCCACTCAAACACTTTCTTTTTAATTGGGAGGGAAGACGTTAATATGTTTTTAAAACAATCTTCAAACCTGTTGCTGTTGCATGCAAAGAATGTAAGGTAAGCTTTTGTCTGGAGTCCAGTACTTAACAAAAATATTATTGTAGTTTTTAGCTATATGGACATTGTACGATAAAACAGTTTATGTATCTGTGTTCTTAATCCAAGTCTGAAAGAATCTGTTAGAACAACAGAAACAAGAAGATTTTTCAGATCTATACTTCAACTAAAAACCCACAATTAGTCAGAGATTTGATGATATACATTCAGGTCTTGCTTTTTTTGGTCAGGTTTTGAGCCTGTGGTGATAGAAAATGTATTAGAAGGCGATGAGCTACGGACAGACATTGAAGCAGTGGAGGCTAAAATCAAGGCTCTTGGTGCTGAAAATATTCTTTGTGTGCATTCTACGACGTCTTGCTTTGCTCCAAGGGTACCTGATAGGTAAGTAGTCTTTGTAAGAAGTGTGTTATTTGTTACTGTAAAAAAAAAAACCCAAAACAAAACCTCCATGTTTTGAATGTCCATCTTCCTGAAATTGCTTAATTACTGCCAACACTTAATAAAGATACTTTAATCCCCTTGCTTAAGGAAAATGGCAGGTTGATACAATGTTCCACTGTCAGAAAACTATATTAAAAAAGTGAAAATAATGCAAGAGGTTTCCTTCTGTCATATAACTGAGGTTAATGATGATCTCTTGTGGTGAAATGAATGTCATTTTGGCAGTGGTTTTCTTATCATTTTGTGGAAGTAGTAAAAGTAGACTTTCATAGAAACATAGTCCAGGTGATGTAGTTCCATACCTAATGACACATTTTAATATTACTATTGCCTTTTTTACTCTTCTCCTCTAGCCAATGATGAATTTTCCTAGGCTGTTAATACAGTTTAAAAAAAAGCTACAGCTAAATTTAAAATCTTTGCTTGAGTTACTCTTTGCTGTGTTATACTGATGTTTATAGGGCTAATTAAGATAGACTGATAAAAGGAAACTCTAGGAAGCATCCAGGGCAGATGTGCTGTATGAGTATAACATATGATTTCCCCTGCTGTAACTTATCTTGGTTTGAACATTTGCTGCCTGATTGCATGATACTACTTCTTATAATTTCCAGCTGTTAAATCACCATTAAAAGAAGCTTAAAATACATTGCATTCTTTCCTAATATTATGTGTCCATGTACATAACTTCTGCAGTTGCTACGAAGATGTCATTCAAGCACTAGCTGAAGCTGAGATGAACATTATGGTTATGGATGGGAAATAGAATATCTGAGACATTATTTCAACATATAGCTTGGTTATGAAATACCTGAAAACTTCTCAATCTGAAAATTACATGTTGGAGTGCCTAAAGTACTTGGTATATTGAGTCATTTGTCCAAAACGAGCACCATTGTTACTCACAAAGCCTACTTTCTCTACTTATGAAAATAAGTATCAAGAAGCAAATTCCTTAGGTTTTACAATTGAACAGGTATATTTGTATGGGCTTGTATGTAGTACATTGAAGGATGAGGTATTAGTAAGATGTCTTTTTTTACATGGTTTTAAATGTAGTGTCTCAGTTGTTCCACTTCAACTGTTTTTAATTTATCAGAAAATTGAAAAGACTTATGTTTAGAGTTCCTCTGCAGTGCGTGCTTTTTTGTTAATTACTTTGTTATCTGGAAAATTTAGTTGGAATATTTGCAAGTGTAGGAAAGAAACATTATTGACTCTGAAACATGGCAAATAAAGATATGTTTCACTCTGTTTTCCTACCTTTAAAAAAAAAAACAAACAACAGTATTTGTCATAGGTTAACCCAGTTGCTAGAGGGAAGTTAAAACCCTATAATTCTGTCAGAATACTATGAACATTGCTTGAAGTTGACTTGCAGATTTATTGGCTAACTTAAATCACAGCTATCAAAATTGAATGGTCTATTTTATAGCTCGGGTAAATGAATCTTTCCCTTATCTGCTTCCTCTTTTTGACATGCGATTGTTTTGTCCTCTGCAACTAAGAGATGAATTATTAGGTAGTGGCACTGTGTTATGATATACCACAGATACAGGAGGATTTGAATGCACTTTCTATTTAAAGGATACTGTCGACTATTGAAGGCCATAACATTCATCTTCCTACAGGAAGGAAAGTCCCGTACAGCATTTACCATTTTAAATGTCTATTTTTAAATATCTTGCATTTGTAAGGCTTTGTTTAGTTGTGGTGGTGGTTTAAAATTTTAAGTGGCTTAGGATTGTTAAAAGATCAGGGTAAGAGTTTTATGCCTGTATACCTATAGCTGTCCTTTGAAGTATTATTTAACTTTATGGGAATAATTCACTAGTGTATAAAACCCCTTCCTCAGAGAGACATCAGTTCTCAAACAGTCTTTTACCTGCTGTTGCTGTGAGTTGTCTCTAAAACTACTGTATTTAAAAGAGAACTAAAGGAAAAACAAAGTCTTTTTCAGTTAGTTTATGTACTTAGCAGAACTCTATATCTTGTTACTTTCATTAATATTAGCAGAAAGAGCAAAGTTTTCTTTTTATGAACTTTCACAAACAGGAGAGAAAGAAAGAATAAATTGGAAAGTATTTCTGTAAGTCCTATTTGTGACTTTTAAGAACTCAAGTAGTAGCCAAACTTATATTAATGCTTTATTTTTCTGATATGACTAGCAGCACTTTTAATGGTTCATTTTAAGCCCTGGAAGCAGACGAGTGTTGTGCATAATTGTTTGCTTCCCTTGCATAATCACATATTCTTTTCAAACTGTAGCACTCTCATCCTGTGTTGTAATATGGATCTAATTGTTCAATAGAATATTTTTAGGAAAAATAAAGAGACTTTTCTGTTTTCAGTACTTGTAGAAGCTAGCTTATTGCTCCTTTAAGTCTCGGGAGGTGAGAAAGACAAACATACATAGCAGTACACCCTCTGTGTTTCCAGTTTGGTGAAGTTCTCTACCTGCACTTGAAAAGAAGCCTGTAAGAGGGGAACTGTTTTCCTTTGAGTCTCTGTGGAAGGTGAGGAATGAGTCTGATTACGATCAGCACATCAGAAGGCAAAACCTTTGCCCTGTGTAGTGTTATGTTTCCTGAAGTATTCTGTTAACGTTACATAGTTCAGGATTCAGGATGTTGATAAATGTGAAAAATTATTGGACGTGCAGCTCCTGACAAATATCTTGACTGTAGAAGGTCAATACGTACATTATACTATTGGTGTTTCCTAATCATTAAATACCTGTGATTTCTTTAGGGATTATATGGTGGTGATGATATTTTCCTAAGGATTGAGGTTCAGAAAATTTAATCTGAGGTTTGCAGGTGAATTTTACATTACAAGATGACACTAGGCAATGTAACAGAAATAGAATGCAAAGGAATGTCAACTCTTAGAAAATGTTTTCATACTCTGTCACATTTTATATGAATGTCAGTAAATTACAGTGAGAGGCTGTACAGAAGGAGATAGAGTGAAAATGCATTGGAGGTTTAGAGTTTCCTGATTATTTTTTTTTTTAAATAATATTACATTTATCATCAGTTGAAATTATTATATATTACCTTATTTTTTTCAAATACATTTTATTTCTAAAATATATTCACAAGTTTGGGGAGTTTTTTTAAAAAACAGAGCACAATTGGAGTGCTTCAAAAAAAGGGTACTAAGTACATCTTTGTTTAAAATGCTGAAGGCCCTTACCCAAAATGACCTATGCACCGACATAAATCCTGGTTTGACTGAGAAATCAATCCAGGCTGAGCTCACTGTGATTTCAGGGATTTTTAAAGGCAAGTGAAGAGTTGTCTTTATTTCTGAGTAAACAGTTGAACAGAGTTTTAATTTGTTGATCTCCACATTCAGACATTTTAGGGCTCTCCATTCCTTTGAAGAATATCTTTTCTGTTAATCAGTTTATCTGAAATATGCAAGTGAGATTTCAGCCAAAGGGCTGAAATATTAGTTCTTTGAAATAAACAGAAGCATGTAAAAACTTCCTGTTATATGATGCTTTTGATTCCCAAGACACATCTTGAAACTTCCATTAGGCCATTTTCACGTTGACTATTAGAAGAAAAGGAAAAAAAGTGTGAATAGCTAAAGCTCTGTTAGTTATCGTTAAAGTAGTGTAAAAAAAAATGCTTATATCTGAAGCAGAATGATTTGGGACCTGTTTACTGGTTTCCAGACAAAAGTTTCAGTGAAGCATGAAAAATTTCAGCCCAGGTCAACAATTTGTAGTATATGTAAAAGCTAACAGAATTTTCTTCTTAACCTTTATAACTTAAGGTGACAAGTGCTGCCTTGAGGTACTAATCAAAAAAGTTTCTTTTCTCATTCGACCTCTTTGTAGACCTTTCAGTCTTTTAATGGTCTGATTTGTAACATGAGTTACAGTTATCAGTGCTTCTCTAAATTACAATTTTATGCTCATAGGCTGGAGGAACTGGCTGTGATTTGTGCTAATTATGACATTCCCCATATTGTCAACAATGCGTATGGAGTTCAGTCTTCAAAATGTATGCATCTTATCCAGCAGGTAGGAGCTGTGTATTTCCAATAATAATTTTTTTAACAAGTATAAGTAAATCTCTGAGTGTAGACAACACTAGCAAATTTTATTGGATGTTTCACAGCTTTGAGACTAGTCCCATGCATGTCTGATATTTGAACAATTTTCTGAGAAATCAGAGCAGAGGGAAATAGAACTTAAAAGTAATATTTTTTATTTCTATTACGTGCTTTTTATGTAATAAACCCAAATTTATTTAGGTTTTGTTTATGTTCAAGTGTCTTTCATAATGGAAAAATGTCCTTAATAAGCTTTCTTAAAATATTTCCTAAACTTGTTGATTAAAAATAAAATAATGGCTCATACTTGAATAGGGATTAAGCCTTCCACAGAACGTGAATTACAGATTTTCAATTGAAGGTACAAGATTCTACAGCAACCCTTTATAGATGCTGTCACCATTAAAATACCGTTGGCACAGAGAACGGCTGAGGAGACTGGGTTAAGTTCAATGTTATGTTCGAAAAAGTTTAATTTCTGTTGCTCTTTGGTTTTAACAGGAGGTTGCTTAATATTAAGATCAGCCATGAAACTTAGAATTCTTGCATTTTTGCTCATTGCAGTGTACGTGCACTGTTTCTTCAATATTTCTCTTTTCTCTCTGTTGCCCATATCAAAAGATTAGGGGGATATTTTTTTGACAGGAACCAGGGGATCCTGAACTATTATGGATTTAAAATATGCTGGTCATTTTTTTTTTTTTTTTTTTCCCTAATTCAGAAGACGTTATTAACTGGGCACAGACCAACTTGATACATAATTATGACAGGAACGTCATGTTGGCATTTATAAATCTTGAGAGACTGAATGAATTTGACAAAACTTGAAGTGATATGTAAAATAGAAAATGGCATATGCTTTATTTGTAATGTACTTGGTACATGTTTATTGTATTTAACTTGCACAAGTTTAGTGAAATTCTAATATGAAGGGGGCTGTGGAATTGCTGAGTTTTATTTCATGAAATGTATCTAATGATAATCTTTTCAGACTATAAAGCTACAAATAGAACTGTTACTGTGTTGGTTTCTGTGTTTTTTCTTGGCTTCTTGATAGGTTGTTTGCGGGTTTTTGTTTGTTTGTTCTTTGGTTATACAAATGTATACATGTGAGCTCTGATTTGTTTTACATTTATTTACAAAAATTTATTTCCGTGATAGAAAATGTGCTGTCTATGAGGAAGTAGTTGTTAATGAATACTTAGGAATATGTACATGCTGAGCACAGTGTGAACTTGCAAGAGTATCACAGGAAAGAGCTTTTGAGATCGTTTCGTTTGTCATGCTTTTCCTCTGGTGATTTCCTGTCAATTGAATCGAATGGTAGCTGCTGGCATCCAAAAGCTGACAAACTCGGAGTGCTTCTTCCTATCTCCCATGCACTAAGCTATTAAAACATAGAAATAATAACTGGTTTAGTTGGATCTGCTTTTTTCACTCTTTTTGCCATAGGTATTAACTCTCTATTTCTTGGTTTTAGTTTGTAGTACTTTAATATGTATGTATTTGAATATACTTTAATATGTATGTGCTTTAATATACTTTTCAGGTTCTGTTATTCTGCATACTTTTTAGATGTACAGTTCACAGTAGCATATTACTCAAATTGAAGATGTACTGCAGAATCTACATTTTTTCCTTTAAAAATATCTGAGTGGCTAGGTATAAGGACGTTTTGTTTTCTGCAAAGTGGGGAAATCTGCTGTAGGAAGTTATAAGGCAAGCAGCCTTATAAGGAGGAGTGCTGTCACAGCCCTCTTGTTTTAATGCCAATTTATACATGTATCAAGAAAAGTAGTCGTCTTTTCTAATGAAGCATTAACATGTAGCCCTTTACTGCGCGAATTTGTGAAATATTTTGGGTTGTACAGTTTTAACTGTGTAATTCCCATTAAATTCCAAGGGTTTTCTTTTTGGTTGTTGTTGAAAATAAGCTACACTTAGACTTGCAGGAACTAAAGTCAGCATTTTAAATCATAGCAAAATAGGAATTTGTAAGGTACTATGTAAACAGACAATGGTAGTAATGGTGAGCAATGCTAAGAAAAGGTAATACTATAATTTTTAATTTTTCATCACAAATACAATATCTGAGAGAGTTTCAGGAATTGTATTTATTTCAGTTGCATTGCTGCGTAATTATGATGCTATCACTTGTTTCCTTTTTCTTAACGTATGCTGTGGAATTTTTTTTTTCGTTCCTTTCTGACAAAGGGTGCTCGAGTGGGCAGAATAGATGCTTTTGTTCAGAGCTTGGACAAGAATTTTATGGTTCCAGTAGGTGGCGCTATCATTGCTGGCTTCAGCGAGGCCTTCGTTCAGGAGATCAGCAAAATGTACCCAGGTAAGGAGGTCACGGGCGGGCTGCGTCCCTGCCAAATACCTGTGGAAAACTTGATTATATCAGCTCTCTTTCGCATAAAATTTATTTTTGCCAATTTGAGCTGTGTATTGTTTTTTTTCTTCAGGAAGAGCATCTGCATCTCCTTCCTTAGATGTCCTCATTACACTTCTGTCTCTAGGTGCCAGTGGCTACAAACAGTTACTGAAAGAAAGAAAGGTAAGCTTTTCCCCTTTTTCCTAGTGCAAACAGCACTTTCTTAAAGTGAGCTGTTAACAAAGTCTTGTTCAAAACTGCTTTGTGTAGTAAATCCAGTTTCTGTCTAGAAAGCCATTGAACTTCTGAGCTCACAGCTCTGAATCTGGAAAGGCAGTGTGATATAATTACTTCTTGGCCAAATGGTGCTCATGAGTAAGCATGATTTCCATGTTGTTTTCCAAACCAGAAAGCTAAACTGAGGTCCTGTACTATCTTGTACAGTATTCATATTTGTGGTTCTAAAGTGTGACTAATACAGTAGAATTTTGCCCACAAAAGCTTAATCTGAGAAATACTGTGCTGTGTTATCATGGTCATGCTGCTTCCAGGACTGAAGCATGAGACCGGACAGTCAGAGGTAACCCAGGGGTCTCTGCTCTTCTTCATTTGGCCCTATTGTGCCTTTGTGCTATGACAGTGTTTAATTAAAAGTTTGTGTACCACGTTCTCTGGAGAATCACAGCTTCTGGTTAGGTTATAAATACTGTTCATGGCCACAAAAAGAGAAAAATACTGTCATTTAAGGTATTCATCTAGATACAGAGCTAGGTTTCTTCTCTGCCTCTCACAGACTATATGTTTTATGTTGGGTATAACTCCATTGCACAAACATTCAAGTGATCTAAGGTTGGAACCTGTACATCTTGAGTTGTCCTTAATTCTGGACATAATACAGGCCTGATTTTGCTATCGTTATGTATTAACACAGAGGATTCTTTTTGTAGAGGGTTTTAGGTAAGGAAAAACTGTGAATTAAGTACTGTTAAGTTAATACTTTTAAA
Organism: Gymnogyps californianus; assembly: GCF_018139145.2. NCBI lineage: Eukaryota > Metazoa > Chordata > Aves > Accipitriformes > Cathartidae > Gymnogyps > Gymnogyps californianus. The sequence continues at coordinate 20,601,906 of NC_059474.1, read as the reverse complement.
TCATGCATGATCTGTTCCATTATCTTATTTAGAAACTACGTTCCAATTACTTCCTGCTGACAGCTTGCCAATGCCTCTGATTACCTGGCAGGGCAATAGTGCTGGATGCTGTGACTTGTTTCTAGCTGCTTGTAGAGGCATCCAGAAATTCTGTACTGAAATTGAGATCACATAAGAATAGCTAGACTATAGAAAAACAAACCAGCTTAGTGGCCTTACAATGACTAAGAAGTGATCTGTGCAACTAAAGTGAAAATATGGTTTACGAAACATTGAAAGCAGTTACCACTTTTGCCACTATTACAATACAGTTTCTAACATTTTATTCTGGACTGTTGTACATATTGCCATGTCAAATTGTATTTTTTCCCCCTTCCCTCTCATCTCCAAAAGAATCTCAAGTGAATTTATTGTGTCTTCTGCAAAGCTAATTTTGATGTTAGATTTACACTGGTAGCAGGTATGTAATGGGCAGTATAAATATTCTCCAAGTTATAAATAATAATTCTTTCATAAATAAAATGTCTTAATGAATAGCTGTATATTTTGAATCATGTCATTTTCTTGGAAGTAGAATTCTAAAGTGAATAAAGCATTATATTTTTACAACTTCAAGTCTTTTTGTTTCAAATGTGAGTATACTCTATAAACACAGCCTTATATATGGCATAAATATGTTTCTTTTATTGGATTTGCTGTAGAAATAGAAACCTTTTTTTGCTTAAATCTGTTTGTTCCTGAATTGTAAAAATGTAATAGTGATAGTTTATTGCCTGTGCTCTGTGAAAGCAGAGGCAGAGCTATTAGGCTCCCAGCAGGAGCTATTTATAGCCTGACATTGAGTACTCCTTTCTGTGTCGGTGCAGCTACACCTACTCACACAAAAATTCAGCTATAAAAAACTTCAAGGTTTTTTTTTTTTCTTTCTCTTTTTACCTTATCCTTATTCACATAGGTGTTACTTCAGGTTATTTGAGCTCAAGCCAGAAAGACCAGAGTATTACTGAGAAGAGATTAATCTCACACAACCAAGGAAAGAAATAGTCTGCCCAGTTTTTCTTTTACATGGATGAACTGTTAATATAGGAAGGGAAGAGATTATATGAGGGAGAGGAGCATGTACATGGAGTGGGATTTTCTGACAACCTGGCAGTCATGGAGTGTGCAATTGTCCAAGAGTATGAGATTATATGTTATGATATGAAGGAGTAAAATGGTGCGATGGATCTGAGGACAGAAGAGCAAGGGAGTAACACACACATGCTGTCCAAGTGTCTGAATAAAGGTGGCCATATATGAAAGCTTAATAAGGAATGTTTTCAACAGTTGTATTTAGCCTTGATGTTTCCAGAGAAAGGACGGAAGAAGACCACCAACAGTAATGTTTTCTCACTTGTTCTAAATTTTCAGTATTCCTTTTTATATGTTTATGTGGAGTTTAGAACAGTGGTTTTCTGATCTCAGTAGGGGATTCTGGGTCCTTTTGTAATGCAGATAATGACAGCTGATCTGTAGTCAAATTTGTTAATATCTTTGCTTTTAAAGAACTCATAATATTATGTAAAGGTTACGTTCTTGTAGCGACTCCTTTGATTTCCTCAGTACAGGTTATGTTGTGTCCCATGTTCTGCATTGCCAGGTCTTAAAACTCTTTATTTTCATGTAGGTATTTGTGTGTCTGAACCAGGCCACATGTAGCAAATATAGTGGTTACACTGCATAATAGCATAAACAGTAGACTTCAATTGTCACCTCGGAATTGATGGAGAGCAAGGACCCTACATTCAGGGTTTACATTCAGGACTATACATATCAGGTTTAATACCTGTTAACTATTTTCCAATGTGGTCTATTTCATCCATTTAAGTAATTATTATACTTGTATTATTGAAGAGGGAATGGCTTCATTTTGTTTTCAGCAGTTACGGATTTCCTCATTAGATTTTCCTTAACAACCTAATGATCAAGATAATTCTGATTTTCTTAAATGTATTTCTGTGTTACTTGGGACGTGATGGAGCTTTTTATATCTATATCCATCTGTCTGTATAGTTTCTAAGAGTGATTAACTGGAGTAATTTTTATGTCCTTATGGAGTATGTGTCTAAAATATTTAAAATCACACCGAGCAGGAGGAAATTGTTTGGGTTTTACAGTTCAGTAAAATACTGGGTTTACGTTTCGTGGTTTATCATTGATGTAATTATTTTGATAGGAATAAATTATTTGTACAGTTCAGTGTGAGTTTATATTGCTGCTCTAGTTACGATTGAATTTAAGAATAAGAGAAAAGCCATTTAATGCTGGATATTAAAAATGTAAAAAATCAAATATTCTTACAACAAGACAGACATTTGTTACATCTCTTTTTTTTTTGTCTAGTCAGTTTGCTACACTGTAGTTTGTCAAACGTGTGGGAATATTGCAGGATTTTCCTCGTGTGATATGTGGAACCACATTCAAATTCTAGAGTGGCTGGAGGCAAGATGGTTTAGCTGAGTGTAATAGTTATCTTAAATGGTGTTGTGTAGTTAAACAAGTGCCAAGTATGAATGGAAGCTTCAAAGAGGCCTACATACTTAAAGCATGTCTTGGAGAGATATGACCCACAAGGAGCCTGATCTCAAGGTCTTGCAAGTGCTGAAGAGAAAATGTGTCGACAGGTGTAGTTAAGAAAGACCTTTTAAAAAAGTATCAGTGTGGTGATGGTCAGCATTAGTGTTACCATATCAGGTTGGCAAGACTTACTGGGCAGTTTCTGTTAGATTACTTTTATATGATATAAAGATTTAAAGGTTCCGTAATTAATTTCATATTTTTAAAACTTTCCGGTATATTATAAATTCAGAACAAAATTCTTGATCTTGCAATGCAAGAGAATCTATGTATGAGGGTATGTGGTATGTGTAGGTATCACACATGTACACGTACAGTTTCTGTCATGTGTTTGGTTGCATTTCAAGAAAATAAGCTGCCTACTGGGGCTGTCTGGGGCATGTACTAACTGGTCTCCATGCTCAGCACTGCAGCCTGCCTTTGTCTGCCTGAAGTGGTGTGCCAAGTGGTCTGATCAGATCACAGGGCAGATGCAGCTGGTCCGTCTAATGTGCAAAGCAGAAGAGAGGCTATGATGGTTGCATTATAAACAGCTGTTGCTGCGAAGTAATTTAAGATAGGACCGGATCAGTCTCAGGTACAGCATATGAGAGTTGGCAGTCTGTATCTAGTGCAAAGAGGTTGTAAAATTACTCTTCAGCGCCATAAACAGCTATATGGCTGTTTTCTGAGGACAACTCATCTTTTCAGATGAGAGCGAAACAGGGAGGAAGGCAGAGTGTTATAGACTCGGAGTGTAAGCAAGCTGGGTGGTTAGAACCAGCTAGGATAGTTTCAACCACGCACAAAAAGTTTTCTGGCCTTCATCAGTTGCCTCTCTGTCACCTGATGTGGGACTAATGGCATATTTAGTACCCCCATCTTCTGCTTTTTCTCTGGAGTTGCTGGCTTTTTCCTTACTTGCTTCCCTCTAGTTATTTTCCTTTGGAAGAACAGTGCCTATCACAATGGAACAACAAATGAAGAGTCACCCATATTAGTGTAGGTTCTATTAAAAAAATAATTTTATAATGTAAATACAGTATAATTCAAATATTTTTAGTAATTATTACAAAACTTCTTGAAAATATTTTTGTATACGTATGTGGAAGTAGGCCATTTTGTCCAAATAATTGAGTCATTTGTCACATTTGATGCATACACCATTGTTGACTTGTTCTTGGTATTTTTTGAGGTATTTTATTGTTTTAGGTGCTAGAAAGACCAGAAGAAGCGCAAGACATTTTCACACAGTTTAGCATTCATTTCACTAGCATGGTGGGTTTTGTGATAAGTTTCTAGGGGAAAAGAATGAATTAAATAATGAAACTTAACTGACATTTAGTGCTTGGGTTGTTCAGTGCAACTTTAGCGTAATAGTTAGCTTCATTGGAGAAAACTTGAGTGCCTACCACAGAAAATCAATTATGTAAGAGCTCATTTGTATATAATTGCTTAGGGTGCTTACAAATTTTCCACATAACAGAAATATTTTATAATAGAGGTTGGTTATAGATTTGACCTCACAAAAATATTGCTTTTTTTCCTTTTTTTGGAAAGGCTGTTAATCTGTTTTGCAACAAACTGCTTAACTTCTGGAACTATAAAATATCTAGAGGGCTTCCAATGGAAAGGTGCAAAATGGTGTCGTTCATAAAAATAAGAAGTTCTGAATTTGTGTTCAGGTAGCTTCAGTCAAACTGATGAAAATACATACTTGGATTTCTTTTTTTTTTTTTAGGCTATCTTTCCATTCTCCCTTGTTGTAACGAATTCCTATGTACGTTAAAGGCTCATCTAGTAACCTAGGTATTTAACCTTAATTTAATTTGATACAGTTATACAGTGGGTAACTGATTATACCAACTTGCAGTCCTTTCAGTAATAAATACTGTAAGAGGTGCAACGCAGAATTCCCTAGGTGCAACACACAAAAATTAATTACTTGGGAATTTGTTCCTGTTCCAGTACAGGTTTTTCTCAGTACTAATTTCACGAATAATATCTCCATAGTAGATGCAACTTATATATATTTCTGTAGTACTTTGCTTCAGTTGTAGACGTAAATAGCCAGCAGAGGGAGCACAAATTAATTTCTGATTTGGATTCCAAAAAAATACTAATAAAATGGCCAACACATTGGTGATGCTTATTGTGGAAAGCAAATAACAAATGAGTAATGTGTTTATATTCAGTGGGGGACCAGAAGGAAGGCAAAAATGTCTGAATATTTGAAACATAAATGTTTTTCAACTTCTGCGAGTGAACTGTAAATAAACTCTGATGAATTGAAACCATAAAATTACTTGATTTACAAATGCCTCTGAAAAATAAGCATGATTTCTCACAAATTTCACGTTCTGATAATTAACCATAGATGCCTCCCAAAATTTTTGTTGTTGTTCCAAGTATTACAGAAGCTTTATGCTCTTGTTGATAGTTGAATCAATAGCCTAATTCATTTAGACAGTAAGTGGTACTTTTTCCTCTCTGGCTGAGTTCATTCTGTAGTATTAGGAAGAACAGGTCAGGAGCTGTGTTCATTTGGCCACTCATGAAGTGAGACTGGGTTCATTGCCATGGCTCAAGAAAAGCAGCTGTAATATTCTTCTAACTTAGCTACCACAAAGTTCGTTTGGTTTCATAAGACCTTTGGGAGGTTCTGCTCAAAAACATAATTTTGATCACGAGCTATAATTTGTATCTGTCAGAGTCCACAGGTCAGAACAGGATACTGGTCTCCAAACAGAAGAGGCGACTCTATTTAAAGAATGAAAAATCACTTGTCGGGTCCAGAAATTGATGAGGATGCTTAAACAGGCAGTCACATTGAAGCAGATGAGCAGCACAATTTTTATGGCCAGAAAGAGGAAAAATCCGGTGTTTAGTATCTTTTAAAAAGACTACCCAGTATCTGTATCTTTTTGCTAGTTTTCATGAGAGACTAAGCATTAAAAAGGATGGAAAATAAGCCAAAAGATACAATAAGAAGAATGGTGTTTATTCTCACTCTGTCCATAAGTGTTTTGAGCTGATATGTGAAGAGGAAGATCTTAAACTGAGGAAGAGCATGAGCAATTATTGTAGATTACTACTAGGGAAGAGGGAGGAAATAAAATACGGATGAAGTAAGGGAAGCAGCCTTTTATGTGCAGTGTGACTTGTATCTGAGCCAAAACATTTATGAATCTGTTTTATGACACTTTCACAATAAAGGTGCAATCTAATTAAGTGATAGCAGAAATTCAGATATCTCCATTCTTTTAGTAGACTTGAACAGGAGGCGTTGGTCCCAGGAAGAGGACTGGCTACACAGTAGAGCTGAGTATTCAGGAGAGTATATATTGGGTGAAACAAAATACATTCAAATGTGTACTTATACCCTTCTTAAGAGGCTATATTGCCATTCTCATACAGAAAAAGAAGTCTGTGCACTAGTGGTAGTTGTGATTGTGTGATACATGGTAACAAAATGCACTACTTTTAGTCTGGAATGTATTAACAGAGAGAAAACAAAGTAAGGAGCAAATTGCCATAACGTGGCAGTCTGTGGTGGTAATAGTTCATTCTCTGTGGCTCAGAGGGCTAGGGTGGGGTAAGCTCTTGCAGGAGTGGGGTGGGGTAAGACCTACTGTGCAGTGGGAATCTCTTAAAGATCTTCCCTTCCTAGGTTTCAGGGCCACAGAGAGAATGACTGACATCCCAAGTATATCTATTAGACCAGATAGAGAGCTTTGTACCAGCTTGAGGGGGAAGAACAGTGTTCAGGAAATGGAGCTGTTCCTTTATAGAAAGATTTCAGAGAATTGTCTGGTCTACTTACTTGGTACACGTGAAAAGAGGATCAGCTGGGCACCTGTAGGATATAATAGAGACTTAACAGTTTTGTGAAATAGGTATTATTTTCTCTGTTTGATAGCTAATAACAAAAATATTGCATCTTTTTTGCCAGGAGATGTTTTCCTATCTTTCAAGTGAGCTGAAGAAGCTGGCAGATAACCACAATGAGAGACTGTTAGATACACCACATAATCCCATTTCCTTAGGTAAATGTTGTTTTTTTTATGTTTTAAAAAAATTTTCTGATATACTGTGCATTCGTAATGCACTTTCACATACAGTTCCTATATGTTAAACTTTGTTCACTACACTCCATTAAATTGTTCTTAGGCTGATATGAAACCATTGAACCCAATAAGGTAACCTGCTGTAAAAGTAGAGTAGTGACTTGGGCCCTTTATTTTTTCACAAAATTGCTCCTGTCCAACATACTTATTCATTGTAATCAAGGCAGGCAGAAGATGTTACATGTAGTAATACTTTATAAAAAAGTAGACTTAAAAATAAATCAGGATATAATTATTTTTCCCATCATCTTATAGTGCTGTAAAAGAGATTATGGAATTCCTACTCAAGATATTTGTTCTAACCAAAAGTTCTGCTGAACACCAAATATTGCCTACCTGTGCAGAATCTGCCTTACAGTCTAACCAAAGTAGTAATCTATGACAGCTTGTGGGAAAATTAAAAATTATGAAACGCAGTATTCATATTTCTTTCTTTCTTTGTATCTGAACACAAATATTTGGCTAGATTCTTATTGTTGGAAAACAGCTTGTCCTCTGTGATTGTTCTTTGGAGAAAAAGAAGCTTTGTAGTAGTTTTAACCTGACCTTTTGTTACTTTAGCCATGTCGCTGAAGAATCTAGATGAAAATAATGATGCTGCTGTTACTCAGCTTGGATCTATGCTTTTCACAAGACAAGTTTCTGGAGCAAGGTGAGGATGCTATGAATTTGAAAAATTTAGGAGGTTGTATTAGCATATATTTTATGAAATCCTATAATATTTGTTTTGTACCAATTTTCTCATGATTACAGATTACAGTCTGACAATAACAAGTCAGAGAATAATACACCCTTCTTCTTCACTGTTATCTACTAATAATGTCTGCCTGCCTGAGTTAGCAATGAGGCCCCCTTTGTTAGCATTGGTAGGCTGAATAGATAATCTATGCCCATTTAATTTAGTGTCATTATTCCCTAGTACCCCTTGGTTTCATTTAGTTTCCGGCTGTTGTCTGATCTTATAGTTAAGTTGTAAGCTACTTAGGGAGGATCTTTGTTTTGTTTATTGCAGCACAAATATGGTTGTGCTGCATGTCAGGGGAATAAGCTTTTAATACCCTACATAGCTTTTTGTCATATGGAAGAAAATCCTGCTTTCCGGAACTAATTATGTTTACCAAAAAAAAAAAAAATCTACAACCTGAGCCACTCTGAGATTAATTTATTCTTAGAGACACTGGTACATGGAAATGCAAGCCAAATAATTTTTAATGATTTTGGTTTAAACCTTTTAGAAGAAGAGAATGATTTAAAATTTGTTTTGGCAGGATTCCTTAATCTGAATATTACTGCCGCCATGCTAACTTCTGCCATAGACTTAATGTCATTTTTTTGTAGCAGAGCTGAATGTTTCCACATCAGAAGGTATGCTTCATTAGCTTGGATTATTCCACTGCCCGCACAGATGAATGACAGTAAATCTATATGTACTGTAGTTAGATGCTCTTTTTAATTTGCCTGTCCTAACCTTGGCTTGTCCTGCAATTTCAGCCATCTTTGGCTGAAATGATTCAAGAGGTTCAGTTTTTGAAGTTAAAACTCTCCAATTCTTTGCCTGATATAAAGGTTTCAGGTTTTTCCTTTTTTTACTTAAGCGAGTAATTGTTTTGTAGTATATACACTGTTTGATCTGGCATTTCAACAGATTTTATATGTTATGCTTGTGCTGAATGTCAGTGGTAGGAATAGCAACTCCCTACTTCAGTAGTGTACAGGCTTTTGCATAACCTGTGGTCAGAGCACTTGGACAGTGGAAGGATCTGCTAATCCTAGTGGTATTTGTCTGAATGCAGTTTCTTTTATGAACTGCAGGGAATGTCTCTATAGAGGTAGTAAATTCTTATCAATTGATTGGTGTCAACTGCTTGTGTAGGCTTTAACTATAGCCAGAAGGCGAGTTGTTCCTTTAACAAGTAAGGATGTGGATTAGGGTCTTGATTTATCAGGGAATGGATATGTACTGAAAGTGCTGAGAAATAAGGCGTAATAGGTAGAGGTTCTTAGTATGAGGAAGAGGTAAAAGCGGTGGCAAAACATATCCACTACAAGGAGGGAATGAATATGAGGTTAACATCGTAGGATGGGCGAAAAGGGAGATGTAGTAGAGAGGAAGGGATGGGAGGAAGTTGGGATCCTGAGCCCTCTGAATCACTTGAACTCAGACATTTTGGGCTGCAGTACACTATGCCAAGCAGATGTCTGCACTAAGGCTGCAGTCAGTATGGTGATCTGCGCGGAGCTTAGGGTTACCAGGTTGCCGAAGGAGGGGTGAACTGACCCAGGTCAGAGACAGAGCAGGTCAGATAGTTAGGGCTTGTTATGGAATAGGAAAGTTTGATGGAGGTATCTTTTCCCCCCACACTGGGGAGTTCATCAATACCAGTAGTAAAGACTTTAATAATTTAACTGAAGAGGGGAAGGGACATACGCATATGCACACAGACTTGAGCTAATTCAGGATCTGCTACTACTGTCACTCATAGTGGTGCTTGGGCAGTAACTTGGAGAATGGCTGATCTAGGCCTGCTTACATTAATTTGTTTGGAGTTAGCAGATACTACACTGTATAGGAACTTGGGTAAATGTGTTCATCATAGGATATCACATAAAATATCCAAGGCATCTTTAACTGAATCATGATTTTGTTGTTTGTTTCAGGGTTGTTCCCTGTGGGTCTGTACAAACAGTGAATAACTACACTTTTAAAGGCTTTATGTCACATGCAAATGACTATCCCTGTGCTTACCTCAATGCTGCCTCAGCAATTGGAATTAAAAAACAAGATGTAGATGTATTCCTAAAAAGACTCGACAAGTGTTTGAAGACTTCTAGAAAAGAAGCAAAGAAAGAAAAAAGTGTAAATGAAATAAGTAATTCTAATACAGGCACAGAACAACTTGAAGACTAGAAGATACAGATTTAGTAACACAGGAAGATACGCTTTTGTTCGAAGTATGTCAGGTTTGTATTGGGGTAGCACTGTGAATCTGCAGTGCAGAAAATTTACTCCTGATCTGAAAAAAATAACAAAAAAAAGTTGGGTGAAATTCAGCTTTAAAGAAAGTAGGTGATACTCTTTCCAAGACAGAGGGCCAGACACAAGTTTTTTGCAGCATATAATTGTGCTTAATATCTGCCAAAGTAAAGCTTTACATTCATAAAGACCTTGAGCTAGCCTTTCAGTCTGTGGGTGACTATTTGGACCAGTGTTCAGCAAATCACAGAATGCTTATTCACCTGTTTTTGATTAACACGATTTTCTGTGGCAGTGATTGAATTCCTTCCTAGGTATAGACCGTCCAGCAAGAAATGTTTCACTGCTCTCAAAATATCTCTTGTTTCTCATCAGCATACTTGCCACTTTTCATTTCTTTTCAAAGATTTATATAAGTGTTGGGATAGCCCTTACTAAATACAACGTTAAAACTGCATGAGGAAGTGATAGAGTTGGAATAGTATTGTTTTTCAGGTGTGAAAAACACTCTATGAACTGCATAGAACAAAGCAGCCTTCAGTGGCAAAGACAAACCTAGAATACCTCATATCCTGTCAGTACTCAGCTCTTGGAAACATTTGCATAGTTCAGCAACGCAAAGGAATTTTAATAATGAAAGCAAGGGATTGTGGAGTGGAGAGGTACAGTCTTTTTTTTTTTTTTTTTTTCTTTTTTCCTTCTCTTTTTTCCATTTCGTCTTTTCTTTGATATGGCGATCAGGTCAGAGACCCACTGAAAAAGAGGAATGCCTTGTGGGATTAATGTAGCAGTTTCAAGAGCCAGTGAGACCTGGAGGTATTTTGGCATTTTTAGTCCATTGTTCTTAAAATTTATAGACTTCCGTTTCTGAGGTGTCTCTTACCATTGGCACTGTTGCTTCTGTGGCTGTGTGCTGTTGCTGATTTGAATTCATTAAGCAAACAATAGATTCAGAGACTGTTCCTGAAACAAAGGTTCCATATCACGGGAGTGACAGTGCTGTAGGTTGCAAAACTTTTAGTTAATTATTTTTAAATGTAATTACTACATTGTATGTAGTTTTTATGTCATTTACTGTTCAAAGTGAGCTTAATGTTTAAAGACATTTTCTTTGTCTGTCTGTAATGTAGTAATACTTGGGACACCACAGTTAATGAGTTCTAAATGTCAGGAAATATTCTAGCTACTTTGGTGGGATCTGAGATATGTATCCTTCAGAGCCCTCTGTAAATTGCTTAATCAAAATAGTGGTGCTTTTGAAAGGATTGTCTATCCAGCATGTTCAAATGAATTGATACACGAGGTGATGTTAATATGCAGAAGTTAGTAGTATGCTAATCATCATGAAGGTGCTCTCACTTAGTGAGGTCCATTGTATCTTAAGCATAAATTGAACTGCTGCTTCTACATTGTTATTACTACAGTTACACATTAGATTGATTAAAGCTTGTGAAGGTATGGGTCCCCAGACTACAGTCACAGTTGTTATTTGCTGTACAAACACATCCTAGGAGAAATGTAATATAACTTGGCCACTGAGTCCTTGAGGCTATAAGGAGGTGTAAATTTCTTTTCTTTCTCTCTCTTTCTTTTTTTTTTTTTCCCTTTTTTTTAATTGAGAGCATGCTATACCTCAGTTTTTCCAGTCAGTAAAGCTCTTCCACATGCTTGGGAGCCAACACTCTGCAGCTCGCTGCCTCAGTACTCAGTATATTGGAGCAGCCAGTGAAAACCACAAGGCCTTAATGATACCTTTCTTCCTGGTTTTCAATATTGTTGTTCTGTGCCTGAATGAGTATAAATTATTGATTTAGATGACTAGTCACATAATGCGAACATTATAACTGTTGTTATGAGAGTTTAGGGAGGTGTACGGTAGCAGCTAAAATAAGCATTTGATGAATAATATCCTGAAACTGAATAAAGAAAACAGCAGTTGCCTTCGCTGAAAGGAAGAAATCTCTACCTTTTATGTTCTCATAATGAATTGTCTGCTGCAAATAATTCACTCACTTCTACTATAGATTGAACTACTTTCTCAGGTAGTGTTTTTCCTGTCTTCGAAATGTTTCCCATTTGAAATCAAAGCTAAAAATTTCAACAAATCTCTATAAACAAGTATCCAGGGAAAGAATTAAGTGGTTTGTTCTGATTTTGACCTTTTAAACCTTTTTTTTTAATTTAAAAACACATTTTAAGATGATGGCTTTAAATGAAAAAAAAAAAAACCCACATTTTTAATTTGTGTGTCATTACATCTCTTCACAAATCTTAGTGATGCCACCTGAAGTCAGGAAATTTAAAATATTTTGAGAAATGTGCCCCATCATGTGTATAAACTCTTGAACTAAATATTTCTGTGATGTTACTTTGGTAAGCTGGTGTACCAGTTTTCAGCTTTGTTTGCTTGCTTTGTCCCCTTAAATGTCTTCAGTTAATATTAAATTTTTAGAGACAGAAGCATCATATAATGTCATTATAAATATAATGAAATTTTAAGTAATTCGAATGGCAATATACTTTCAAGTAAATGGAGAAGAATTGGTTATTTAGGAGATTCAGTAGATAAGTATTTTTCAAGGAAGAGTATAAATCACTTATTCTCTATTCACTAATATCTATAATAAAGTAGTGAATTAATATTTGAACATACACCCATGACCAGAGTTTTCATTTCCTTTGTATAACAGATATGGGGAGATTTCATGGCTATGGCAGGTCTCACCCACTAAAAGTAATACTGTGAAAGATAGTAGTAGTGTGAAAGATAGGAATAGTGTGGGCATAGGTTTGTCAAACTGTATTTAGTAAACCAAATACATTAACAATATTTGCCTTCTATGAAGATCTTTCTAAGATTGTACAGTGAAGTAAGAAGCTTCTTAACTTAATTAACCGTGCAGTCCTTTTCCTAATCTCTACATAGGCACATGTCACTAAAGGCTTCCACATACCTCAAAAAATCTGCAAGAGCCAACTTGCTGTCTCCAGCATCCACATTATTAGCAAAGACATCTAGGAAGGCTGCCTGGGCTTCAGAACATACTTGGGGTTCATACAGCAAGATTCCTCAGTAGAATGTCATGGTTTAAACCCAGCCAGCAACTAAGCCCCACACAGCCACTCGCTCACTCACCCCCAGTGGGATGAGGGAGAGAATCGGAAAAGTAAAGTGAGAAAACTCGTGGGTTGAGATAAAGACAGTTTAATAGGTAAAGCAAAAGCTGCACACACAAGCAAAGCAAAACACGGAATTCATTCACCACTTCCCATCGGCAGGCAGGTGTTCAGCCATCTCCAGGAAACCAGGGGTACATCATGCGTAACGGTTACTTGGGAAGACAAGTGCCATCACTCCGAACATCCCACGCTTCCTTCTTCTTCCCCCAGCTTTATATGCTGAGCATGATGTCATATGGTATGGAATATCCCTTTGGTCAGTTGGGGTCAGCTGTCCCAGCTGTGTCCCCTCCCAGCTTCTTGTGCACCCCCAGCCTCCTCGCTGGTGGGGTGGGGTGAGAAGCAGAAAAGGCCTTGACCCTGTGTAAGCACTGCTCAGCAATAACTAAAACATCAGTGTGTTATCAACACTGTTTTCAGCACAAATCCAAAACATAGCCCCATACTAGCTACTATGAAGAAAATTAACTCTATCCCAGCCAAAACCAGCACAAGAAGCACCAAGAAGATGCCCATTTAGTACAGCTATCTCACAGCTACTGTGTATGTAGCTACCTATCTCTGTCATCTTCTAGGTCACAGCATGTGGTTACCAGCCGTAAAATAGGAATGGGCAAGCACTTGAAATATTCCAGAAGAGCTGAGGGTTCAGAAAGAGAAATTCAGGAGGTTACCGTTCTTGCTATCTAGTCTGCTGCTCTGCCAAAAGTTACTGCCCTGTAGCAGAGGTAGCGAAGTGATCTGTCTGCTTGGACGCTCCCACAGCTCATACAGTGTATTAACGAATACTGAAACTGAGGTGTGTTTGAGCATTGCAGGTATGAAAAACAGTGGCTGTAGAGCTAGCACATTTCCCGTCCTGCTTCTGCAGAACGTATATTCTATAGATACCTGCTTCTGAAGACAGTAGCATTTGGAAGCAGGGCAGGGTATGTGGTTAGGCAGGGACCCCTCAGATTGCTGCAGTTTGAATCGCCGAAGTGACTTTCCTCCCTTATGGTGCCTGTAACTGTTCTGTGAGATGCTTTTCTTTCCCTCTGATATTACATCTTACGCTATCTGGATCTATATAGGTGAAAGAAATGAAGGAGCCTTATAAAAATAGCATGGGGGTAATATAGTGCAAGCAAACTGACACTAAATGACCCATCTCACAGGCCCACTCTTAGTTTACTTCTTTTGTAGTATCTGAGATAATGAACAAAACGAAGGACTGTTTGAGCAATAATACTGCCTTTTCACACTTTGTTCATAACGATTGCCTAAGATACAAAGCAAATAAAATCTACCAGATGCAGCAAATTCTCTTGAGCCTAAGAAAGCGAAATTGTAATGTTGCAAATGTAAATGCTGGCATTGCAGCTTAATACACATATAAACCAAGCAATCTATATTGTGCGATCATCATTTTTTAAGAAAGGCTGGAGCCCAGAGACTAGCAAATGTTCTCATCTGCAGTGTATCAGCAGTTCTCAGTCTTCAGCTGCTGTATAGATAATAATTCTAATTGAAGAATGATTACATGAATCCATATGTGAATGATAGATGGGCTATAGCAGTTTGTTCGTGATGCTTTAAAAATTGAGTTGCTCTTTTCACTTTTATAAGGGACGATTAGATTGCCTTCCCCCCCCCCCCCCTTTTTTTTTTAAATGCAACATTTTAATCAACCTGGCCTGACAGGATTTGGAATCTGAAGGAAAAACAATTTCTGTAGCTGACAATTTTTTTAAGCAATAGCTATTTAAAGGCTTGAATTCGTTACAAAGTGCCTCTCCGCAGAGAGAACCTTTGTTCAAATGTTTTTAATTCTGAAACCAGTGCTTGAAAAATTGTGCTCTGTGTGCTCTGTAATAATTTTTTCATGTATTATATTTTTTTCCCTCAAAGATAACAGCATACACTTTAGTGCAGTTTAAGAATTCTTTTCAAAAATCATAGTTAAAAAGGCATTTGCTCTGTCACTCATCAAGCATCTGTCATATCAAAGAACTAGTAATATATTTATCGTGATGGATAAGCTTCAGTGTTCTGGACCAAGTTCAGTGTAACTGGACCAAGCTTTCAATACTCCTTTGGGGATCCTAAAGTCAAGTTCATGATCTAATTAAGATCGGTGTGATAATTATATCTGCTCCTGAACAGGAGTCTTTCATCATACCACATTTCAACTAAATTCTTTAGCGTTGCATCAAAGCTGATCCAGTTCAGAAGCTGAATCGCTTTCTTAATGTGGATGGTGAAATTTAATTTGCCTTTAGATCCTGGATTCAAATCCAGGCTGAGTCAGCTATAGCAAAATTATAACTGCTTTATTTTAACCTAATGTGAATAGAAAGAATACAGTGGTTTCAGCTGGGTGCTACCTTTGCTGTTATTTGTTCTCAGAGAGCTGCAAACACTAGGCTACCATCTTACACTTACTGCTGGTTGGGGGGTGGGGGGAAGTTGATCTTGTACAAATAACATGACAGCAACAGAGGTGTGTGCATTATTAATCTTTCTCTAGGCATCCCAAGTAGAAACACACCACTTCATTGGGAATTCAAGACAAACATGTAGTGTTTCTACTGATCCATTCTCTCCAAAAGCCATTTCTCAGGCACATTTCTTGTGATCGAAGGGTACCAGAGGAGCACATAGCCAAAGTGCAGGGAAAAGGAACAAGGTCTCCAGCATTTTGGAAGGTTTCTAGATTGGTTATATATGTTTGGCTTTTGCTATGTATAAAGCTCATATTGCTATCTAAACTCTTGAGAAAATGTTTGCAGCCGTTCTCATCTCTTACCTAAATGTTTCTGAACTGAATTCAGTGCAGTGACACCTCTGTAGGCGCTGGGGCAGGGTGCACCGCTCCGGCACCACAGCTGATGGATCACTCTCTCTAATGCAACCATAAGGTCTGGTTGCAGGAGGATAATTTGGTGCCCAAGCAGGGGAAAGCATTCCTGCTTTGCTTTGATATTGGGCTGCCAAGCAGATGTGACAAGTAGAACTAGTTTGCAGACACAAATACTGTTGAGCAGTTAGTTAATCCTATAACTAGTCTTTCTGGAGCCTGAGGAACTGCAGATGGAAAGAGTGCTTAAGTTGATCTGTAATATGTCAAACGAGGAATGTAGCTATTGAGGGAAGAAGAATCTGTCAAATGTAACTAAAGAGAAAAAAGCTGCAACATGTTGTATAAACTCTTGATTAAATACAAATTGTCGTACTACTCTCGTTGTTTTCTTCTGGTTCTCTCTGTAATGAAGCTACAATGCAGATTCTGGCTTCTGATTCTATACAGCATCTATTTCAATAGTGGTAGAGGAATTGCAAATGGCTTAGTAGGTGGAGGGGCTTGGGATACAGTTAAAGATACATGTTTAAATGGAAGATGAGGAATGTGTCTAGGAAGTTTATAAGAACAGAAATAGCCTGAAATACTTGCTGTGCAGCTGAGGAGGTAGTGAGTCTCCAGCAAGATCTGAGTATGTGTAGTAAAGTCTTGACCGGCTGCACAGTGCAAGCACCAGAGGATACTGTCAAAATACAGCTCTCATTTCATCGCAATAGTAGCCTGCCTTCTAGTAGTATTAATTTCTATTACTCTGTTCCCCCCTCACCCCACTGAGTATTTTTGGGTGGGTTTTTTTAGCAGACTCTGCTGTACTAGTGCATCAGAAAAAGGATGGGGAAGCAAGGAAGGATGCCTACCAGTGTATGGCCATCCCCACTGATGCAGAACTTCATATGCAAGAAGTCAACCGGAGCACACAAAGGCAGCAGGTGCAAGTGGACATGCTGCTAGCTTTTTTTGTTGAAGGGTTTATAGTCAGTAAATGGATTTGAATATAAAAATATTTTTTAATAATGATATAACTGATGCTATTAAAACTCAAGCTCGTATTCCATGCAGATGGCACAAACTGTCATGCTCTGGTTTTCTCTTTGGTTTTGTTTCTAAAAATTTCAGCTGAATGTTAAATCTGTGTCAGGGCAGCACTTCAGGTTTCAGAAAAGATGCACACCATGTCGATCTTCTAGCAGTAGATGGTTTTGTTGGGCCCCACACAGTTCCTTTCCCCTCTCTGAAGGCATGCTTAGGAATTTCAGCCTCATTGGCTCAAAGGCCTTTTGAAGTGAGATATTTCTCAGTGACTGTGTCTTCAGAAAGAATCTGTTGTGGCTGCTGGAGGTCTTTGTAGGCTACATATACCCTTCATGGTGCCTTGTGGTGACTTCATGCAGTGACTTCTGGATTCATGTGCTCGTTTACAGGTAAATAGTTTTTGATCTCTTTTCACACTGAGATGGGCAGGACAAATGCTTCTTTATTGCTCGTACACCCTTATCAGTATTTAAAGTTGTGGCGAGTGAAACACTACTGCCGCCTTCAGCAAGGCTGTAAGGCATGGGTGGATTTGCTAATGGAGCAGAGCGGGGCTGAGGGTGTTTCAGCTCCAGTGATGGTGTGCCTTGTGCTCCGAATAATGAAATGCCATTGCACCGCCAAGTGAGGCAGGGGCTGCAGTGGCCCTTCTGCGGGTGTAAGCTAGGCAGAAGTGAGCTGTGCAGCCGGCCTTGGGTTATTTGGTCTGCTGATCCAGAAAGGAGTTGTGTTGTCTCTTTTCTAGATGCGATAGCTCTGCAGCGGGCTCAGGAAGAAGAGGCAATAACAATGTATTTTTGTCATGGAAGCAAGTAGCTGTGACTCATAGGGCTCTTGGGGCACCACTTAGAGGAGTTAAAAGATGCTGTTTTCATTTAGTCGCTATATAACTGCATTTCTGAGTCTCCCTGTTCACTTTGTTCTTGCATAAGCCCTTCTTCCTGCATTTCCAGGCCCTAGTTTTCCCCTACCTTGCACTTTCTGTAGATTTTTGCATCCATGCAAGTGGTGGTAAAACTCAGCTCTTTTGATGTGAGAGCATTTAGCATATATGCTGCATTTACTTGGCACAAGCATAGAAGGCCATAGCAGGGGCAAGGCGGCCGGGAATCAAGCCAGTTGTTTACATCTTCCTCCAAAGGACTGGTAGGTCAAACATCCTTCTCCTGTCCACAATACTCTGCCATTAACAGCTGTTAGTGAGTGTTAGCGCATCATATTTTTTTCCCCTCGAGGCTGAGCGCATTATCTCTACAACACTCCAGCACCTTGCTGGGAACATGCCACAATTCTGTTTTCAGAGTGTTTTGTTAATGCCAGTGACCTTGGTGGTGTGACCACAACACCTGCTTTACCTGATAAGATCATTAATTTTTTTCTCTGCAGCCTTTGTGTTGAGCGTAAGCAAATCTTCATTTGTACCTGGAAAACATTGCCCGAACATCAGCTTACTGGAGCACTGACCTGTATCTCCCAGTATTTTTTAAGGTGTTAAATAGGCAATTAGAAGAAATCACTTCAATAAAAGCAGAATGAACACAAGCCTCTCGTTAGCTGCAATGGAGCAAGACGGTATTGGAATCAATCGCGCAGCTTTTCAGCTGTCACTCTGCTGCAGCAGCAGCTGTCTGTCAGTCGAGGTGACAGCAGAGAGCTGATCTATACTCTTCTCTGAGCTACAGAGATAAGCTGCACATGCACAATGAATGTGTTCCCAAAATAAACACATCGGGAAGAGCAGGGTATTTTTTTAGTGATAAATCTTCTCACCCTTCTAACAGTTCCTCCTCCTTTGTTAGTTTACCAGGTTGCTGTCATCCCCTGCCTTTTTTCTTACAGTGGCTGTGTGTTCTCCTTCTGCCTTTTACCTTACAAGTTTGTTTTTCTGCATGCTGCTGCTTTGTATTTGTGCGGCTGCACCCACATTCTGTATCCCACCTTCTGTTGCATCCCACCTTTGATCGAGGTGGGGCCCGTCCGCAGAGGAGACGCAGGCGGTGCTGCCTCCCGGGCCAGCATGACCACGGCTGGCAGTGCCACGGCTGCAGCTGGTGTCCATAAAGTGCTGATCGGAATTGCTCAGAGAAGGCTTCAATGGGTCTGAAACTCGTTGTGGAGTAGAGGAGATATAACTCCAGAGCTTGTGAAGGGGCTAGCCCTACTTCAAGCCTTTCCAGAGTCCTTTGTGCACACAGGACTCCAGGGTTTTTGTATTTGCTTTTGCTGCTTTATTGATCAGGCATGAGTTTATTAAATGATAAGGTGGCTTCAAGTTTCCCCTCCCCACTGTTTGCTCCAGTTTTGTTGTTCCTCCACAGCAGTGCTGACATTTTTTGCATGTATGGGGCAGTCCTGCAGTTCTTTTCTCTCTTTCTCACCCCTGTGCTGGATGTAGAGAAACAGATTTCCTTGGCAGAAATCCTGTGCTATGGGTCTTGCTACATGGCCCCGTGCACAAGTATATCCTGGTCGTATGTCCTGCGTGACAGGGCTTTTCAGGCTGCTTTGCTCTCCAGTCACGCTGGGGTTGAGGTTGCTCCTGGTTTTCTGCCTTACTCTACAGTAACAGGCGTTTGTATTTAGGAGTCTGTGAGTCTTGGGTGACCTCATTTCCTCAGTAAAATATAGCAGTGTAAGCATTGTGTCATGAAAGTGCAGGGGATGACAGTGGCTCAGAAGATTGATCGTGTCACTGGTCCAGACTAAGAGCACATACGTCATGAGGGACTTGCTTCAAGGCCTTCCAAAAAGACCAGTAGAAACTAGCAGCTGGCATAAAAAGAGGAAAAGCTGATCTCAGAGAAACCTTTACACATACAAAAAAACCCTAAATCTTTTCATTTAAAAATTCAATTTCGTTCTTTATTTTATGGTCTTGGTTGTACAACACTTGCATGTATTTTTTAGTTTTGCCTGAGGTCTACAAAGCCTGAAATAGAAACCATGGATTTCTCCATCATTCTGTGAGATGGAGCTATGTAAGTATCCTTCCCGTTTTATAGGTAAGAAAGTATAGACAGAAGGATCGCCTCTGAGTGCCGATTGCCTTTCGTGTAGCTGTGCTGGTTGGTGCTCTTTATGCCCTTTGGTTCCTTCTCAGAAAGCCCAGAGTAGCAGGTCAAAGTCTGATGCCCGAGACAGGTAGCTCAGGACACACGCTGTCCCTGTCCTTGCATCTCCCTCTTTAAGGTGCAGATTACTTCAACACTTCCATTTTTAACTGTTTTCTACTTAAACAAGGATAAATACATTTTTGCCTGAATAAGGTTTGCTATAGGATTCATGAGACCAAGTACCACATTATGGCATATATGGGGGTAAAATCAGCAGCTCCCACTTTCCAGGCTGGTGGTTTTGACTAGCTAGCTCCTTTGATAATTTCAAAGGGCCTAAGATAAAAGGAGCTTAGAAAATACAAAGACCTCTGATTTCCTTCGAGAGGTACAGTGGAGGTGCAGGGAAGTGACACTGAGCCATCACCATTTCTATAGCTCTCAGTTCACTGAATATGCACTGCCAGAAAATGCCAGTTTTCAGGCCTGTCAACAGATATTTTTCTTAAGTATTTGAAGTACATCAGCAATGATAGTTACATAGCCTCTTGCACACTGCCAATCCTACCTTTGAAGTCTATGGTTTTAGGAAAGTTTAATACAGCTTGCTTAAAGTTAAGCAAATAACTTATCCACATGCAATGGAAGTCTGGTCATATTATAATTTTTTTTTTTTTAAGCTGTTACTTGTAGCTTTCCAGAAAACAATGTGTCTAAAATAAAATTTTGACAGGAAAAAATTCAGCACTATCAGTTAGTTGGAAACATTCATTCTCTTTCTGGTTCTATCTCAGAGTAAATCTTTTTCTTTGAATTTAACAGATAGAGACTGCAGAACAGCAGCAGCATACGCTGCATCTACACACAGAGATTTGGTTTGTTTTCCAATGAGGTTATAATTTCTGTCCAAACTCAGGGCATTGCTGAGCTCTGCTTTCAATTTTACTGCAAAGTCTCAATAATAAAATAAATAGAAGGCATACAAAAATACCTAAAACCAAAGGCAAAAATTAACAAAACCGGTCATTTCTAAGACATATTTAAAAAAAAAATCCTAATTTAATTTAAACTATTCTCTTAGTAAAAAATAGATGCCATAAATCCTGATCACCTAAGCCACACTTAATTCATACCTACACAAAATTTCCCTTATGATTTCACATTTTACATGAATGCTTTCAGTACACAAATACCTTTCCAAGATTTTTGTGAAATCCAGATACTTTTAATAGTCAATAGAAATAACAACTGCATTCAGAAATGTCAAACATAAAAAAATTAAGTCGCTTTTCCTTCTAAGTAATATGCACGTGCGGTAGACAGAGACATAAACTGCGCACTCTGCGTTTCAGGCCAGCTTGTGTTTGTGCGTGGGCTGGAGCATCAGTAGGTTATTGATCGCTACCACGTGGCTGGGCCAAGCACAGGCACGTCCCAGCAGAATTGTTCGCTCTTGCCTGTGCCCTTTATTTAACTGGTTGTTAAATGCAAGAACGATAACCAAGGCATGAGATAAAACAACGCTGTTTGGGAACGCCTTTGAACAAATCCAACTGTATGTTAATAGAGCTTGCAGGAGCGGGGCCTGATCCTACCAGCTGTTGACAACTAGCAAATGAACTTCAGGGAAAGCTGAGGCTCTTGCTGGTACTTGGCACCATCCTGGGCAACGACTGCAGTTCCTGATGGACCTTAATCCAGTCTCTTCACACAGGCTTTTCCCACTAAAGTTTAACCTGTCTGAACTGCAGACAAGTCTGATTCCTCTGAGTGGAGGTTTCTAGCTAACAGGCTAGCAATAAAAGAAAAACAAAAACCAAACAACAAACCCAAACAAAAAAAAAAAAGGGCAAATAAAAGAAGATGGGTGCAGGGAATACACAAAATAATGCATTTAAATTGTAGGCATGCTAGGGCAGCAACTGTATTGCTCCATGTCCAAGTTACATGTGCCATTATAGAAACTCCTTCCTTGTTGGTAACCATTCCTGTAACAGTGACAATTTTTAACTAACAGCCCCCAGAACAACCCAAGAAGTCCTAACTTATTTCTAGAGCACTGATGCTATGATGGATGGTGCCTTACTTGAAATCTCCTTTCCTGAAAAGCACAAGACTGCCAATATTTGTAAGCTTTACTCACACAGGTCAGCAAATATAATAGGCAAATATGCAGAGCAAAATACATTTTGATTGATTAGACTGGCTTTGGAGAGGAGGCACCAAGTTCTTTATTACAGATATTTATCTTGTAGTCTTTTCCACTCTGCTGCTTGTTAGTGCATGTGGAGTTTTTTGCATGTATTTTTAAATACTAATAAGTGTGAGAGGCATGGGAAAGGCTTTTCAGTGGATTTTCTCTTATTTTAATTGACATGAGGTCAGACAATATGCTGGCCTAATCATATCTTGTTAAGCTCAAACCTATGTATTTTCTAAGTACTTAGGACATTATTAAGAATCAACCTAAAGTATGTCACAAGAAGTGCAACTAAGAATCCCATCTTTGTAAATATTTCAAGTGTCTGTTATAAAAGCAAACATCATAGTAGCAATGGCTTTTCTCTTTTATCTGCAGAAGTGTGCCTGGGAATATGCCAGCGTTTTCCCGCCTAAAATGGTCACCGATAGGTGGTGCTAACTATTTCCAAATTCAATGCAAGGTTCTTCCCGTTTGTTCATCAAGCAAGTTCTCCTGCCTGCCTCAACTTCCTGGGAGGTCTTCCTCAAAGCCTCTTCTTGACAAATATGCAATTCCCAACAGGTTAATCTCATCTTTTCATGTTCCTTCTTTGCTGCTATGACCTTTAGTTGCTCTTGCATGCTAGTCTTTGGGTTTTCCCCATGCTCTAGTTGGTTGCAGCCAACTGTCAAGCAGGAACTTCTGGGAACGTGATTCCTGCGCCCAGAGCTTTGGCTGCACTCCTGAAGAACTTACCTTTGTCTTTGTTCGAAGTTCTTTGATCTTGACTGTATTTTTCCACTCTTTCTGGAAATGGGTCTTAACATTGCTCCAAAACAAAAAAATCATTTTCACTCAAACTCATCTTTAATACAACATTTTTTAAATTCTGCTTTTGAAAGCAAAAGAGAAAATGGAAAGAAAGGAAAAGGTCATATAAACATAAAGCAAAGTCAGTCGAATGATATAGAATAACTCTGGTGACTTCAGTCTTTTATCTTAAGCAAGGATATTCTTTTAGCTCATTGATTCAGAATTCAAACTGATAGGTATTTTCTGTTTTCAGTGACTGTCTGGTTCAGAGCAATATCCCATTACTCCAGCTAGCAGATATTGTAGTGCTAATTCTCCCAATGGAAGTCACGATGTTAGATTTACATCGATGGGGAGAACCAGGCTCGTCACTATTCAGCTGTCAGCATTGCAGATTACGTTGTCCTGAGCCCTGTGCAGGAGCCGAGAAATGCCAGTGACTGCTGGGCCAGAGAGGGACTGCAGGAGCCAAGCCACCACACTGGAGATCAGCATACCTCCTTTTGTAGCTGTGATACTCAGGGTACGTATTTGCATTTGTAATGGCTTTGCTAAGCCTCTTTTTTCCGGTGCTGTCTATAAAAAGCAATAGACTTAACACTGAGGATATGCTAACTGGGATACTTCTGGGTTGTGTCTACAAGCCTGGGTCTGGAGTAAGGCATAACCTAGAAGAGGAGGAAAGCTGCCACCTCCAGCACCTCTGAGGTACAGTATGGCCAGTCCACGTCCCTCAGCTCCCTCTTGATTCCTGCTAGAGGGTATGCCTAGGCCAGAACACTTTTGGTAAGAGACTGCCTCCCTGGAGGCTTATTTCCTAACAGTCAGAAACAAAAAAAGACATGGGTACCTTGAAGTACAATGCTGCGCTCCCCAACCCCTTTGAATGGCATCCACAGCCCCCAGAGTGTTTATAAAGAAGCTGCCAGAAGTCTTTTTGACCTAAAAATATAGAAACTCTGAGCCCTATAATATGTCTGGAGGAGCAGAGTGCCTCACTCGGAGGCGCGGGCAGCCATGGGAACTCCCCGGACGGGCCTCAGCTGGGGCACCTACACCACTCACTCAAAGAGCAGTGGCCTCCTTGGAGCACTGTCCCCTCCTCCCTGAGTCATGACGCCACAGGTTACCAGCCTATTTGTTCTTCCTGCTCAGTTTAATGAACGTTGAGGGGATTTTTTTTTCCCTCCTTGGCACACCTGGAAGGATGAAGTACATCCCTCCGCTTCCTCCAGAGGAAACTCTAAGCCTCAGACTAAGACTTTTCCCTCGAGGCTTAGAGAATTGCCTGCGGCAAAACTGAGAATAGATTTGTCATTTCCTTGACGAATGGTGATCAGAAAGCTGTTCGGGGAAGGTGGCACTTATAATAATATTTTAAAAGTAGTGGCTGGAACTGCATTTCATGAAGGCCTTGATCCCATGGTATGTTAAGGTACTCTAAGAAAACATAGTGGCTCAAGACTTTTCATGGGGACAGAGGCAAAGAAATGTCCTGTTTCTGCATCTCCTTTGAATTTAAGTATGCCTGATCTGGAGCCCTAAGTCTTGGACAGTTTGGGGCATGAACACCTTTTGAACTTAGGACCCACCAGAGTGAGGCAACAACCAAGCTGTTCGAGAGGTGGCCACCTCACTACTGAAAACCATGTTCTGTAGGTGATGCTCAAATTCCCAAGCTATGCAGCCTGCTTGACTTCAGATGTAATCGTTCTTCTCTGAAAGGTCAAGGCACAAGAAGGGATGCTGCAATCATTTAATCTAGCACCTCTACATCAGGTTTTCCTTTTTTTTGCCCTCCAGCCTACCCTGAGTTAGCTGTTCTTACTGATCCATCCTCCTGCCTGTGGGAGGGAAGAGCCTTGTGCCCTCCCTCATGTGGCCTTCAAGGTTCGTCTGATACTTTGCTGAGGTTTCAGTGTTCTGCACCTAGACCTTGTGCAGAAAGCTACTAGCTTACTTTCCTAGCCTGCCTTTTTTTCTTTAACTGAAAGGTACAACTCCTAAACTGCAGCTTCTAACATGTGTGCATTGCTCTAGATAAGATCTTGCTGACCCTGTAAGAGACTTCACAATAAAGGAAATTATTTTGTTGCATTGGTATGATTTATGAGTATTGAAATGTAGACAAGGATCCTAGCAAGAGAAATAGAAATCTGATATGAGGAAAGGAGATGCTGTTTGGGTACGCAAATTGGAAACATTGACATCCTTGTTACAGCTCTGGAGAAATCAGATCGGGTTAACCATATGATCAAAAACATAATGGAGTGTCCGCATTAATTTTAAAGACCTCAATAAATCAGTGAGTGTCTTGAAGGGTGAAACAGATGTCCTGAGCTTGAATATTCATCTTTGTCTCCAATCGGTTTTATACTAATCTAGCTGTGTTACAGAAGTTGGTGAAGCAGCCATCTTTCACTTGGTATCGGCACCAGGCACAGTATAAGACGTATGTAAATTCACTGAAGAAACGGAATCATCTGGGAAGAGGAACTTTTCTGATGCTTGACTATAGATGCAAGGGAAGAGAAAAACACAGAACTGAGCAGAAAGTCAGACCTACCCTAAATAAGTGTGACCCTGAGGAAAAGCCCAGAGGGGCAGGTTTGGAAATAGTCTGTCTGGAAGAGACTTGGTAGAAGCACAGAAACTGCCTTTGTTTTCTTAATCCCTCCAATGCCCGAAGGAACAGGGCTTAGAAATTTTGTAAGAAACAGCATTGCATCAATTTCTCCTAAGCAGAGTAACTTGCAAGGCCTCCACATTTTTAGCCAGAAAGAGTCTTGGATTTGCTGTTTTGCAGCTGCTTTAGGATCAGGTTTTTAAACATTTTATAACTGCATCCTTTTTTTTCCCAGTTTATTCCATTTTATCAGGCTTGTCTAGGGCTGGTACATATTGTCACTCCTCTGCCAGGTGGGAACAGATTTGAAGCTTTGCAGGTTGCTGTCCTGTTGAGCAAGAAACCTGTGCTGCAGGAATATTTTTTTTAAAATTTATTTGCTGTACCTGCACACACTGTGTGTGTAGATACAGACAGAAAACAGATTCAAGAAAATACCTTGTTGAACTACATGCAACCAACGGCACCACGTGGCTCCGGCCACACAGCCTCCACTGGTGACTGAGCCTACCTTTTGCTGTTTGTAAATCACTGGCATGTACTGACCACTACGTATTTAGTCGCTTATTTAGCCTTGACAGAGATTGAAGAGAACAAAGGTTAAAATAGAGATGTGCAAAAGATTACTTAGTACCATTAAATTTCATGTCTTTTCTACTAATAGACAAGACAATTTCTGTCTAATGTATTTTTGACTCAGTTGTAGACTGTGGCAGCAAAAAAAGACATTTTTATGTCTTTCTGCTGTTTCCTAGTTCAGATGCTTTCTTTTATTCACTGTTTTATTTCTTTGCTTTGTATTAGAAGGTTCCAACATTTTGTTTTGTTTTCCCTGTTTCTCAATGTTCCTAATAAAAACTACAGCAATAAAAGAGCAATGAAAGATAAATTCACACTTCAGCTGCGATTTTATCATATATTTTTTATGCATTCTTAAATCCCCACCCCCAAAATCCACAAATAGGAAATAATGATTTAAGTTTAGGAATCATAGCAGAAGGTACAGCTTATGGTATCTCCCGACGTTTACTCACATCATTAGCGAAATGGGAATAATACTTGGAATTAGCTGCATAGGTGCTTATTTTGTAAGCTTCCTGCAAAAATTGTTATACGTTCTATTACTTCACTGTGGAATGACTAAAAAACTGTATTTTTGCTTCAGTCTGTAACTGTTACTGCATAGGCTTAATGCTACTCATAAGACTATATGAGCCACACACAAGGAGGGCCGAATACACGTAACAAAATCAGAGTCTTAAAATGTCACCGTTAGACTTAAGAATCAACCACCTACACTTTAAAAATATTTTTCCATTCCTAGCTATTCATTTAAAGACAGAGGGCAGGCTGCTCTGTCAGCTGGGTGACAGAGGCAACGGCACGGGTGCTGCGCTCTGTGGCTTGGGGAGGGGATGGGTGGGCAAGTGCCAGCAGCAACACCAGACACGGGCAGGCGATGGGGGCTTGGCCTGACCCGCTTCTCCCTCTGCCACTGTAGCTGGTTTGACATGAGTGGGATGAAATGTTCAGTCCTTTAAAAGGCTGTCGCAGTCCTCTCCTTGTTTCCCTTGAGCAAGGCTGAAGCATTTTGGCCAAGTCGCGGGGAGCGCCCTTAGCCGGGGCAGGTCCAGGGCCTGCTGTGGGGCAGGGGGCTTGTCCCCACGGGTGCAGGTGGGCATCGCACCTGAACGCAGCAAGGCTTCACCGTCCTGAACAGCAACATGGCTGATACGCGCACACGAAGGAAGATGTGGTCAGCTGCTTTTCTGATCAGCAAGCCTCCACCTTGCACTTAATGGACTCCAGCTAATCAGTCAAGAGATCCCAAGGAGTTAAATGCAGATATAATTCTTTCTCTGATAGCAGGCTGGGGATCTGCGGGCAGGGTTCAGCCACGATGCTAAAATCCCATTCAAGCAGAAATGTCACGTTATTTACTTACTAAAACAATGCTCTTATTACAAAGACATGTTAGGAGTGAAAATATGACAGCGTCTATTTTAGGTTGTCATTGATTTTTAATTTGCTGTGACTTGAAGGTTTTCTATGTAGTCAGTGCTTTTTGGCCAAAATATATGACTGCAGGGAAATGAGTAAATGAGTGCCAGAGATGTTCTTTTTTTCCTATGAAAAGACTGAAATTGCTTTGTGTAAATGTGTGGAAAATGCTGATATTTTGTTTCTATAAATACTTCGCCTCCTGCGTGCTGTATTTCATTTGTGCTGTTTCCTAGGCGTATTTGGCTTCTTATCACTTTTACGCAGGGTGCTGAATACAAATGAGCTACCGTTTACCCAGCAACCAAGCTGTGGAGCATTTGTGACTGTTGTGCATTTCCTGAGCAAGAGTTACTACTGAATGAAGCAGATTACCCTGTAGCCTTGCAAAACACCGAGGATTATAAAACATGCATTTAGTGGATAAATACACAGAGGAAAATGCACAGACGCTCTCCGTTCCTATATATAAGAACATGTGTGTATATGAATATATATGGGTGATGTTAAAAAAAAACCTGAAATAATCCATCATTTTTAATGAGAATTTAAATATAGGGGAGGCAAAAAAATTCAAAGTTGCATTTCTTAGTGACACCGCCTACAACCAGGATCCTTGTTTATGGAGCCTATAAACAAGGTGCCATTGCCACAGGCTCATGCGATCACAGGGTGATTCAGGTTGGAAGAAACCTCAGGAGGTCGCTAGTCCAACCGCTGCTCAGAGCAGGGCCAGCTCTGAGGTCAGACCAGGTTTCTCAGGGCTTGATACAGTTGTTCCTTGAAACCCCCAAGGATGGGGACTGCACAGCCGCTCAGGGCAGCTGTCCCACTGTCTGATTGTCCTCCTGGGGAAAACCTTTTCCCATATAGCCAGTCTGAAACTCTCTTGTTTCATCATCTGTTGTCTCTCATTCTCCTACCTTGCATCTCTGTGAGTGAACAGCCTGGCCCTGCCTCCTCAATGACCTCCCTGTAGATGCTGGGGAGCTGCTGTTAGGTGCCCCCGAAGCCGTCTCTTCTCCAGGCTGGACAAGCCCAGCTCCCTCAGCCTCTCCTCACAGGGAAGTGCTGCAGCCCTCTGCTGAACTCACCCCAGCTGATCATCCTCTTTCTTTTATTTGAGGGGAGCAAGACTGAACACGAGACTGCAGACGTGGTCTCGCTACTGCTGAGTAAAGGGCTTTAGTTACTCCCTTGGACCTCCTGGCCGTGCTCCTGTTAGTATAGCCCTGGTTGCTCTTGGCTGCTGTTGCTGCTAGGGCACACAGCTGGCTCAAGCCCAGCTTGGCCCCAGTTGTGTTGTTGCAGGGGATTCTTCCTTCCCAAGTGCAGGACGTGTCATTTGTCCTTGTTGAATTTCAGGAGATGCCTGCTGGCCCATTCCTCCAGCCTGCCCAGGTCCCTCTGGATGGCAGCCCTGCCCTCCAGTGTACTGACTGGTCCCCCCGGTTTGGTGTCATCCGTGAACTTGATGAGAGTGCACTCATGGTGTCATTGATAAAGATGTTAAACTGGACAGGTCCCAGGGACCAAAGTTAGGCTGACTGGCTTGTGTTCCCCAGGTTGTGCTTTTGGCCTTTTCCAAAGACAGGTACAAGGTTTGCCTTCCTCCAGTTTCTAGGGACCTCCCCTGCTCTCCAAGACCTTTCAAAGGTGACAGAGTGGCCTTACAAGGGCAGCAGCCAGTGCTGTGAGCAGCCTTGGATGCAGCCCGTCGGGTCCCATGGACACCTATGGGCTGAGTTCTCTCAAGGTCCCTGGCTTGATCCTCGCCCACTGCTTGGTTGTGTCCTCCTCCAACCCTCCCTCTCAGTGCTGAGGCCTGACGTGATGGTGGCAGCTGGCAAGTGCCAGGGCTGGTCTGGATACGGTTTGTTGGAGCAAAGGGAGGAGCAGGCAGATTGAGGTAACTCCTGGCGCGTTTTGGCGATGGGGTAAACTGAGAGGGCAGGCTCCCTTTGCTGGCAAGGGAACAGGCTAGGAGAGCCAAGAGGAAAAATTCAAGTTTTATCAGGAACATTTTGGGTGAAAAACCTGGACAGCTTTTAAAAAGCTTTTTGAACAATGGCAGGAAGCTTTCCTGAGCTGGGTAATTAGCCGTGGGCAGAGGAGAGGTGGGAAAAGTGCACTTGGAGTTACACACCTGAAGTCATCACCCAAGTCAGTTTTAGCTTTTGCTCACTCAAAGGCCGAGCGGGGACTTTGCCTTGCCTTCAGAGGGGAACAGCAATGTAAGCGCTGAGCTCCTCAGAACTCCCCATGCATGTGCCACTTGGTTAATTGCTAAAATACACACATGGATATGTCTGATCTTGTTACACGGGAATGTTTGCACTGTCTCAAATCAATTTAAATGAGTCTTGCTCAACTGTTTGACATAGGTAATATAGACGGACTTTTATCCTTTGCTTAAATTAAACTTCAGTCTGTGACACAGTTTGCCAAATTAGGCAAAATGATGTTATGATTATTGTAAGCTAGTGGTCTCCATATCATGATTTCCACCTACTTCATACTTGCAGTTTTAAACCTGCCTTCTTTGCTATCTATCGTACATTGGGATAAGCTTTCCAGTGCACTGGATTAGGCTGTATGTTGTAGTAAAATACAAATATATTTTATAAATATAAAACATTTTAACATAATGTAACATCATTAAACACAGAACATAGTGAAAATACTACTTACACCCTGTAACACAGTGGTTACCACACATGATTTTCATGGGACTGGGATAAGAGAAAATGGAGAGACTCTCGCATGGAAATGAGTATAAACAGCAATGGAGGAGCCTCCTTCCATCCTGACGCTCTCCACGTGGGCAAGACAAGTGGGAGGGCATCCAGCGATGAGCAACCCACCTTCAGGTAGTTGCTTTATGAAGAAAGCTGGCGAGGGAGCAGAAACATCTACAAGTATTTCAGTGTATAAATACTGTGGTGGAAACTGAGCAGGACAGACTTAGAAGGGAGAGAAAGGGGCAGGCAGAGTTTGACAAGGCCCCTTACCCTTCAGTCAGCACTGCCCCTTCACACTTCCAGCAGCATTTAGCATGCCCAGGCTGCACAACGGACCGAAACCACATAGAAATTAGGAGGAAGACGAGAAAAATCTAGCAAAGACGGCACCAAATGCTATGCTGCCAATACACTCAAGCTGCTCCACATCTCTTTGGGTAATCTTGGACTGTTCTGCCTGTCCTCTTTTGCTGAGAAAATGGGGTTTGACTTTCCTGAAATTCAGAAAATATCATAGCACTTTCTAGCATAAATAAAGCTGTGTCAGATTAAGTCTGACTGGTGTTTACAACATTCAAGCTGAGCAATGTCTGTTGTGTGACAGACATTATCTTTAGCTTCATCTCAAATGCGCAGAAGACAATTTGGGGTAATTTTCAGGGAAATTGGGACTGCAGTGAATTGGTCCTCTTCTAAAACATAGTGACTGTTTATTCCATAAGGGTGCTGTACCCAGCAATCCTGGTTTGAATGGCAAGGTTTGAAGTAGTTCAGTGCACATGAAATCAATAAGCGGAATTGGGGTGAAATGGTCAGGGAACTGCAGTTGATCAAATGGCATTAAAATTTATTAGCTGATTGTACAATTTATCAGTAAGCAGGTATATACAAGGCAAAATCTAGCCTTCTGTATCTTAATAGTCCCCTGCCATGATTCCCACAAAGCCTACTTTCCTTCTCCCACAGCCTCTCTGTCTCTTTTTGGGGGTTATCTGAAATTATGGGTTATCTAAGGATTTATTTTCAAGTGCCTATGCTTTTGAGGGACTGCAGGTTATCTGAGCTTTGGCCATACATGGAAGAAAACACAGTAATTCTGTTTCATTGATTTCAAAGGACATAATCCACCCATGAGTGGACCAATTTTTCTGTAGCCAATGCTATAGATATTCTGTCCTTAAAAATATAAAGAATTAATTTTATTTTCAGTTACAAGTCTAATTGAGAAATACTTTTTTCCGAGTTTAAGGTGGAAAAAGAAAAATTAAAATTCCCTATTGGTTTTTTTGGAGGTTAGGTGGTCAAATAACATATCAAATTTCACATAGCAAAATAGTGAAATGCAATCATCCTGCAAATATGAAAATCTCTTTTTCTTGCAGAGTTGTCATCCTGTCTGTGGGGTTTTTCTTTTGCCTGGTGTCCTAAAGAAATGAGACTTCTGTTATTGCACTATCTGTTTGCATTTGTGTCTCTTTGCCAGAACCCTTTGATAACTTTGAGCTCATTCGGTTTGAACCAGTTTGGAGAGAAGGACAGAGGACGCAGAGATCCTGAATTCCCACTGACAGCTGGTGGGAAGAAGAGATGAGGGGCAGGCAAGGAGTGTTCAGCCGCTCCTCATTCTGCTCAGCTTCGCAGTACCCGGCGCTCGGCGGCAGCCGGGTTCGGCACACCCAGAGCAGCGCGCCAGCTGGAGGTACTTCCAATTTCTTGCCTGCCTGGCAGGCACAGCGATGGGGCACGGGGCTGTTAGGAAGAAGGGCGACCATTGCACGAGGTTGCTGAAACTGGGGTAGCAGGGAAGAGCGATCCCGGGTGGGTGAGGATGCTGCAGGGAGGGGAGGCGCGGGGGGGATGTGGATATGCAGCCTTAGGTCTGACGCCATTCATTTTGCTCTTCAAGGAATAACTTGCAGCTCCTTTGGTGTCTTAGGCATTCATAAGTCAAGAAAGAGAAAGGCATGTGGATTGTTATGTCTATTAAGTTTTTATTCCATACATGGTGCTCATATACTACTAATATCTTTTCTCAAGAGACTTATTGCAGGGTAGGACCATCGGTGAAGCTACATGTGAAAACCTCTGGGGCACCCCAACTTGTTCTGCCTGTTCCTCTTTCCATAGTGAGTCCTTTCCAGATCTGGAGGTTTGGAGCCACTGTGAATCCCTGTTTGGGGGCCTTTTGGAAAACATGAAAGCAAGGACAGTACGTGTGACCAAGTCCTCTTTTTCTGGTGTAATGTGAATAACCACCTCCACCACACATGGCACGCAGCACACCTCTGGTGTAAGAGGCCAGGGCTGGTGAGTAGGGTGTCACTGCAGAGGACTTGCCAGCTCTCCCAAAGTAGGATTTGGCAAGCTGTACTTTTGTTTAATTTCTGAGAATATTTTTTAAAAATAGTTTTCATAAAAGCCTATCTTGTAGTGCTGCATTTCAACAAAGAAAACTGCTTTTGCACTTCTTTAAAGGAAAACTGCAGTAACGCACCAGGTGTGCGATCTGGACCAGAAAGCTTCGGAAGTCAAAAGCAAAGGACATTTAATCCTGACCAAGCAGACTCAACATTTGGTACGAAAGCTGGAGAACGTTCAAGATAATAATAATGTGCTCTGCATGTTGCAGTACATCTCCTCTAGCAGTTGGAGTCCAAAAAGGTCACATCAACCATGAGTGAAGAAAGAAAGGAAAACACTCAGCAAGATGAATATTGCTCAGAGCATTAATTTTCCCATACCTTCTTCCACAGCAGGGTCACAAGCAATTAAGAGTCCTCATAGTGGGAACACTTCCACTGACATACTTTCCTCTCACCCACAATTTTTTTCAAATTTCTTGCTTTGGCCAGGTGGTCGGTTGTGATCCAACAAAACTCATTTTTATTTGCAAATTAACCTAGAAATTAAATTTTCTCAGACAAAAGGTAGAAGTGTTCTTCCCTTCTATACTTCTCATTTTGTATGGGGTGAGCTGATCAGCAGCTTTCTGTCCACTTCTGTCAAGCTACAGGAAAAAATACAGTGAAAGCATTTACATTAATATTTACTTAGTAAAGTTTATGAAAAAGGGATTGAGAAGCAGAAGTGAGAATGTGTGAGAAATACCTTCCTGATCTTGAAGAAACGGAGCTGACAACTTTCACATCAGGGTATTTATTTTAATATTTATGTGCTCCTAAAGGTTCGTCTGATTCCGTTTCTCTTTGCAATTCAAGATAAATACCCGAGATTTTGGAAAAGAGAAAGAGTCGTCGTGTTAGCAGAAATGACAGTGATAACGTAATACATCAAAGTGACAAGATGTCTGAGCCGTACTCACCTAGGAATCAGAACATTTTCCATTTAACGTCCACTTGGAGGATCACGTGCACCGTTATACATGTCTGCACTGGGGTACATGCGGTGTCCCAGGGGACCTGCATGTTCCCCTGCACACTCAGTTAGGGTGACTGTCTAAAGACATGGCATATCCTTTGCACCTCACGTATCTGTTCAGATTTTTATGTCATGCCCATCGACATGCTGTCTGAGTGCTTCTTTGATTGTGTTACCCATTTGAAATGCCATTTTATCTATGGGTATCTGATAGCACAATCATTCATATGCAGTTGACTGCATTTATTTGTGGCATGACTTAAATTGATGCACCTGCAAGTCTACATAAAAAATCACCTGAGCCTATGAACTGGAATTTGAAGGAAAGCAACAGAATGCACATTTTAGTGTTATTTCTCGTTCTTTGGTGCTCTATTTCAATGCCTTTTTTCTTCTCAAAGAAGAGAGAGGATTTCATTTTTATGCAGGGCTACTGTATGGATACAATAGACATCGCTTTTTAAGACAAGCAATTTTTTAATGTTCTTTTAAGGAAATTTATATGTGTGTATGTATATGCATATTTATATTTCTAGCCTGCCCACACACCTGTTTTCTGTCATGTGAATGTTCCAAAACAATCATTCATTTTTAATTTCAGCAAGACAGGGCCGTCTGCTGCGTCCTGCTGGCGCTCCAGGCTCTCTCCTCAGCCTCCAACAAAGCCCTTGCTCTCCACACCGGCTCCCTCCTGCGCAGTACCCTGGCCCCACTGCACCTGCCTCCCCTTCCACCTCATTCTCCTCTGACTCGCGAGGAAGGCTCCTCGACACCTCCAAGACCCCCGGAGAGGGTGGTCCGTGCCTGGCAGCCCCTCGCTGAGTGGAGCAGGGCTGCTGCAGGCAAAGCTGCACAAAACGCCCCAGCTGGGAGAGCGGGAGAAAATCCTACTTCCTCTTCCCCAGGGAGGGGGAGATGATCACCAAATAAATTGCATTTAAATCAGTTCAATCAGAAAACACCTTGTCTGCAAAATTTATTGTGGGCAGTGATAGCAGGTAAACAGGTTTCCCTTTTGAAGTGTCCTGGGATTTTTAGAGGTCTGCATGAAACAGCTTTGCACGAGTGAAAGTTGCAGAACTGAGTTGCGGAACTGGGGTGCTAAACTCTTTGGGGTGAAACAGATGTGTATCTTTTAGAGAGGATGCTTTACATACCAATATGCCATTTGTAGACATTTAAAACCTTGTAGCAATACCAAACCTTGAAACTGTGTTTCCTGACCGCGAGTTGAGTGCCACTTGGAAAGGATGGACGCATCAAAGGCTTTCCAAAGTGGCATCCCTGGATGGCCATAGCAGCCGTGCTTCATGGAGAAATGTCTTGTCTGGTTCATGGGAACATCACAACTTTGCTGCCATTTTGGGAAATTATTGTTGTGCCTTTTTTATTTCATAGAATCATAGAATATCTTGAGTTAGAAGGGTTCCATAAGGATCATCAATTCCAACTCCCTGCTCCTCACAGGACTACCTAAAACTAAACCATATGACTAAGAGGGTCGTTGAGATGCTCCTTAACTCTGTCAGGCTCAATGCTGCGACCACTTCCCTGGGGAGCTGGTTCCAGTGACCGACCACCCTCTCAATGAAGAACCTTTTCCTAATGGCCAATCTGAACTTCCCCTGACGCAGCTTCATTCCATATTCTCGTGTCCTGTCACTGGTCACCAGAGAGAGGAGATCAGCACCTCCCCCTCTGCTGCCCCACTTGAGGAAGTTGTAGACTGCGATGAGGTCGCCCCTCAGTCTTCTCTTCTCCAAGCTGAACAAACCAAGTGACCTCAGCCGCTCCTCGTAAGT
The DNA here is from genome assembly GCF_018139145.2 of Gymnogyps californianus. Lineage (NCBI taxonomy): Eukaryota > Metazoa > Chordata > Aves > Accipitriformes > Cathartidae > Gymnogyps > Gymnogyps californianus. The sequence goes on along the minus strand of NC_059474.1, from coordinate 20,566,560 downwards.
CTTGCCCTCGAGGCCTTTCACCATCTTGGTCGCCCTCCTCTGGACGCACTCTAATAGTTTGATGTCCTTCTTATACTGAGGCACCCAAAACTGCACACAGTACTCGAGGTGGGGCCACACCAGTGCAGTATAGAGTGGGACAATCCCCTCCCTCAACTGGCTAGCTATGCTGTGCTTGATGCACCCCAGGACACGGTTGCCCCTTTTGGCTGCCAGGGCACACTGTTGATTCGTATTCAACTTGCCATCAACCCAAACCCCCAGATCTCTGTCCGCGGGGCTGCTCTCCAGCCTCTCGTCCCTCAGTTTGTATGTATAACCAGGATTACTCCATCCGAGGTAGAGAATCCAGCACTCGGTCTTGTTAAATTTCATACGGTTGGTGATTGCCCAGCTCTTTAGTCTATCCAGATCTATCTGTAAGGCCTCTCTACCCTTGAGGGAGTCCACAGCTCCTCCTAGTTCAGTATCCTCAGCAAACTTAAGGTACATTCAATTCCTGCATCCAAATGATTTATAAAAACGTTAAAGAGCACCGGCCCTAAAATTGAGCCCTGGGGAGCCCAACTGTTGAGTGGCCGCCAGCCTGATGTAACCCCATTTACTATAACCCTTTGAGCCCGACCCATCAGCCAATTGCTCACCCATCATATTATGGACTTGGCTAGCTGTGTGCTGGATATTTTGTCCAGAAGGATACTGTGAAAGACAGTATCAAAAGCTTTTGATTTCTGGTAGTGTTCTTGTATTTATTTTGGGGGTGCTTCCAGTGACCTCAGGATAAAGCACCCGTGACCCAGCTGGGAGAGAATGACAGGAAATCCAACAGGGCTCACGGTTCGCAACAATTTCTGTCTGCTTGCCAACAAAATAAACATCCTGAGACTATTGTGGTTGTTGAATTAAGATGCAGATGTGGTGCGTAATAGCTCCTGCGAAGAGGTGTATTACACGAATCATTAAAATCTCTGAAAAGATAAAACCAAGCAAAGAAAACTGGGAATAACACTGACCTGAAACAATTTCTCTGTGTTGTTTCTCCCTAATCAGACAATAAAGGAATTAACCCGCTAACTCAGGTTTTGCTCATGCTTTCTGAATTTTCGCCTGCCGGAGGCATTATGTATGGGTGGAGACGATGAGACCTGGGTCTGCTCAGCACGAAGAAGAGGAGTCTCACTGCTGTCTTCAACTACCTAACGGGAGGCTATGCTGGAGCTGTGCAGTCAGTGGTGAGAGGCAGCAGACACAAGTTGCAGCCATGGAAGTTGTCATGAAAATTTCACAACTGGCGTGTGCCGACCGAGGAGAGAGGCTCAGACACAAAGAACAGAGTTACAAGAGTAATTCTTTTATTCACGTGCATGAGGTGTCCCATTCAAATTGGGGCACCCTGAATGTGGTTTTACACACGGTTCTGATACCTTTCAAGCATTGAGATACAACATGATTTGATCAATCACTCCTTAACACACACAGACTACTGCAAAGCCACGATAATTCTATGGCCTCATCATCCGTCTGCTTCTTTCTTGATCTAGACGTCCCTGGAGTTGGTCTTGCTACATTTACTTTGATGCTAGATGATGGGAGGATTTCACAGAGGTGTTAGAGGGGCAGGGATGCTGGTGTTATCTCCGTAGTCCAAGGGGTATTCGTTTTTCTTCGGGGGGGGGGGGGGGCTGTCATCCTCTTCCTTGCAATGAGCTGGGGTCGTTCAGTAAGCATGACTGTGCAGTATACAATGTAAACTCTCTCTCTCCCTCTCTCTTAACAAAGTTCATACAATTTCACACTATAAAGACTGGCAGGGAATGAGATCTTCCCAACAGAATTCAGCCCAGCTAGGAGGGACAACAACCCACCCCAGCGACAGCACCCCACCGCTAGCAGAGGTCGCCCTGAGAAGTCGCGCCATTTTGTTTTTAAAGTACCCTTTTCAACCCCTGCGTGAACAGTCGTCCTGAAGCCAAGTGAGTCTTCTGACACCCCACACCCCACACCCCCCCCAATTTTTTTTTGACGATTCTGCAAGAACGTCCAAGAAAATAAATAGTTTCGGGGCTCGCATCGCTCGGGAGTTAGGAGAGGCGGGGGGGTCACCGCCGCCCTCTGCCTCCCGGCGGGGCAAAGCCCCGCCGGGAGGCAGAGGGCGGCGGTGACCCCCCGGAATCGCACCGCCCCTCACACCACCCGCCCTGCCGCCGGCGGGACCCCCCTCCCGCCCGCCCCCGCCCCGGTCCCGGCCCGGCCCCGGGGCGGCGCCGCTCTGATGTCAAGGCGCGGGAGGCGACGGGCAGCGACCGGCGGTTAACGGCGCCGGTAATGGCGGGCCCGCTGCGGCTCTTAGCTCTCTGCACCGCCACCGCGCTGCTCTTCCTGCCGCCGCCTCCCGCCGCCCCGCGGAAGCCGCCGCGCTGCGGGCCGCCCTGCAGCTGCTGGCGGGAGTCGGCGCTGTGCGTCGGGGCGGCGGGGCCGCCGCGCAGCCTGCCCGCCGGCCTGGGGTCCCTGTGAGTTGGCGGGGGATCCGCGGTGCTGGGGCAGGGGGAAGGAAAGGGGGACGCGGGGGCGGTCCCGCTTGACGGGTGGCTGCCTTTTTTTTTTTTCCTTTTCTTTTCTTTCCAGGAGCCTGGTAAACGGGACCTTCTCCGAAGTCAAGGACAGGATGTTTTCCCACCTGCCCTCCCTGCAGCTGCTGTAAGTATGGCACTGAAAAAGACAACGGCCAGTTAGCACTTTGCCCCCGTTCCTCCTAAATAGAGTTACGGGTGCCCCTGTAGAAAGGGAGGTAACGGGTAAATCCCCAGCTCGTGCAACTCTGCTGATGTAGCTGCCGTTTCATAACGGAGGGATGCATTTTCCGCTCATAAGCCACTTCATAAAACGTGCATTTAGTTGCTGAAGGAGGACAAAATGTTTTCTGATGACCTAAGTTCCCCTTTTTTTTTTTGTTTTTAATTTCAGCCTTAATAAGTTTAGGGCTGAGTTTTCCCCCAGCGTCATGTGGTGGCTCTCGCTCCTGCTCACTTTGTGTCTGGGAGTCTCGCGTTGGCTTTGGGACGTTGCGGGCGCGACGGGGGGGGGCGAGCAGAGGCAACCGGGACACACCTCGGAGGAAAGCCTCTGTGTGTGAAGCGCTGGTGTTGTCTGCAGCATGACTCTGTGCTTCGGCGTCCGACTTGGAGAGTGGCCCCTCGGATGCTTTCTGACCTGAGGGACCTACAGGCGGGATGGTCCTCTGTCCCAAGGGACAGTGCTGCAGCTCCCGGCACTCTGCAGCCCTCCCTCCTTCCTGACCTCGGGCAAGCCGGTTGGTCGTGCCCATGTTGCAGTCAGGTGTGTGGCTGCAGCTCTGGTAGCTTACCCAAACTTGCTTTAATTTAGCTGTCCTGGGAGGCAGTAGCAGGGAAGGTATAGAGATACGGGGTGCCGTACAACTCCCCTGGGGAGCCCGGATACTTGTTCCTCAGGTAGCCTGTAGAGAAGCTGTGCCGCTGCCTGTGCCCTGCCTAGCCCAGTGCAGCCTGCCTGTAACGCCTGATACCAAGCAGACCCTCCACGTCTCCCCCCGTAAGGACCAGGTTACCCCCAAAGCAAAGACACGCTGCAAAGAAAAATTTGGCAGAAAGATGCGAGGCACGCCAGAAACCCAGGCTAAGCGCTTGCCACAGAGCTAGACGTTAAAATTGGTCTTAGCAATAGGTAGTCCCTAAAGGTATCTGGTAGCGTGATGGCCAGCCTCCTCTCCTCAGGCACCCCCACCTCATTCTCAAAGGCCTGTCTCGCTATTTGGGGGTGGCAACACCCCATGGAAAATGCTGGGGAGAAGTGGGCAAAGCAAGGGGTGGAGACTTTCGCCTTCTTTAGCATGGCACCGGTCCCAAACCCAAGTTTTTGTGGCACTTGGGGGCCAGCACAGAGCCCTGGGCAGAGGGCAGGGGGACTTTGCCCACCTGTGAACGGGGGCAAACAGCAGACTCGTGCCAGCTGGGAAGGAAAGGGATGAATCCAAGGATGGGTTGAGAGAAACTGTGGGTGGAAAATTAGAGATCAGGGGAATCTGGTTGGTTTTGGATTGTGGTACTGGGAAGAGGGAGGAAGAGCAGATGACGGTTATCCCTTTTCATTAGTTGTAGTAGATTTCCAGGAGGAGATGTTGGGGTGTATGGGGTGGTGGGGCAGAGGTCAGTTGTTGAGAAAGTCAGAAGCTGCCCATATCACTTTATGCGGCAGATCAGACGTGGGAGCAAGAGGGGTTTGTCGTCACCACCACCACCACCTTGGGCCCTGACAAATTGTGTTGGTTAGTGTAATTTGTGAGTTTGCCCTTCAAACATGAGAAGAAAGAATGATTAAATGACAAAAGAGATACATGCGTAACTGAGCACTTGGGTACCTCAGGACTATGTCTTCTGTGGCAGTAGCCATGGTAAAGCAGTAACGCAAGGATTTATTTTTGATGGCGGTCTGCATCTTTGTCAGATTTCTTTGGGATAATTTAAGGAGCATTTGTCTGGTATTAGCATAATAACCGAGGATGACAGGGAAAGTTTGCATTTCATGTTCATTAGTCTTCCAAATTAATTTTAGTAAAATGCCTAAAACCATACAAAAAGGATTAATAAGTTCCTCTAATAAAGCGATCAGTGCAGATATATTCATTTGTAGCAGAAAATTCTGAGATTTTCCCAAAATGATTTCTTTTGAGTAGCGTTTGATTTTTTGGACTGAATTAAAAGTTTTGCTGTTTTCTTAAAAGGAGATTGCTCCCTGTGCCTTTGAACATCAACACTGGAGATCGTTGTGCTTTGATACAGCAAAGAAGGAACTTTGCTGGCAAAGCCTTTCCGTAGCATCCTTCTCCCTGACTGCCTTGTCCTGGCTCAGATGACAACTGCTCCAGGGCAGCTCTAACACGTTTTGTTCCTGAAGTTCACGTGGGAGGGCAAGGCAGTGCCTGGAGCAGGCAGCACCGCCGCTCTTCCTTGCTGCCCGTGGACACAGGGTTTTGCTTTGCAAGGATAGCAGGACATCTGCATTTCCAGCTGATGAACTGGCCACGTGAACCGTGTGTTCTCCCATGCCATGGGCCGTAGCCCGTTTGCAGGTCAGGCTTGGAGCATCCCCCCAGGAGTGCAGAACGAGGGAGCGCTGATCCACCGAGACTGCACAAATGAGAGCTAGTGCTTGTACAAAAGGGCTCCCCCCTTTCTGGGAGCTCAGGTGTGCTGCTGAGATGGTCTCTTGAAAATTTTTGGCGTGGCTGGAGGGGTGATGGGCAACTGGGGTCCACACTCAGCAGACCTACCCTCTAAGGACGGCTTGTCCGGCTCAGGGGACTAGAGGGTCGAGGGCCAGGTTGCATTTAACCAAGGTGAGTGGCAGCGCGAACGTTTTTCCTGGGGAGCAGTGGACGTTAACTAGCATCACATTATGACTTTGATTTTTTTTTTTTCTAATAGACCATTGCACAGTATTTTATGTATGCTGCATTGGTGGGGCAATATGGGCTCGAGTCAGTAAGATTAGTTTGGTCATGGGCAATAAACACAACAGGCATAATCCAGTGTGTCAAGTTTTAATGTGCTTTCCTAATGCCTGCTCTCCATTTTCAGCTTGCTGAACTCCAACTCCTTCACTGTTATACGAGATGATGCCTTTGCTGGTCTCTTCCATCTAGAATACCTGTAAGTTTGGTATTTTATGTCTTCCCCTGTCCTTTATATATCAAGATGTTTTGATCTGTTGCCAAGACTCCTGCCGTGAAATCGTAGTCTTTACTGTGATTCCCAGGAGCAGGGGAGATGAAGGATTTACGTTCCACTCCTGTGCAAATGTCCTTTACGATGGCTCACCATTTTTCAGAGGTTGCAGTGGATTTTTAAAATACGCCGTGAATGGAAGATGGCTCTGTGCAATTACAGTACACCGAAAAAGCATTGCTGAGCAAGAGCTTGTCCTGGCTTTCCAGAACAGTGCCATCATTGTCGAAGGGTTTTGAACCTCAGGAAAGAGGTGGGGAAGGCTCTCCTGGCCTGCTGGCAGCCTGAAGAGGAGGTGCAGAGTATCTGTGTACTGCCCAGAACAACCCTGATTACCAGACTGCTTCTTTTCCCCTAAACTTTCCTCTCCAACTTCATCTTTGTTCCAATATCCCACTTAATGCCTGTGGCATTTATCTTTATATTACAAATATAATTATAAATATATAAATATATTTCATATAATATCAATTATTGTAATTATCTATATTATTATTTAAATTTATTTAACTTTCCTTTACTTAGTTCACTTCTTCGTTGATTTTTACATTACCTTCATTTCCCGATCTTTTTTTTTTTTTTAGGTCACCTTTTTTTCTTTTAAAAAAAGTATTAGCCCTGGTACCAGGTTGTCCTCACTTCATACTCCAAAGGACTGCCATTTCTCTGTGTTACTGGACATGAGCTGGTATGTTTGAAACTCTGAATATGATCTGAAAAAAATTCATCTTTCCACCCACCTTCCCGTGCTGAAAGATAGCTGTGGAAAACATTTCTGTCTTTTTCTAAAGGAAGACCAATGCTCACAAAACTGACTCTTGCTAAGGTCTTGCAGGCAAGTAGGTATTAAGGTGGGATATACTCAGGACTAATAGTCTGCTCTGTGCGGAGCAGCCAACAATGGAACTTGCAGACAAAGAAACAGAGGATAATGGTAAATGGTATAAGCTGAAATCCACAATTCAGCTACACCTGGAATTTTCAGCGATAGCAAGTTATCTAATCATTCTCTTTTCCATATGTCTACAGAAAAAAAAGTAATTTGCAGAATGTTTGCAAAAAGGAAGAAAAACATTTGTGTGTTGTTTCATTAATGACTTGCTTTCAAGTGCTGATGAGTCTAACATGGAGCTTGTCCCAGCAGCATATGCAGTCGTAGCGGTTGCATTGGTAACTGCAGCCAGACGCCCTGTCCAAAAGAAAAAAATCCTGCCCCTCCTCAGCTGGTCAAAGGGAAAACCTCTGTCCCTGGTTGCCAGCTGCAAACCAGGGAGCAGAGTGAAGACTGTTAAAGCCTTACAGTTTCAATTTCCTTTAGCAGCAGCTGAACAAGTGGTCTCGGTTAATGGTTTTGGTAACCCTCCCTGCCGAGTCCACAGAGCTCTTCCTCTTCCCAGCAAATCACACCTCCGCCATTTGGGAACAGGGTGTGAGTGGCCTTTCTCTGGAGTTGTTTTTGGCCATGCAGCCAGTAACACCATTACAGCTTCAATAACTCATGTCTCTCGGTTACCAGTGATCAGACCTTACGGAGAATAAGAAAACCTCACTGACAAAGAATGACAAGTTTCTTTATGTACAAAGCAAAGTCTCCGGATGAAGAGCAGCTAGGGAGCACCCACAGCAGATACCTGTATATATCTCTTTCTCTCTCTCCAGCTGTGTCGTGCTGCACTTGCAGCACTGATAGTGGCATTCAATGCACCCTTAAACTAACTGGCTTCATGTACAGAGTCTGTATAAGACAGGTCTGATAAAGACAGGGGCTTTGCTGGTGATCAGAGTGGCGTTCCCAGGGTAGCATCCCTTTCAGGCCAGGTTTGGTAACTCGGGAATCCAGCAAATTACTGAGTCCCAGCCCAAATCTCCATCATCTCACTGCAGTGTGTTCAGTGAAGCCGTGTTTTTTTGCACAGACCAGTGAGCTGGTGCTGTGCGGCGATGCCAGGTGCTGGTGAGGGTGTCAGGAGGCAGTTCAGCTCTCTGCTCTGCAGATTGAATTCGTGTCCCCGGCAGCCTTGTAACGGAGTACGGCTGACCGTCTTCTGACATCCCCCACGCAGACACAACAGTTTCTCATCCGCACCCTTTGCCTGTAGTCAGGGTCATGGTCACTTCATGAAGGATTTTGGCTATGTCTAAACTGCAGAACCAAGAGCACTTGTCATCTCCTGCATCCCCATCTTGACTCTCTCGAGAAGAGACCTTGGCTCATAGCATTTTTTCCTCTGTTTCCCCGGAAGGCAAATAAGGATGCATAGGAGGAAGGGAGACACTTTTATCTCATAAAACCTTTTATAAAGTCAGCATGCAGTTGTCTTCATCCAGGTACAGCTGTACCATGCAATATCTTGATGGCCACCTGGCTGCAATCGCTTTGCAGAGCTGATGGTGTATTTAGGGATGCGTCCTCAAGTGCTCGGGGGTCAAGATGCTCAAATATCAGCTCTTTCTTTAAATGCTGACGTGCAGTCAGGAGGAGCAGCATGCTCCTGGAATTGATACGTGCCTGTCATTATTTCCCCAGTGCACGGGGCCGTGACTTGTGTGCAGCCGGGCACCCTGCAGAGGTGGAGTCCCGGCTGGAGAGAGCTGAACTGTGGCAGCAAGAAAAACAAGGCAGCGGTCTTGCCGTTTATGCAGACTTCAGATGTCTACCAGTATGTAGCTGCAGTTCACGTCACGGCTCTGTGGGTGTGGAGATGGCACTGTGTGTGCAGCCACAGGAGCTCCGTGTCGGAGCGTCCGTCTGCAGCCTGGGCAGCCCTGGCGCTGCTGTGCTACCTCGTGGTTTTAAAATGCAGGCGATTTGTGAGAGGAAGGTAGGACTTTAGCTTCTAAAGTCCATCTCGGAGGCCTCTCCTACACAAGTCTCTTGCCTCACATAACACACCCCGAGAGGATTAACCAATAGAGGAATAATGTTTTTTGCTTTGTTCATTTTGTTCCTCTTCTGCTGGATACTGTGTCACGTGCCCGGTACCTGCATCGTTCCTCATGGTCCACCAAAGGAAAGGGAAAAAGGGAATGTGAGCAGCTCCACCGAGACTTCCCCGCCTTTAAGTCTGAAGGGGCGACCCAGGAACCTGCTGAATTTGGAGAACATAGGTTAAAGCACTGGTGATGCTAATAATACTCCTAATTAAAGTCTTTTAAAATATTTATTTTTTTTGCCTAGATTCATTGAAGGAAACAAAATTGAAACCATTTCAAGAAATGCATTTCGTGGCCTTCGAGACCTGACTCACCTGTAAGTTATTTAATACTTGGTAGAGTAATTTGTGCTTGAACAAAACTCTTCTGGGGGTTTTCCTGCCACATAAAAAACCTCCCTTCCGCTCCGTGCGTCAGCTTCCTCCCGCTGTCGACATGCCTTCCACAAATTAAAAAATGGCCTTTAAAAAATTCCTGCTCGGACAGCACTGCGGCACGTTCGGCTGCCCGCGCACACTCGCAGCTCGTGCTGGGGTGCGGCTGTGACCTGTGGATGCTGTACCGGCACCACTGTGACACTACCTACTCGTGATTAACATCCCTGTTTCTTTTCAGTATGCTCAGTGATTGCTCTGTGCGTTACATTTATACCTGAGCAATAAAAAAGCTTTATATATTTTACTTTTACGTGAGCTTCAAGCAATCTCCATTCCTGAATGAGAATAATTAATATATGCCTGTTCCTCGTAACTATTAACAATGCCAGTGGCTGGACGGTACCAGATAATTAACAACCTGTAAGTGAGCTCAGACTTAGTAAGGGTCAGCCAGACAAGAGATAGCAATGATACTAAGCGCTAACTTTCTTTTCTAGTTCTTTGGCCAATAACCATCTCAAAGCTCTGCCAAGGGATGTCTTCAGTGATTTAGATTCTTTAATTGAACTGTAAGTAATGAGAATCTTTCTATTGACTGCCTGCTTCTGTCACTCTGTTACTCTGAGCTTTATGTTCTGGGTTTGTGTGGTGCTGTATCTGATATCTGCACAGAAAAGAAATGTGCCTTTTGTTGTTCTAGCTTTTCTCATTTTAAAATTGTTTACTTGGTAGACTCCTTTAAAATAACTGCTATTTCTCAAATCACTGTTGCTTCTTGTGATGCTGTACACAGCTTGCATTATTGTACTTCTTTCTGATGTTTCATATAAATTGCTTTTTAGGGAAAGGGAGACAATGACTTTTAAAACTACAATTTCTCTGAACATTTTTTCCTGTTATTGTTGCATGTATTCCCTGAGATTATTTTAGTAAAAGGCATTCATTAAAAAAAAAAATGCTTTTTTTCTTGTTTTTGTGCAGTTGTAGCACATTGCTGACTTACTGTCAGTGTTTTCTTGTATAACTGAGCTGCTAGTCAGCTTCCCCTATTTTTGGCCTGGCTCTCCCAAATAGCAAAGCATAATTGTAAGCCACAAAAATTGCCAAGGGATTGAAGAACAGGTACAGTGTTGAAATTGCACATCCATTAGGAGGAGGAGGTTAAATTGACTCCACATCAGCAGCAACTCTAAAAAATACAAGCCTCACCATTTCTGTGTTACATTAAAATACAGATGTACCAGCAAGGCCACTCTGTCACCCAGCGGTACTGGAGTAGTTTAGTGAAGGAATGGGATTTGTCTGTGTCAGTGGTAGATGGTGGGATGGAGGCTTGCAGCAGACAACCACACTGTCAGGATTTATTACGTTATAGTCCTGATCCTATGAAAACTTATAAGCATGACTGACTTCACACGTGAAGATTATACGTGGGCATATTTCCTAGATTAAAACTGTTTTTCAAGGACAACACTCAGTGAAGGAGAGTCCATAGTAAGCGAGTCCAAATAAAACTTAAGAAGCATTACTGTTCTCAGTAATACTCAGGTATTTTTAAATTCAGCATGTTAAGGTGATAACAGTTCTGTAGTATTCATATTGCTATCAACCTTTTCAAATATGTTTATTTCTGTGTGTTTTTTTAGAGATTTAAGGGGAAATAAATTTGAGTGTGACTGCAAAGCCAAGTGGTTGTTTTTGTGGTTAAAGATGACAAATTCCACTGTTTCTGATGTCCTGTGTATTGGTCCAGCAGAATATCAGGATAAGAAGTTAAATGATGTGACAAGTTTTGATTATGAATGCACCACTACAGGTATTCAGAATGTATATTTCTAAGCACACTACAAATAGTTAAATATCAGAAGTTTAGACTTTACCCTGTCGCTTCTGTGAGCATGACCTGGGGGGAGGAAAGGGTTACATACAAAGCACTTCCAGTACTAGAGCAAGCATAAAATAGAAAAATTACATTTCGAAGCCAAAGTAAGTAGTGAGTTTTTATTTGGATTAAGTGATAATGGGAGAAGAGCTCTGACTATTCATATTCCAAAAGACTTGATTATGACTCACTTTGTGACTTAATTTTCATCACAGAATGCTTTCTATTATCTGGAATAAGACCATACAGTTATGGCAGATGAGCTTCCCAAAATCACTGTATTTCACAGAAAGCAATGAAAAGAAGTTCAAATAATGTGGCTGTATCTGTTATCTTTATTCAATAGGCCACAATTTAATAGCATCAAATGTGGTGGCAATACTGCCAGCAGTTCTTCATGGAACTCCATTAAGTTGGAGAAAAATGTCCTATAATATTCCGACTACTGTCTTGTTTAGGATCTTGATTTTTATTTTAGGTAATGTAAAGCATGCTGAAGGAAGTGAAGAGAAACTTGCATGTGGTTATGCTTATATTTTATAACCGAACAGCCACAGTTACCTGTCTTTAAATGTAGTCACATCATATAACTGAGAATTATCAGCTGCAAGTATCGGTTTTCATCTTTCATGTATATGATGTCAGCACTCTGCCTTTTTTCTATACAGTAATATTAGAGGCATTCGAGCTCTTATCTGTCATCAAGGCAGTCATCATCATTAAAAGACAATAGAAAAGTTGATTACTAGTAATGTAAAATAAAGTTTCAGGACAAGGTATGAAAGGTAATCCAAGGGCAGTATGTAAAGGCAAAGAGAATGATCTCAGAATTCAAAAATATGTCAGAAGAGCAGCAGAGGTAAAGCGCGATTATCTGCTACATAGAAGGATGTCAAAAACAGGACAGCAACGTAGCTTAGAACGGTACCAAAGTTACGTTCCTGTGTCTGCCAAATCACCAAGATGCAAAAGTACGAAGTAAAAGCAGGCTTTATTTCATTTCAATCTGGTTTAAGCAATTGCGCAGCCCTAACAGTGTGCGAGAACAAGCCTTATCTACCTGGTCCTCAGACCTATACTGACCTACCTGCCCTCTGTCATCTCGTTGTACCTAGAAACCTAACAATAAAGTTGCTACAGGCAAAATTCACCCTTAATGTTAGTCCCTTTGTCTGCTGTAAGCGAAATTACACCAAGCATAAATCTAATTTCACATGCTGTAGAGTTTGCTGGGGAGCTAAGGCGTTAGGTGGTGCAAGGATTGCCCAGCTGAATATTTGTTCAAATGCCATCAGAGAAGTGCTTTTGCAGCACAGCGTATAGCTTTAATACACTCTTCAGATAATAAAGGATGTTTTCAAACCAGTCCTTCTCTGGCTGCTGTGAGGGAAGGCTGTGTGCCTAACCAACCCCTCTGGCCTGGGAGTAGGCAGCAGCAGGCTTCCCAGAGCTCCAGTGCGTAGTGAAGGTGGAGGGTGCAGCAGACATGGAGCGCTGGCATCCTTACAAAGTGTCCGACAGGGACAGACTGCATGCAGAAATGACCCGTAAGAGAGAAAACAGAGATAAGTAGAGCACAAATGCAAATCTTCGGGAATGTGTCACCTCTGAGACAGCATCATATCCCCTGCACTGAACTGGAAGTTACCTTGCTCGAGCTGTAACCCTCCAGTGGCCTTGGTGGTCTGCGGCATCAGGCCACAGCTGCTTTTTCCTTCTCTGCCATTGCCTCCCCCAGATCCAAAGGGAGCGTAAATATGCCCGTATTCATTCCTTGAGGACTGGTTAGTCACAGGCTCAGGCTTGTACCATATTCTGAAGTAAAGCAACACACCCTGTAGGTGTAATCTTTCCCACTCGGTGATGGGCAGTGCTCTGCAAAGCTCTTTCATTCATGTTAGTCTTTAGTATCGTATTTTCCTCCTTTGCCAGGCGTGATGAGACTTTCCATCATTTCTGATCTCTGGTACTGTGTGTCAAGCGTGACTGGATGTAGGATGTGGTAACAAAGCAATTTGCTTGGTAAAACATGCATCTCGGCAGCTCCATCAGTTCACTGCATCAGCTGAACTGCTACAGTGGTAACAGAAAGAGAGATGGAAAGAGGTGCTGCCAAATTAAAAAAAAAAAAAAAGCCAAAGAACAAAATGGTCCTATTGCTTCTTCACAGAGAAAGCAATTCACAGTGTCGGTGATCCGCACTTTTAACTCTTTTTGTGATAGCATCTCTCTTTTCCATTTCTCACGGCTGGCATCATGGAAGCAGGTTAAGGCATTTCACTTCGTTTCTTGTCTTTCTCCCGCAACAGTGTGCGAGGGGGCTGTGCTGTGGCTGTAAGCACAGCAGGGGAACGTGTAACTTACTTACTTTCAGGAGACTGGAAAACGGGCCTCATGCTCCTATAGTCACTGGAAACAGGCTGTGTGTATGCCTGGGACCTGCTTTGCCCAGACCTGCAGGCAGGGATCATCTCACCGAGCTTTGGAAGCTTGGTTTCCCCTTTCTTTACCTGGCTGGGACTGTCTTCTGGAGGTGGTCCTCTCTTTCTCCACTGGCTGGAAGGAAGGTAGTTTGCAAATTAAGAGTTACCTGCTCTGTACTCGCTCCTGTGCTGGAGATCACCTGTGGCGCCGTGGTGGGAGACGGGAAGGGATGGCTAATGCTCCCCGATAGCACCCCCAGGTCCTGGGTAGCCTCACCTGGAGTAGAAGTCTCCACCACAAGGAAGAAGGGACGTGAGGAGAGGGGGACTGAGTCGCAGGATGCAGTTTAGGAGCTGCTGCCCAAACAGATCATTGCTCCCCTTTCTCTTTAGTGTCCTCCAGCGTTCCCCACACGCTCCCCCTCTGCTCTGCCAGCATCGGTGCTCCTGTGTGCTGGGATCAGCCAGAGCAGGGACTGCCGGAAGGGAAATCAGCCCAACAACAAAAATGTTGGGTCCCTCATCCGTGATGGCTCATGCCAGTTCAACAGCAGAGGGAGCAGAGGCGGAGTGGGCGGCTGGAGGATGGGGGGACCACCCAAGCCCTCAGCTGGCAGAAAGCAGTGTTAAAACCACGTGTCTAGAGACAGGGAGAGTAAAACTGTGCGTCGGGGCGAGGGGGAGAGAGTGACAGCCCGTGCAGACAGCGGCACAGGGGGGAAGCGAGGGCCATGTCCTCTTCCCTCTCCCGTGCAGGCTGATCCAGCTTAAAAGACAAAAATGTTGGGAAACATGGCCCCCCCCGCCCCGTATTTACTTTACGAGCTCTTTCTAGCATTAAAGCAAGGCATGTGGACCTGCCTGTAAAACTAAATCAAGCCCCCAAGACCTAAATTTTTGTCAAGTCTAATGTGGCAGCATCTCTTTACTGTGTAACCCTGTTCCACATTAGAGTCTGGTATTACCAACTGGTGCTAAAAACAACGTTTATTGCTTTTTACTGATTATGACTGATTTTGTTACCCATTTTCACTCATCCAGTGACACAAAGAGCCCAATGACAGGTACAAGTAAAAATAGCTGTGTTAACACTGAATCATTTCTGAATGAGCAGTGGGTTTTAACACAGACTGGTTTGTTTTAATTCACAGATTCCCTCAAAGTGTTTCACAACTGTTCAAATTTCAAGAGATGTCTTTTTCAGCATTCGTTTTTTTGTTTTTTCTCAAGATTTTAAAAACATTTTGATTTTCTGTGACTGTATCTGCCATTGTTCCATCCTTAGCTACCTTTCATGATTTATCACTTACTTTTACTTTCTGCATACTTTGGTGTCAATTTTCTCCAGTTCTTTTATTTTCCCAGTGAGAATGAAGATAACTTTCTTGTTTTTCTACCAGCATTTATGAATCAAGCCCAAACTCTATTTATAATAGTCCCTCGAAGAATGGAGACTGTCATTTCTTTTGCAGCTGTAGAATCTGCTCTGTTTGTTTAATGGTAGTCATCTATCTTTATTCTCCAGAAGTGTAACTCCTCAAGGGCAAGGCTTTCAAGCATGCAGAGACAGAGAGTTCTTCATTTAAAAACAATTATTTCATAATGCACCAAAATGAGGGGCTTGAGTGAGGACTTAATTACCATTTCACCAAAATCCCTGGATGCTCAGGCCCTTCCAACGTAGGAGTGCGTGGTGAAGGCATGTAGCAAATGGAGCTTGAAACAGAGCGGTGAGTGGTTGTGCAGAGAAATGCCATGGTAGCCGAAGATGCATTTCATAGAATCATATAATGGTTTGGGTTGGAAGGGACCTTTAAAGATCATCTAGTCCAACCCCTCTGCTGTGGTTAGGGACATGTTCCACCAGATCAGGTTGCTCAAAGCCCGATACAACCTGGCCTTGAACACTTCCAGGGAGGGGGTGTCCACAACTTCTCTGGGCAACCTGTTCCAGTGTCTCACCACCCTCACAGTAAAGAATTTCTTCCTAATATCTAATCTAAATCTACCCTCTTTCAGTTTAAAACCGTTACCCCTTGTCCTATCACTACACTCCCTGATAAAGAGTCCCTCCCCATCTTTCCTGTAGGCCCCCTTTAAGTACTGGAAGGCCACAACAAGGTCTCCCTGGAGCCTTCTCTTCTCCAAGCTAAACAAACTCAATTCTCTCAGCCTGTCCTCATAGAGGAGGTGCTCCAGCCCGCTGATCATCTTCGTGGCCCTCCTCTGGACCCACTGGAGCAGGTTCATGTGTTTCTTAGGCTGGGGGCCCCAAAGCTGAAGACAGTACTCCAGGTGGGATCTCACCAGAGTGGAGTAGAGGGGCAGAATCACCTCCCTCGACCTGCTAGCCACACTTCTTTTGATGCAGCCCAGGATGCGATTGGCTTTCTGGGCTGCAAACACACATTGCTGGCTCATATTCAGTTTTTCATCCACTAATACCCCCAAGTCCTTCTCCACAGGGCTGCTCTCAATCCACTCATCACCCAGCCTGTATTTGTCCTTGGGATTGCCCCAACCCATGTGCAGGACCTTGCACTTGGCCTTGTTGAACTTCATGAGGTTCGCACGGGCCCACCTCTCAAGCCTGTCAAGGTCCCTCTGGATGGCATCCCTCCAGCATGTCAACTGCACCACACAGCTTGGTGTCGTTGGCAAACTTGTTGAGGGTGCGCTAAATCCCACTGACCATGTCCCCGACAAAGATGTTAAATAGTGCCGGTCCCGATACCGATCCCTGAGGAACACCACTCATCACTGCTCTCCACTTGGACATCGAGCCGTTGACCACAACTCTTTGAGTGCAACCATCCAGCCAATTCCTTATCCATTGAGTGGTCCATCCGTCAAATCCATGTCTCTTCAATTTAGAGATAAGGATGTCATGTGGGACAGTGTCAAATGCTTTGCACAAGTCTAGGTAGACGGTGTCCGTTGCTCTTTCCTTATCTACCAACGCTGTAACGCCGTTATAGAAGGCCACCAAATTTGTCAGGCACGATTTGCCCTTAGTGAAGCCTTAGTGAAGCTTTTTCTATATATCTATATCCATGCATCACTTCAGCGCAGGCCTTCTGCCACATTCTAGACCCAAGTGCTGGTTTTTCTTTGTCAGCTCTCCTATAGCAGTTTCTTTTTCTGATAATAATGACCTTGCCCAGCTGTCAGGCCAAAGATCACATTCAGACCCAAGTCTGCTTGCTTTGTGCCAGGTTGGCTCTGTGCTGACTGCTGACTTAGCCCAGGGTGAATTTTAGAGTTAAATCTACAAAGGCACTTAGCTTTTGAGAAAAAATCTTGAATTTTGGAGTTACACTCCTAGTTTTTACAGGTTGCTCCAACTCCTCAGTCTTAGTGTCTAGAATAAGTTTTCCACTGGATAGTAATTTGCAGGTTGGTTGTATTTTATGCCTAAACTACTTTACAATGCCCCATAAAACGTTATGTTAACTGAGTTTTTGATTACACCATTTTGTCTATGGTCTAGCCGAAATGGGGTTATCCCCAGGCAAACTTCAGATATCATTTCACTTTCTGCCTGGTTTAGCATAACACAAATTGCTAGTGATTAAATTTGCATGACTTAAGAAGTTATTGGACTTCAGCTGGAAGTTGCTGTCTCTCAGCTTGAAAGTAATTCTAGCAAGGCCATTTCACTTGACGGGAAAGCAACTTCCAGCTGTGGGGAAAGAGACTTCTCTCTCGATATCCTGATTTCATTGATTCCAGCCAGCCTAGCTGGAAAATCTGATTTCTGCCACTATTTACCTATTTGATCTCCTTGGCAACTGTATTTCCAGAGGACAGTTTATGATGCCTAAAGCAGGAGATGCTTTCCCCTGTTGCTGCATGCCTAATGTGAGCGCTGACACTTCTGTGCTAGTGTTGTACAAAATCCAGAGTATTTCACTCATTTTTCAGTGTAAATTGTTATAATCAGCAACCACTGACTCTGTGTTTCCAGCAAGGATGTATCCTAACTGTTGTAAATGTATGTTTCTAGATTTTGTTGTTCACCAGATTTTGCCCTACCAGTCAGTTTCAGTGGATACGTTCAACTCAAAGAATGATGTGTTTGTAGCCATTGCACAGCCCAGCATGGAGAACTGCATGGTGCTGGAGTGGGATCACATTGAAATGAATTTCAGGAGTTATGACAATATCACAGGTATATGAACACTGGGATTCCAGTCATTGATGAACTGTTGGCATTTCACAAGGACGAGATTCGTAGGTGGGACCAGTTGATGGTTTTTGTCCCAAATCTCTGTTGAATTTGGCAGATCGAAGCGTGTAATGTTTGGACATGAGTGACTTCATGGAGTAGTGTATCTTGTTAATACATGCACATTTAACCTCACTGTAGCACACAAACTAGGCTTTTTTTGTCTGATCTTGTAAATTGTTCTGAAGGTACAAACACTTGCTGTGAATGTCACACCATGGCCCAGCTTTGCACTCACTGCCTGAATCACACTGCAAGTTAAAGTATAAGTTGAAGGAGCCCTCACTCTTGCCAAAGTGTCTGCAAAATAGAATATAAAAATACTCTACTGCATGTAGAAGGAAATAGGTCTGAAGGATGCTTCTAGGGTGCGCTGGCCAGGAAAGCGTGTGTCACAGCTGAAGATGACATAGAAATATTTTAACCATGGTTGTTACCTGAAGAGATGTGCTGTAAAGCTTTCACGTTTACTTTCCATTTACAAACATGCTGAATTAGCATTCTGGCCAGATTACTCATCAAACAAAAAGCCCATGTGGATGCCAGGTGATTTTCTAATGCTAACAACCGTTCTGTCCCTAACTGACACTTACGGTGCTCAGTCACACCATGACAGCAGGGACAGAGCCTTTAGAGCTGTTATACGCTGCCCAATTTCCCAGCTACTTCAAGCTACTGGTTCTGAAGATTCAGGAGCTAAACTTATCCATGGAGCATCCTTCCCTCCTGTTCCTTGTTACATGTGATGATAGATTATTTTTTACCTTGCATTTTGGGAAACAAAGAGTATGCTGCGTCCTCATCTGGTGCTGAAGTCTACAAAGGCAGCAAACACCTACCTCCACAGATCAGCTGTGTGTCACTAATGAAAGTTTACAAGATGCTTCCCCTCCATCAGGAGATTTTGGAAATGAAAAATTTTGCTTTATTAGGTTTCATTGTGTTTTGGTAGATTAGGGGGAAATACGTACCAGTGGATGTAAATTGAGAAGTCGATGGCCCGAAGAGAGCTAGCAGAGCTCTAGAAAAGCTCTGGAAATGAAGTTGAGATTTCAGGTCATTTTGAAAGACAGCTGTCTTCCAGACTTATTTCACCTTCCTGTGAATGACATGATTAGGAGACACTTCTGCTGGGGACTTGTGTCGTAGCTCCACACCCAGCGTACGTGCCCAGACTCATTTCTCGAACAACCATCCTGTGTTCCTGGAAGGCCTGAGCTTGAGCTCTGGACTCTGAAATGTAAGCGGGCGAGAGACTTTTGCCAGGGGACGTAGGCACGTAAAGAGCCTCTTGTGGAGCCTGAAGAGTGTTTTGTAGAGCTCAGGTGCCAGCTATGTGCTCCATGGGGAGTTTCATTACTAACTGTATGCTTGGCATTTGGATATCTGAATGTAGCCCTTTAGAACATGGGCTTATGGAGCTGAGCTAGTTGTCAAGGTTGCCTTTACAGACAACGTGCAGAGAATAGGCGTTGCTGTCCTCTGCAAAAGGAGACATCTACAGGCCAGGTGAGATCTCTTCTAGGGTGCTTTTTGACTAAGTTAGACCAGAAAGAGCCTGCATGATCAGCTCGAGCATTCATGTCTACGCTGCAGATACCTTATGGTACTTGAGATGAATCCCACCCCTCCTGCACTGGGAGGGCGGTAGATCATCCCAGGCCGGCTGTGCAACAACTATGGGTAGGGGACCAGCAGAGGTGCCAGGGCGAGTCTCCTGTAGTGACTGTGACCAAGCACACATAGGGGAATCTGCGCAGTTACGGTTCTACTTAAACTGTGCACTTCAGAGAGGAATTCTTCTCTTCTTCCAACAAAACCTTTCGTAACTAGTCTTTTTGACGTCTTTTTGATGTGGCTCTTGTACAGTGACTTGACATTCTCAAAACCGACCATAACCCCATCTGATCTAATCTGGCAACTGCAATATTCCTAAATATTTCTAGTTTAATGTAATCTCAAGAATACTTAACAGAAACAACAGAGTTAGATTTATCTTTTTCATCCTGCTGTCAGGTGATATATCCAGAAGATGCATCAATATTTCTATTTACAGTAGCAAAAAGCTGACGCTGGCCCTCTTGGAGCAAGAAAAATAGACTATATTTCATTCTTCTAGTTAAGCTGGAAAGATAGACATTCCAAGAATAAAAGAATTTCAGATTCCTGCTGAGTCATGAGATAACAATTCTTGTTATTTTGGAATAATAAAATTTGGCTTAAATAATTGTTTTGGATATTAGGGGGCATGTGTTTGAACAAACAGAGAAATAAAAAGTATTCTGGATAAAAAGGAATGAGCATTTTAGGGTGCATCATACTTGCACACCTTGAGGGGTGTGACATTTCCAACATTTGAAGTCATCTTTCCAGTTATTGGGGAGAAAAAAACATGAAAAGAAGCTCTGATGGCATGTAGCAGAAGACAAAATTATGAGATGGTGCAGATTTAAAAAAGGGGAAGGGTGATTTGGGAATCTGTCTGTGGTTTAAAGGGTGCTTTCTACTGTGCTAATATGTGTGCTTTTTTTTTTCTTTGGGCAATAGGTCAGTCCATAGTGGGATGTAAAGCCATTCTTGTTGGTGACCAAGTCTTTGTGGTGGTGGCACAGCTGTTTGGTGGCTCACACATTTACAAGTATGACGAAAGCTGGACAAAGTTTGTCAAATTCCAGGATATCGAAGTATCTCGCATTTCCAAGCCAAACGATATAGAGCTTTTTGAGATAGACAGTGAAATGTTTTTTGTCATAGCAGATAGCTCTAAAGCAGGTTTGTCAACAGTGTACAAGTGGAATAACAAAGGATTTTACTCATACCAGTCCCTTCACGAGTGGTTCAGGGACACCGATGCTGAGTTTCTCGATATAGATGGGAAATCACATTTAATCCTCTCTAGCCGTTCCCAGGTTCCCATTATACTCCAGTGGAACAAAGTTTCCAAAAAGTTTGTCCCACACAGTGAAATCCCCAACATGGAAGATGTCTTGGCTGTGAAGAGTTTCAGGATGCAAGATAACCTGTACATCACGCTCACGAGATTCATTGGTGACTCCAGAGTTATGAAATGGAATAGCAAACAGTTTGTGGAGATACAGGCTCTTCCATCCCGAGGAGCCATGACGTTGCAGCCTTTCTCCTTCAAGAACAATTACTACCTAGCCTTGGGAAGTGACTACACCTTCTCCCAGATTTACCAGTGGGATGGTGAAAAGAAGATCTTCAGATTATTTAAAGAAATCTATGTGCAAGCACCACGGTCTTTCACAGCTGTGTCAACGGATCGAAGAGATTTTTTCTTTGCCTCTAGTTTTAAAGGAAACACTCAAATATTTGAACATATCGTCATTGACTTGAGTTTATGAAAAGCTGCTGGAGTGAAATTCATGTAGAATGACATTTATACACAAACAAAACAAAGAGAGACCTTTCCAAAACCAGGGTGCACCTATGGAGTATGGTGACATTTTCTGAACTTTTCAAACTTGCATATTAATCAGGGATTGCATTTACTTGGTTGCTGCAAGACATGTCCGTTTTATCCTTTTTCAAAGACACTTTGCAATCTGCAGTCATTCAGAGGAGAGTGCAGTGCATTAGGATTAATGTTGGCATCTAAGAGAATGATCTAAATTTTACCTAGAAAACTACCTTGAATTGAACATCTCATAAAGCAAGTGAAGAGTAAGCCATACAAAGCATAGAAATGATCTTGACTCTTAAACTGACATGTTAGTAATGATTTTAAGACTACAGCCAGTTCTTCCTGGTTGCTGATGAATTATAAAAGCAAACAGTAACGTTCCAGAATACACTTCATTTTGGTTTCTTGAAGTCTGTCTTCAAAATCTGTCTTTGTGGTTTATAGTAAGTCCGAGGCATCATTTTAATACATTGTAGATTAAAGGGCAAGTCAAAATCTATTGCCATTTTTCTTCCATTATTCACTATTTCAGCAACAAATGGTGCATAACAAGTAGCCCAGCCCACAGTAACTGGGGAGCCAGGAAAAGAAGAGTACGTCACTTCTGGACTGTGAGATCTTAAGTTAACATAGATGGAAAATAACAGAGGTCTGCATGGTGCCATGAATGAATCAACTACAAATTCTGTCCACTTTCTGTTTTAATAGGTATTCCAGAAATCCACCCCATTTTGCCCTCATTCATACTTGTCCTGATGATTCCAGTAGATTCTGGGGTGTTTTAACAGGTAAATCTGTTGTGATCTCTCATTCTAGAAGGCACAGCTTAAGCTTAGCCTGAAACACACATCTACATTCATGTACTCCGTGCTGTAGCTCGTCTGTATGCAATGAGATGATTTCTTCTCCAGTGTTCTCCCCTCAGCACAGCTCACAAGCAATAAATTCAGGTTTGGGTCATGACAAGCTCTATTTGGGGAATCTTCCTGCTGGCTGAGGTCTAAATATGACTTTGGTATCACTGAGTCTTTTGAAAAGAAGGCAGCTGGAGCTGTGTCAGGCTAGAGTTAACCCTGCCTCCACGAAGGATTTCCTCTCTGTGGCTCCAGGCTTTTGCCAGGTTGCCAATTCATTGAAGGTCAAACAGGAGGATGTGAACAGACTGTGCTGCACTGGTGTTTTGGGTGGCTACAGACTAAGGCATTCAGTCATGCTAAATAGGGCAGTCCTGGCACGCAGAGCCTCTGTCAGGATAACAGCAAGGGACCGTTTTCCTGGAAGGGCTCTCCACCATCCTTACCCAACAAAACTGTGTATCAGAGCCCTTGTTTGTTCACTTACACAATATGTTTCTTTAAGTTTTCATACCACTTAGCATACTGGGTTGTTTTATCATGTCTTGCTGCTGCACTGCTGCCTTGGATAATAGGAAGGCTTTGTGTAAAGCAGGCGGAGCAAGGGAAACTGTCCTTTATTCCTTCATACTCAGGGCTATCTCACCATCTCTGTGCTGAGTGAGCTTCACATTTTTGCCCTGGACATGTGAAACATGGCCTATTATCACAAATAGAGATGTTCTCATAGGCTTTCCGACATCCAAGATGTGAACAGTGCTGCAGAAGAGGATTACGCACAAGGACTGCCATGAGGAGTCATAACCTACCAGTGACCTGGCATATCACAGCCTTCCCCAACTTTTGCCTCGCTGCTATGAAATAAAATTTTTACTGGCCTGTCAGAGACATAACTCATTTTATTCTGTTTTAAAATACGTGTTAGGTTTTTTCCTATAGAGGTGCTCATCCTGGTTTTATTTTTAATTACATTGGCAACTTAGCCCATCCAGCCATCAGAAGTATTGAGCACTGCCCTCTGAATCCCAATGCAGTGTCAGTCCCGGTGGTTCAATCAGACCAGTAGATGCAAGCCAACCTTCTGCAGTAGGTTTTAGCAGTACCTCTCCTAGGATTAAGCTAACAAATCCGACAAAACAAAGAGATGATTCATATGTCTGCCAGTGAATGCAATTTCTTATCATGTTCCCAGTTTACTTTTTAAAGCGGGTATGGCTGGCAAGTGAAGTTTTTTAACCTGTGTTGAGGGTAGGCATTTTTTTATTGCTTTTCTGTCGAGTGTGCATGTTTAGAGTGAGTCAGGTATTCTGATGAGGAGAGGCATTTCTCAGTGCACCAGCACTTTCTTTTAGGGCTCGCTGTGAGTACCGTTCACTCAGCAGGGGGCATCAGTCAGAGCTAAAACCTAGTTTAAAGAAATTGGATCTTGGCATTTTTTACTTGAAGGGAAGGAAGAGGATGGTGGAAAAGGGCTTGTGTGTCAAATACCAGGAGATTGTACTGTTTCGAGAGCCAAGCAGATTTTGAGACTTGGCTATCAAGTTGAATTACATTAAAATGGTCTCTGCAGAGACAGGCTTAATAAAGAGGACAAAGTGATCCACAGGAGTCTAGCTCATTCACGTGGGACCAGAAGAAGAAAGTGAGGGAAATGCATTCTGCGGGCAGGCTGCCGCTTCTGCTGAGTAGCTGTGTTGGTTGGTCAGAAAGCCCAGCTCAGCATCCCTTCCAGCTTCAGGAGCAGCCTGGAGTCAGACGCCGGCCCACCTGTTCTGCTGAGTTAGTGCACAGGAGGTCAAAGCAGCTAAGAGGGAGGGCAAAAAGCACCCGTTGATGAAGAAAAGATGACGGTACATTTCACAGGATTAAACAAAGGCAGGGTCTCAAAAAGAGCCTTGTTCTGGTCTTCCTGCTCCCAAGGAAAAGCTGTAGGATGCAGCCATAACAACAGAAATCACTAAGCATCAAAAATACTTTCTGCCTTTCCAAATGCAACAACGGTTTTGTCTCCATGGCCTATATTCTGTAATGGAAATTGTTTTGAACAATAAATAAACTATGCGTATCCATAATTTATTGCAACTATTAGACCATCAGGACAGTGAGAAAGGATAACAGAACATGCCACCTGGTAATTTTTAATGTATTCTAAAATACATACAACTATGTAAAGAACAGTAGTTTAAATAAGCATAGATTTAATACAATGTGCTATCTACAGTGGGAGCATTTTAAGGCTGTATATACATTGAGCTTTTTTTAGTAAAGAGGAGCTGATACAATCTATGCTACTGACACATGTATGTACTCTTTCAATATATGAATAAAATGTAGTTAATGAGACTAATAGTGGTGCGTTGTCCGTGTTAAAATATCCATGCTGTGAAGATCCACACTGCCAGAGGGATGGACAAGGTGGGCAAACGGGTCCTTGTCCATTTATGATCGGTTTTGGCTTTTGAAAACGTGGAGGAAGCCGTGCTCAGCTTAGTTAAATTCAGTTTCTGTGCCTGAGGTAGCTCGGACCTCCAAGGTTTTGCTGTTCCCTGGCTTTCCTCTTCGCTCTTTCCTTACACCCCATCTAGTGTTAGCAAGTATGTAATGCAGCTATTACTACAATTTTCGGTTCACATTAAACTCAGGTATTTCCTTTCTTTCTTACCACAAACCCAAGAGATTTTCATTTTCAAAATAATTTTCAAAAGATACTTCAGATACTTAAGTGGGTTTCTTCCATGCAGAGTGGATAGGAACCAAGCCCTAAAATTAATACGTAGACTTTCAGATCTTCGCTGTGGGGTCTCTTAAGATTTGTTAAATTTTACTGAATCATTGGCATTTACTCTGAAATTGCACAAATAAATATATCAACAGTGAATACATTTTATTTAAAGCAATCCTTGAGCATTACCCACTGATCCTGCTAGTCACTAATGCAGGGAATAATTCTTTTTGTTTCCTCTTTTTATTCAGCAACAGCGCAATTCTCTGTAACTAATTATAGGCTTGTGCAATCAAAGACATGTCTGACATACCATAATGGGATGCAATTGCTCCGGGATCATTGCTTTCCTTTTGGGTATTCCACCTTTTTATGAGTCAGCAGCCCTTGTGGTGTGGTTCACTGAAACTCCATCATAGCTCAAACATCAGCTTCAAATCAGCACCATTTCCCCACCTGCCCTCCCCTGGTTTCTTTGCCCTTGCTAGGTGAAGATTTTTTTCCCACCCGTTACCACCTTCTTCAAATCTTCCTCGGAAAGTTTCTATTCCTCCTTGAAAGTCACAGCAAGATACCAAGAGAAAAGCATTCCCAAAGAGCAATGCGGGGATGGTCAATCCTCTGCAAATTTCAAGGGGAAGACAGAGCAGGGTCTTTTTGAAAGGTCAAGCTGAAGGCAGATGTGTAAGAAACAGCTGTAAGAGTCCCACTCATCCCCTCTAAGTCCCATTCACTCCCAGCCTACAGATCTGAGCTGCTACCACTGCTCCCTCTTCGCAGCAATCCTCACAGCCAGGAATTACTGAGACTTTTTTTTCACACCCTAATGCAGAAGAAATGTAGCCGAGCTGCTAACAGTGGTTTTTTCCCCCTAGTATCTGGAAACCAGCCCCTTAACCCTTCTTGCATTCCCCATACAGTCCACCCTCCCTTTTGAGAAACTGCAGGCTAGATGATCTAATGGGCTTCAAAACTGACCTTCAAAATCTGACAAAACCAGCTGGCCACATGGTGTTAGATCCTCCACAAAATGAGACTGATACTGTGAAAGCATTTCAAATGACAGCTACGAAAACTTAATCCACCCCCCAGTACCACTTTCCCCATAAGTCATTGCCATTCTTGCCACAGAGCTGCATGATGATTTGCAGAGATGTTTTGCAAAATCTTGAACAGGAGGAAGGTTGCTGGAAGATGAGGTCCATGTTATGACGCTCTAGGCAAATTCTGTTATCTTTAGGTCTGAGTGGATGGTTTGGAGCTATCCACATACATGGTGGGTAGCTGCATACGTTGCAAGTTGGATGTGATTCCTTACAAAGCCACGCACAGCAAAATCAAAGTCAAACTGAACCTAACGTCATGGCTCCGGGTGAAGAAAATGTTGAAGGGAAGCATCTGGAGTTGCACAGTGCCACCCTGGAATGATTCATAGAGGGGTGTGATGCACTTCAACAGGCAGGCACGGCAGATAGATACATTTTTTACAATCTGTGGGTTGGGTTGAAAGAGATTATATGGGTCTTCACAGAATCATAGAACAGTTTGGGTTGGAAGGGACCTTTAAAGGTCACCTAGTACAACCCCCCCTGCAATGAGCAGAGACATCTTCAACTAGATCAGGTTGCTCAGAGCCCTGTCCAACCTGACCTTGAATGTTTCCAGGGATGGGCATCCACAACCTCTCTGGGCAACCTGTTCTGTGTTTCACCACCCTCATTGTAAAAAAAGTCTTCCTTAGATCTAGTCTGAATCTACCCTCTTTTAGTTTAAAACCATTACCCCTTGTCCTATTGCAACAGGCCCTGGTAAAAAGTCTGTCCCCATCTTTCTTATAAGCCCCCTTTAAGTACTGAAAGGCCACAACAAGGTCTCCCCGGAGCCTTCCCTTCTCCAGGCTGAACAACCCCAGCTCTCTCAGCCTTTCCTCATAGGAGAGGTGTTCCAGCCCTCTGATCATTTTTGTGGCCCTCCTCTGGACCCGCTCCAACAGGTCCGTGTCTTTCCTGTACTGAGGACTCCAGAGCTGGATGCAGTACTCCAGGTGGGGTCTCACCAGAGTGGAGTAGAGGGGCAGAATCACCTCCCTCGACCAGCTGGCTATGCTTCATTTGATGCAGCCCAGGATGCGATTGGCTTTCTGGGCTGCGAGCGCACATTGCTGGCTCTTGTACAGCTTTTCATCCACCCGTACCCCCAAGTCCTTCTCCGCAGGGCTGCTCTCAATCCCTTCATCCCTCAGCCTGTATAGATACCAGGGGTTGCCCTGACCTAGGTGCAGGACCTTGCACTTGGCCTTGTTGAACTTCATGAAGTTCACATGGGCCCACTTCTCGAGCTTGTCCAGGTCCCTCTGGATGGCATCCCATCCCTCAGGCGTGTCAACCGCACCACTCAGCTTGGTGTCATCTGCAAACTTGCTGAGGGTGCACTCGATGCCACTGTCTATGTCATTGATGAAGATATTAAACAGTACTGGTCCCAATATGGACCCCTGAGGGATACCACTTGTCACTGATCTCCATCTGGACATTGAGCTGTTGACCACTACCCTCTGGATGCGACCGTCCAGCCAATTCCTCATCCACCAGACAGTCCATCCATCAAATCCATCTCTCTCCAATTTAGAGAGAAGGATGTTGTGGGGGACCATGTCAAAGGCCTTACAGAAGTCCAGATAGATGACATCCGTAGTTCTTCCCTTGTCCACTGATGTAGTTACTTCGTCATACAAGGCCACTAGGTTGTTCTTGGGAAGACTGGATGAGAAATTGCTATGGGCACCTCCTTATTCCAGTTTTGCCATGTCAGTGAGGTAGCCTAGATGGAGTTTGGTAGAAAGCAAGGAAAGCAGGTGCCAGAAGTTTAATATAAGTAATATTAAAGTTGAGATTAGAAAACTGGAGATGGTGAGGCTGTAGACAAATGTTTAGTTACCTTGAGGGAAACAAATCACATTTTCTAAGCACAGAGATAAATCAATGTGAGATCAGGGAATCAGGGAGAACAAAAAACATGTTTCTAAATAAAGGAAAAGAATAGGAGTGACAGCATATGAAGGGTGAGTTTACTTTGGCTCATTACAAAGTATCTAAGTGTCTTTCCAAGGTCACTCAGAGAATGCAATCCACATCATTTTCCTTTCCAGAGTCACCCTAGTTTATGCTTAATTAAACTATGCAAGCTCTGCACACTCTAGAAAATGCCCTTTTTATTACATTGTAGGCAATTTGCATTTCTGAAGGGCATTTGGGAACCATGATATCACCAGAATGAAGGGCTTCTGGTAGCGTTGCTCCCATTTTTATTCATTTGCAATTGTTGACTTTTATTCCGAAGTTCATTTCTATTTCCTGCTTGGACATTAGCACCGGATTGTACAAGAATGCTCATTTTCCAACTTCAATGGCTGTTTCAGTTCTTCTACTCAGCAGCCCCTTGGGGCTGACTCATCCTCCAGCTGCAGGCGTGCCCTGACAATTAATTCTCCATTTTAGTCCCGTGAATGAAAGGCCAGTGGGTCAAGAAAGTACTCACCACCCACTACTGGTGGGGTCAGTGTGGATGGAGCCTGGGCTGGCACATGGGAGGAGGGAGCAGCACTGCTCTCTGCATGTTGATTAATCTCTCTCTTCCATTTCTTTCTCTTCTGGTCTTGCTAGTACGGTAAATGGTTTTGCCAGAGTTTTACAGAAAGCAAAGTACCGATAAGGCCAGGGTGGTACAGATTTACTTGGGATGCTTCTGAGAGCAAGCTAGAAATAGAAAGGGGAAACAGAACTTAAATCAGCAACTCTGGTTAATGGCATCTGCCTACTATTTGTTTGTAAACTCTGTAGCCCAGGGGTCTCCTTGGATCCCCAACTTCTCCTGGTTCCTGCTGACAGCATTTTCTGACTCTGCTTTGTACCATTAGCATCTGGGGAGAAAACTGCAGGCCTTTCATTTCGGAGGAAGGCTCATTACAATTATCTGTGCCTCTGTCACCTCGGGATCTGATTACGGTGCTGGGGTTGCACCTTGAAATCGTTACAATTAAGACTTAATGAAGTGAGTAACTACCGAGTCCTGCAGTTACTCCCCACCAACTTATTGCATCTGCCTCTATCATAGGCATAGCTACTACTTGATTTTTATGATTTTTTAAAAGTGAAACTTTGGAGTTTGTCCTATAAAAACTTTAAAAAGTGAGATTTGAAAAAAGTGAAATGTGGAGTTTGTCCTATAAAATCGCACACAGTTGGGACTGCGAGAGCCTGGGCAGCTCTCCTTCCCTGTCACAACACAGCTTGAAGCATGCTGCTGGCTGAAAATGGGTGCAGGTAGGAGAAAAAAAAAAAACATTCACTGCTTTTTGGGCTGAAAATGATAAGGAAATCCTGGGTGACAACTGGGTGGAGAGGGCTGTGCTCATGTCCATGCTGAATCCCAGTCCCACCCCATATGACGGTGTAGGTACAGAGGTGCAGGCAGCCGATGTGCCTGAGCCAGCCCACTCCAGTGCTGCAGGAGCTCCACGGCTCCCATGTGATTTATCCCAATGTGCATTAAGGATGTACCTGACCTAAGCCAAGAGAATAAAGTGAAATACGAAACTAACTGGCACTTTAAGGCCTTCTTGCCACCTTTGTCTTGAAATGGAGCATACATGTGTGCAGACACACTTCCCAATCCCATGCTGCCCCGCTAGTAACAAATAGTGATTGGTTCCTTTGCTTTTCTCAGATATGGATCAAGACAGATTTGGGGGTAAAATGGAAGGTAATAGAGAGTTTATCTCCTTTCAATTTTCTTTCTTTCCCCTTTGCCCTCAATTTATTTGCCTCTGTCTTCCTAATCGCTGGGAGATTATTATGTCTGAATCATCAGACTTGAAGAACCGTATGCCATTTCCCCTTAAATGACAGCTGAGATATTTATCTTTATTGTTGTAGGGAGACTCATATCAACATCTGCAGGTCAGATGAGGAGAATTTGCCTTTTGATATTTTTGATGGACTATCAATGAGGGCCAGCTGGCACAAATCCTGGCCCTTTGGTGTGGTGGGCAGAGGAGAACAAAAAGGTTCTTGTAGCTTGGCATCAGGCAGTTCTGGGACCCTTTTTCTCAGTAAAGAGACCAGCTTCCCCATGGAAGGTGCGGAGGGAAATGCTATGCTACCTATCTATGAAAGTAATGAACTAAAAACCCTCTTTTAAAAAGAAGACATTGACTTCAGTGTCCTGCTCTACTCTGGAATATTTTGGCAAATGTGACCAGGACTTTGAACATGGTACTGGTAGCCTCCATGATGTTGCTTGGTACACAAGAGTTGCAGGAAGTATTTCTAAAATGCCTGGAGCTTTAGGATAGGCAGAGATTTAGTAGCAAGTGGCAGGAGGGGGATGCAGTTGGGAATAGGTTACTTGCTGATGTGCTAACAGCTGTAGGGGCAGGGGGATGAGAATTACCCTTTGAATTGGGAGTTCATGAAGATGCTGAAAGCTTCAGGCTGCCAGGTGAAGCTGTACCCATGCCTTTGTCATCTGACCATAGGCACTTGGCCTTTTGGGGAGATCCTCTTCAGTGAGCACTGGGAGGGAAGAATCCATTTGCAATATGTGGACTGTAAAGAGAGCTGTGCAAGTCAAGAAGAGCTCTCTGCAGTGAGAAATGCTGCACATTTGCTACAGTCATCAGTAGAGGCATGCTAGATTCCTTAGGAAAAAATGCAGGAATGTTCACTTTTTCAGCTGTTATTCAATTCCTTATTGGTGTTGTCTTTAGTGTTTGCTTTCCGGAGAATCCTTCTCCAGGTTTTATTTAGTGAGCTGAATATTAATCGTGTTTTCTACCTTCTTTGTCCATGTTGGTCAGGCCTGTGATAGGAAGGATCAGCAGAGACAAGGCATTCAGGTATTGGAAAGGCTGTCAGATCATGACCTGAACCAAAACAGAAAAAATCACAGAATCACAGAATGGCTGAGGTGGGAAGGGACATCTGAAGGTCATCTGGTCCAACCCCCATGCTCAAGGAGGGTCACCTACAGTCAGTTGCTCAGGACCATGTCCAGAAGGCTTTTGATCTCCAAGGATGGAGACTCCACAACCTCTCTGGGCAACCTGTACCAGTGCTCAGTCACCCTCACAGTGAAAAAGTTTTTCCTTTTGTTCATTTTTTTCCTTATGTTCAAGTCCTCCCTATGGAAGGAGAGCAAAGAAGAAATATACTGTTTATAACCACTTGCATAGAAAATCCAGCCATTCTAAGAATATTTAATTCTCTGTTCCTCTTATCCTTGTCAAAATGCGTATATATGAAATCACTTCCAGGTCATTTGCAGCACCAAAGTGTTCCTAAGTATAGACTTAGCTTAGTGACCTTGTAGTGAATGTCAGCAGTCAGTTAAGTCACCACTTAACACTGACACTGAAGCTATTTAGGAAGTAATGAGTTGGCACAGCATACTAACTTCTGGAATAACTGGGAGCTTGCTAATGTCTGATGCATGCCCCACGCAGTGGTATAATTTAGGGAAGAGAGTGAGTCACTCCTACTGCTCCCAACTGCAGCCCAAGGCATTAAGTTTGTCTTCACTAAAAACATCTTGGGCTCATCCATGGGTTTCTTCCCTGCTGTACTTCACCTTCACTTATCTACACTGACAGCTAGCTCAGGATCTTCCTTTCAACGCAAGAAGACCAACTATCTGTAGTTATCCATGAATACTGTGACATTGAGGTAAACATTGTAAAATTTACCTAGAGTCATAACAACGATGACAAAATGGTCTTCCGCAAGCCCTCTGATCTGAAGTAGGTCATGAGTTGCTGCCAGGGTCTCCCTGTGGGTGGGCTAAGGAGAACGCTTATTGGGCCCTCTCTTATTTGTAAGAGCTTGGGTGGTAGGAAAGCTCAACCCTCCCCTATCCTGAGGGGAGACAGGGTCTGGTATCCCAGTCCTGGGGCTCCCCAGAGCCTACACTTGGAAATAAGAATAGATAAGCAACCCTCTTCGTTCCTTGGAAATGACGCATGGTTGTTGGGTACAGGCAGCATCCGAGGGTTTGTGGGTCTTTGGGCAAACGACAGAGTGTGATAAGCAGTGGATTTGAATTCCTCTGAGCAACAGAAAGTGGGGATGGGAGCTCCTTGGGGAGCAGCTCCTCCCACCCGGAGCGGGCACAGAGTGTGGCAATTACTGCTGCAGCTTATTTTGTACAAAGCAAATTTCAGTCAGAAGCACCTGATTTACATGAGCAATTCAGCAAGGGAAACTGGGAGGAAGTTTGCTCCAATTCACAAGGATGGCTTTGGGCCTTCCCTGCCCTTATTTGGTAAAATGTGACAATTGTTGTCACCGAGAAACCAAGGCACAGCACGGAGTTACAAAGCGTTTTGTGTGGGAAAGCAGAAAGGATGCCTGGATGTTCACAGCACCTTTCAGCACTCCCTTCTTTTTGCAGCATGACCTTGAGTAGGTACTCGAATGTGCCACCTCGGTGTGCTGGCTGGTGACCCTCCAGTTACAGGCGCTACCTCCAGTAGGTATCACACCTGCATAATTCTGTATTTTTGTTTCATGTTCTCAAATCAAGACCAGTCTTCCAACTGGTTCCTCTGTGAAGATACAAATACACTCCTGTGAGGAGTACACAGCTTCAGTCTGAGGCAGCTTCTGAGCAAGACAGACTACTTCTTTCACTGAGTTTGTCCTCTAGTGTCAACAAATCAAATCTGAATTTGCTCAGTTTAAAGATATGTTCAGAAAAATTCACCATTGGATACATTCTATTATACATAAGTGCATGAAAATCAAAGGAAAAATGATTAGGAAAGGTTTCTATCTTCTTTTTTACCGTTTCTTCTCTCTGAAATCTTTCACATGCAGATGTTGATGGTTTGTCAAGCACACGAAAAACAGCTCAGTTTCTGCAGATGCAAGGAAATAGAATATCTAAGGAAATTGCAAAGAGTAGAAACAAATGAAAGATCTTTTTCAATAACATGCAAGGTTATGGAAAACAAGGATATTCATGAATGTTCTAAAACTGAATGCAAAGCAATGAGATTGTATTTACTCTAACAAGAGAGCTTTCTTTCGTCTCTTTGTATTTAACCCCAAATTATTTGCATTGCCTCCCATGGCAACAAATTCAATCCTTTGGAAATGTATTTGCCTTTTGCTAGTAATATCTATTACAATAGAACATATGACATTTATTGTGAAGAGCTGTATGGGAGATACAGATGGAAATTCAAGAAAGGTAAAAAGGAGCTATTATGCCATGTGTTCAGCACACCAAACTACTTAACCTCTTGTCTCTAGTCAGGTCAGCAGACATTTGAAGTGTTGCCAAGATAACATACTCCTTTTGCATGGACTAGAGATTGCTCAGTAGTGACCTCTCTGCTCAGTTAAAGGCTGGACTGAAAAAAGACTGCATGTCTCTAGGGATTTTTGCCTCGTCCTGCTTGGCTGCATACTGAGAAAGGCCGTGCAGGTAGTGACTACCAGCAGGTCGTTAGATGTCTTTCAAGAAACAGCATGAAAGAACAACTTCAGCTGGTGCGAGTTGTGTTTGGTTTACTTCTCAGCAGATGGCTAGGTAGGTAAGAGAAACACCAAGAGCACCGTGTTTGATCCGTGTGATTGTGGCGCTGCTGGGGACCAGGAGAAATGGGAGGGCAGGGAGGTTTGCCCATCCAACAGGGATGGATGGCTGAGGCAAAGTACTGCACCAACACAGCACTTCTGGGCTGGTAGGTCCTCAGGTCTCCACACTGTGCACAGGTTTATTGGGCTGGGCATCATTGCACTGTGCACTGCTGGAGGTGTGCCACTGTGCTTCAGTGGCTGTAAATTTGGTGTCCTTGCCAGAAGCTTCAGAAGTAAAGAAGGGGTCCTCCTTTTTGCTTCTGACTCTTTGTGATGAAAGGGAAAAGGTTATTTCAAAGATCTTTCCTTGCATAGTCCACCTATCCTCAATCCCTCTGTTGACACCTGAGGTTTACGATAAGCAACGTGGGGTCATGAGCAGCTCAGGGAGTGGAAAGAGCCCTGTTCTGGAGAGAGAGGTGGTTTCTGACCAGGAAGACCATAGATTGAACTGAGCCCTCTCAGCTCCTCTCCTTGATGCAATCCATGGTCAGAGATAGGATGGAGCAACGATGCAGACCTGTACCTCTGCAGTGAGAGATGGTGCTGGCTGGGGAGGGGAGCACAGCTGGACTTCAGTGAGTTCTCGTCTGTTTAACTTCCTAATAAATTGTGTCATTACAGTAGGCCAAGCTGTGACTTGGAGCCCTTGAAATGGGAAACAGACCTGCAAATGCCAAAGGACTACTGCTGCAAATTGCAGGGAGGGAAGAGTGGATGGGGAGGCAGAGTGGCCAAAGAGCTATTATCTACCTGGGTGGGAAGGAACCTAAACCAACTATCAAAGAGGGGGAAAGGATGTTTTGCTCTTTATTTGTACATGCTTTCCTGCTGTGTTCTGAGCTTCTGACAGCATTCACTTCCCTCACGCAAGATATCCCTCTTCGTACCCAGCTTCAGGGAATGCAGTCAGATGTTCTGGACACCCACAGTGGGTGCATTCAGTCTTCTGGGGTTTCAGGATGCAGGTTTAGCCCATTCTATTACTTGTTAGGTTGCTCTAAGTACCTTGAACCATAACTATCTGATAGCATGGCAATGTAGTAAAATATTCCCAAGACAATCGTAGGATACACAACGGATTCAGTGGAAACCTCTGCAGAGTTCAGGCACCTAATATGTCCACCTAAGACTTGCATCTTACCCCATTGTGTGGTTGAGGATAATGGAAATTTGAGACAATATTTTCAGGCAGTTTCTCTTCTCGTGCTGTTGTGCAGTCCTGAGAGGGCTTTTTACTCTGAAGCCTGCATAATCTATGCCCCCAGAATTGCAAGAAAAATATGCTTAAGAAAACCACAAAACAGTAAACATTGGAGATTTTCCCACGTGATTTTCCTGACTATTGG
The DNA here is from genome assembly GCF_018139145.2 of Gymnogyps californianus. NCBI lineage: Eukaryota > Metazoa > Chordata > Aves > Accipitriformes > Cathartidae > Gymnogyps > Gymnogyps californianus. Next base: position 20,531,966 of record NC_059474.1, on the reverse strand, counting down.
TCTAGTTTATGCTTCCAAAGAGCACCTATTTATCTCCTCCTGGCTGTTAAAGCTCCTTTTCTCTCTTGTTCCCTCTTCCTGCTGCTTTTTCACCCTACAGCTGGTGTGGAAAGCTAAGCTGAAAGAAAGAAAAAATGGATGGAAGAGAAAAAGATGAAAGACCTCCCCCAGGAATCTCTTGCTGATGGAAATTTGAGGTATCTCTGTGGTAAGAGGGTAAGAAGGTGTTTCCAGAGGTCTTCCTGTCTTTGTCTTTATTGTCTGCCATGGGTATTACCTGCAGGTGAGTGAAGCAAAACTAAAGTGTTAGACTGAAATCGTTCCTGGGACTAAATCCCTCAAACTATCATGGGGTGGTAGCATTCAAATAGGGCTGACTTTGCCCAGTCTCTGCCAGCCCCACCTCTAGTCCTATTCCCAACAGCACTCTGAGCCACATGAGCATTTTTCAGCAAAGTAACCCTCACAGGCACTTCTTGCCCCCTCTCTGTTAATTTGATTAATAGGCCGGATTGAGCAGCATCTTCTTCTCAGAGCAACCTCACATCGCTGGGAGGGTGCAATGGCTAGTTGCCAAACCACGCAGTGTGGAGCACCAGGGCTTAAGAGACAGCTTACAGAATTGTCCTGATAAGCAATGACGAAGGAAGCAGGGACATTAGTCACAAGGAGACCAGGGCTTTGACAGTGACAGCTGATAATATACAGCACCTGCATTTGGTTTGCAGTCAGTTCAGGCTACACTTCAGAAGTTTAGGTGTCTTCTTGGTTTTTTGTTTTGTGGTTTTTTTTAGCATATCCACAGAATTATGCACATTGCTCCAGTTGCTGTGTATGCGCCAGACTGAAAAAGTGTTCTCTTTCAAATCCCCAGTGGCCTGCTAAAGCCCCAAAACAAGCAGCAAGGATTAATTCCTCCCCAGATAAGATTTTCCTAAATCCTAACAGATAATTTGTTTGAAGTTTAATTTTAGTCTGTTATTACACACACGGGCCTTATCTTCATTCAGAGTAGTTAGCAAAATTAAACAAGCCTCTTCAAACAGGAAAGGGAAGCACAGCAAGAGCCCGAGCAAATGAGTGAAACGTAGGGCTAATGGCACTAATGGTAGGCTTATGCAGTGCTGGCAAGCCCAAGCCCTCAAGGAACCTCCAATTTGTCATGTTCTTGCATGTTTGACCCATGCGGTAGGGGTACACCCTGCCCTCTGGGATCCCATGATGCTCAAACCACCTCTGCTGTGATCCATGTTAGGGTACCTATACTCGGCACCTCCTTCTAGTTAACAGGATGCCTCACTCCATGGTTCCACAACTCTTGCCCATCTCCCTGCATTGCCCCAGCTCTGGGTTTGTTTCCTTAGGTGCCAGAAGAAGTTACAGCAGCAGTGCACAGTGGAACAAAGAAGAGAAGAAAAACAAGGCCACGTCACATCTTGTGTAATCCTTTGAAATGTGCACTGTACCAGTGGTACCACTGGTTGAAGTCTACCCTAATTGCTTTGCATGGTGAATCCATATCTCCACCAGTGGGCTGAACTCTTCCCCTCTAGCCAACGTGACATAGGAGCCTGGGGAGGAGGTCATCTCCTCATTGCACCACTCTGTAAATAGGATTTGGGCCCTCGGTCTCAAGATGTAGAAGACTGTCTGAACATGTTAGGGTTGCAGTGTGCTCTTGGTCAGGGTGATGTTTAAAGGAACATCTAGACAGCTGCCACTTTTATGCTATTTGACCTCAGTCAACAATGTTTGGACCAGAGCTCAGCTGACCATGTTAGTATTTCATATATAGTTTTGTCTTTATAAAATGCAAGATTCTTTTCAGATAGTGCTCTGAAAGTCTCCCTTCCCCAACTACAGTTTGTATAAAAATCCCAGATCTAGAAAAGAGAAAAAGAGACTAAGATTACTAGTGACTTAAATCAAGGTGGGAAAAGAGCAATGCTGCTGGTCTCTGCCTTTAAATCAGTTTCTTTCTTCTTTAGCACTGCTAGGACCACATGGGCTCCCTCTAGTGAGTACAGGACAAATTCTTCTGCACTGAAGCTGTGAAGGTTACCTGGAGCTCATCAACTTTGGCATATGAAACTGTGAGTGGTAAGGGAGTTAGGACATGGTATCTGTTAGATTAGGCCTCAGGACAGGATGCTGAAGACCTAAGTTGCATTTTCTGCTCTGCCTCCAGTCCATATGTCCATGATCAAGTCACTTAGGGCTAGACTGACGGGAATGTCAGGGGGATGCCAATGTGTCCCTTGGGCATCCAGCCAAACAGCCTGGGGGCTGTCCCCAACCCCTTGCACAGCTTGTAGGTAGAGGCAGGCACCTGAGAAGAGATTAGAAATTGTGGTGGCCATCCACAAACCACTCCATGGGGTTTTCCCCTCTCAGGATTTAAGCATTTAACCCTGGCCTCCCTGCAGTATGCAGATCCCTATTATCAGGAGGTAGGGCTTCACAGCCTGAGCCTCTCCTGGAGCTGGATTGGTGATGAACCCTATGGGAAAGTTTCTGTGGGATGAGCTAGATGAGTGCTGTCACCGCTCCAAAGCACCTTTGTAGGTGCTTGCTCATACCCTGCGATGAATGCAGGATTATACAGGGTAGCTTTCACCTCTGTGAAAGCGAGGAAGTGTATGCATCTGGGGACCTATCAAAGGGAAAATGACTCACTGCAGAGCTGCACCCTGCCTCAGCCTGTGAGAAATGTGTGTGACGATTGCTCATCAGCGTTTGGGGGCTTTTAGGTGGAGCAGAGGTCACCCTTATCTTTAGTAGCTTCTCATCCAGTACTGTTTTTAAATTAAAGTGGTTGTGATCACTCTAGACATATCAACTGTGCTCTGAGACACAGTGGAGCAAATCTGGAGATTTAAGTAGGGGAAAGCCATCCTGTAGGTTCTCAGCCAGACTTAATAATAAGATGGATATGGAGTTGTTCAGTCCAAACTGAAAGGTGGTTCTGACCACGTGCACAAGCATAACTGCAGGTGCCCAGTGAACTTTACCTGCAAAACTTACGGTGTTAGCTAGGGCATGGAGGATTGCAGCCTTAGGCAGAACATTGGCGTCCAAGCCCAAGGTCCAATGCAAGCGCTAAGTGTGGATTTTGGCATTAGTCTCACTCTACCTCAGTTCCCAACCTTAACATTTGATAATCATATTTCCTAATCAATCATCCAGATGTATTATCGAGGTAGCCACCTAACTTATTATTTACCTATGGGTATAAAAATAATTATGATGAATAGAAGTCTTAATTTTTAAACAAAAGATTATAATTCAGACTCTCTGTAATTCAGTTAAACAAAAATTAAGCAAGCCAGTCTAGATTAAGGATTGTCCTGGTTTCGGCTAGGACAGAGTTAATTTTCTTCCTAGTAGCTGGTATAGTGCTGTGTTTTGGATTTAGTAGGAAAATAATGTTGATAACACACTGATGTTTTTAGTTGTTGCTAAGTAGTGTTTATATTAAGTCAAGGATTTTTCAGCTTCTCATGGCCAGCCAGCAAGAAGGCTGGAGGGGCACAAGAAGTTGGGAGGGGACACTGCCAGGACAGCTGACCCAAACTGGCCAAAGGAATATTCCATACCATATGACATCATGCCCAGTATATAAACTGGGGGAGTTGGCCGGGAGGGGCGGATCACGGCTCGGGAACTAACTGGGCATCGGTCGGCGAGTGATGAGCAATTGCATTGTGCATCACTTGCTTTGTATAGTCTAATTCTTTTAGTATTATTGTCATATTATTATTATAATTATTTTTCATTCTTTTCTGTCCTATTAAACTGTCTTTATCTCAGCCCACGAGGTTCTTTTTTTTTTCCGATTCTCTCCCCCATCCCACTGGGTGGGGGGAGTGAGCAAGCGGCTGCGTGGTGCTTAGTTGCTGGCGGGGGTTAAACCACGACAAGGATGTACAGTAAACTCCCTTCCACACAGTCTACCTATATGTTCACTAATATAAATACATTTATAACTGTTAACTAGCTACTTCAGTGGTTACAGGTCTGCCACATATGTTTTAAGGACAAAGTAGAAGAGTGAGTGAATATCACTAGTTCCTCATATTTCTCATAAACATGAAAAATCTAGTGTATTTCTACCATAGAAATGAAGACTTGTTAATCCTTGTAAAGGCAGCCTTGAGGCATGGGAAATCCCGTATCTCAACACCAATGTGATGCATCAATAAAAACATTGAATTCAGCCATTACTTTCTGATAATGGAGAATTGACTGTATAATTTAATTTAGGGCAGCCTGCAAAAAGAAACTGTAATAGCCAGAAAATATCTTCATTCTCCCTGCCTTGTAACATGGGTAGGTCTGTGTCGAGTCAGATGGAACAGAGAACAATTTTTCTTCTATGTTTAAGTTTTGCAAAGCAAAAGGACAAGAGGCAACAGACACAAGTTGCTGTAATGGACATTCCGGTTAGACGGAAGAAAAGAAATTAATCTCAATGAGTGTGGTCAAACACTGCACCATGTTGCCCAGGGAGGTTGTGGGATCTCCATCCTTGGAGATACTCAGAACTAGACTGCACAAAGCCTCAGTTACCTGACCTAACTTTGACATTTGCCCTGCTTTGAGCAAGGTGTTGGACCAAATGACCTCCAGAGGTCCCTTTAGCCTCAATTATTCTATGATTTTATGATAGATACCAAAGTCCTTTTGATGCATTAATTGACAAGTTTTTTTATATTACCAAGAGGGGGCAACATGTTTTAATTCACGCACACACATACACACGTATGCTGAAAGTAGGCAGGGTGAGTTCTAAAGGCAGGACAAAAAACACCATATAGGCTTTAAATATCTACATGTAATTTCACGACTTCAGAAAGCAGCCTCCTGCTCTGAGTCTCAATGATGAATTTTGAAGTCTGCAACTCTGGCTGTTCCTTAGACGTCAGACCACATCTTTATAAAGTGGCTCACAGACTGAGTTGTATAGGTACAAAGGAAATTGGAAGTAATTTGTCCAGAATGCCATTTTCAGGCTTTCTACTTGCACTAATCTGGAGGGGTTTTTTTTCTGGAAAGAATATACTACCTCTGAATAGACTAGGTGGTATTATGTTCCTCTAAGAGGTCACTAAAATTAGGCCAGTTCTTAACAAGTTATTAACAGCAGGTCACAATTTCAAGTTATTTCTTTCATGATGTCTTCCACAAATTCATTTTGAGCTTTTTTTCTTTTCCTTTACAAAATCACCCATTTTGATACCAAAACTATTTAAAAATTGTATATATTCAAGTTTCTGTGAAAATATTACAGCAAATACACCAGTGCATGTATATTCCTCCTTAGCTTGCATAGTCATGCTAGCCTATTTGCTGTAAACAGTAACAGCATGTTGTACCTTCACACTGGGAAGAGGAAAAAGCATTTTCAACAGCAGCCTGAGTAGGATCGTAAACAACATAACAAGCCTTAGAAAGACTAAAGTGATGCTCTCTTGCTGAACAAAGACCTCTAAAGACAGATAAGCAAGGTAAGGTTCTTGGGTACCAATATGGCTAGTGCAGATAGGGGCTGAATCTGAATTCCTCTGCTATGGAACTATGCATCCCCTGTGAGATGCAAAGCATGCCTTTCTGAAAGCCTATGGGAATGATGCTAGCCCTTACGGTGGTAGCATTGAACAGTCAGCTATGTTTTCCTGAAAGCACACTTCGGTAAGTCTCTATGCCAATAGAGCTCTGGGATCAATCAAACCTTCACATGTCCTCCAAGTAAACCATATTTGCAGACCTTTCAGCTTTATGCAGTGACGGGCACAATCCAAAAGAAAAACCATGCTCCAAACACCTCAGATGTTTTGGGAGGTAAGTTCAAAACTCTCACCCTAATATGGGGTCACCTTTAACAACTTTATTTACAGAAGCAAAATTCTCTCTGATCGAGAGCATGGTCCTGAAATCTATAATGGGATCTGATCTGTGTGATTTGATTTCATCTGGGGTTTTAAGACTGTTGGTTCTTATTTCTTCATGTGCTATTAATTTGTGTTCCCTGACAGAATAAGCACAAGATTCATTTACATGAATAACCCCAAGGGTTGAAATGCCCCAATACTGTAACAGAATACCTCATTTCTATTTATTTTTTGTGGCAGTGTTTTTTTCCCCACTGGTTACTAACTGCTTTTGTCCTAACATTATGCCAGTGTAAAACTTGAGAGCTGATTAAAATCCTTCCCTTAACGGAAAAGAAAAATGGTAGCTGTAGTGGCAGGCATGAACCCAACAGGCAATGCAACAGAGCGGTTCACTCCCACATTGCCTCTTGCTGGTGTGGTACACACGGTCCAGGTCACATAAGCACCGACACAGCCGACCCAGACACAAGATGGCTGGGGGCGAACATCTCAGGTGCAGCCTGCATGGGACAGCTCTTTGCCTCTTATGTAGCTAAGTCATAGGGTAAACGCTATCCTGTGGACTGCTCCAATTCATGAAGTTTTTCCCTCCTTTTACCATAAATCACTTTTTCCAGTATCATTTGCTAATATGCTTAGTTATTGTAAAATTCAGTAAAAGTATGGTATTTGTGGAACGGATCCTTGAGCGGAGAATGTTTTACAGAACTGCCTATACTAGTGCTGCTCACCTGGAGCCCAAAAATCGTGAGTCAGACCCCTGAAAAGTCACAAAATCCTGCCATTTTTTACTTGCACATAGGATCACATAACACTGCTGATTTTCTGTGTAGTTTGCACAGTGTGCAGCTCACTCTTCCATGCCGGGACCCCTCTGCTTGGGCTGGGAGCTGAGCAGCTTGGTCTCCATCGCTCTCCTGAGAATCTGCCTCCTCAGCTTTCCGGTACCGCTTTCTCCTGTTGCTTCGGGAGGTGTTTAGTGCCTGCACCCAGACTTGCTTGCTGGCAAGTAATGGCCTAGTGCTTTGACTCTGCTGTGTGAACACACTTCCAGCCCAGCTTAGTGTTGTCCAAGTTGCTCCTGCGCCCTTTGTAAGTTGTTCAGGTGCTGGTTCTTCTACCTGTCAGCCTCTGCTTGGCTGCCTTTTAGTCTTTGAAAGGACTACAGTGACAATGCACCATCACTAGCCCTCTTCCTCTGTTCTGTGCCTGTCCTTCATCCCTTGCGCTGCTCGGCGAGGAGGTGTTCCCCACTGAGCCGTTCTGCATTCTGCAGCTGCCCACCATCACCACTAACTGACCTGCTCCATGCACTCGGACGTGCCATGCTTTGCATCACATGCCTGGACACACCTCTTGCCGCTGTGAACAGAGGGTAGCCCAGCTCCCAGAACCGGAATATAACACACCACCAGTATGTACATCCTGTTGTATGAAGGCAAGAACCATCCTCCGGCTTTTTCCCAAGTAATAGCCTCTTTTTTTTTTTTTTTCCCCTTCATTTTCTTTTTTTGGCTGTTGAGATGGAAACAGTATTGTCTTCATACATTAAACTGTTCCCATTATACTCTCAGCTGGATATTCAATGCACTTGGCTTAGCTCAAGCCTATACCTTTTACATTCCTAGCTTTATATGGTAGGTATTCACCTTGTTTGGTCAATTCTTGTGCTTTCCATCATTAGCTGTCATTTTTCAAAGTCCTGCCTCACATACCTAGCCCACGCTCACAGGGAGTGGAGGGAACTCTCTGTGAGAGCCATGGACTGATCTGCTGGACCCAGCTCTTGTGTATCGCCCAAGGGAAAGGTGGTGATCCAACAGCACGCCGACAGATCCATGTCTGTCACACACAGTCTCTGCTTACACCCCGGTCCGAGTGTGCCGCTCAGTCTGCTGCTGGTAGTTACTCCTGTGGACTGACTTTATCCTTGGCTCACATTACTGGAGGCTCAGGTAGGATGTGCTGTAGTGCCTTGCAAGTGCTTCCTTCATGATGCTCTGCAATGGCTTCTGATCAAACTGCAAATGCACCCCGTGCCCAAAAGTAACTGCCAGAGTTACAGCAGACAGCAGTCCTCACTCTGGTCTTGTTTGAGAATGAGACGGGAGCCATGGATGGGCCAGTGACAGATCTGGGGATTCAGGAGAGGAAACCCTCTCTGATCTGGACTTCTGTAATTGTGAACTAGTCCTTCAGTCAGGCCCTGGGGTGGAGAGCATGGAAAGCTGCTCAAAGACAGACGCACAAAATAAAGTCAGAGAGAAAAAGGGCCCATCTAGAGCCAAAGGGCAGAAAGAGATCAAAAATAAAATACAAAGAGGAGGAAAAAGAGCCAATGCAACAAAAATAGGGAAATTTAAAGTAGATTTATTGTAAAGAGGGAGAAAAAGGGAAAGGGAAGCTGAAAGCTAGAAAATTACCCAGTAGGCTAATAAAGGGCAGGTAGATGCACATTCTCAGGCTCTAATTGTCCCTTCAGTTAAACTTTCATGCTTTTATTTAGAGTTAAGAGAAGGAAGATGGACTTGTCAGCACATAACGAGCTACTATTTTAGGTCACAGTGACTATCTTAGATCTTGCAGCCCTAGGGATAATATTTTCTCTATTACTTGTGGGCTATCTCTACAGCACTCAATTCTGATGTAACCATGCCACAGCATGCAAAAACTTTTATAACTCCTGTCTCAAAAGGAAGGATTGAAACCTTGGCCTTTCTAACGTCAATGAAAAAACTCTATTTCACTTCAGTGTGAATTCAGGATTTCACCTCAAACATGGAGTTTGTTCAATACTGAGAGCTCTGTGAACTTAAGGTCATCACTAAAGCCAAATCTTGGGAGTTCAGATGTTTTTTTCCAGAAACTAATGTAAGTTGGCAGGAGTTTCTCCCATTCCTCATAAGTGGAGAGGCTGTCCAGGGTTAGTATAAAATAAGCTGCAATTCTTCTTACTTTGAAGAGGAACTGCTCTGTGTGGTATAGCAGGGGCAGGTTTCACAAAGGTGATTAGAAAACAAGCATTTGCACACAGGACTTGCAATGAGGACGTTATCTCCTCTAATCCGAGAATTCTCTCTTTTTTTCCTGGCTTGGGGTGCGCAGCACTTTACAGGCAAACACAAAGGCAAAACAGCCATGTGCTCTGAATAACTTACATTCAAATTAGATTGACAACATAATGAAAGCTGAATAATGTTATATTTGGAAGTTGTTGATAGAAATCATCCCCAGCTCGTATCTTGAGAGGATAGTAGGATGAGTGGTTATCTATGCCTCTGCTGCTCTGCTTCTTCTTTCACAGTCATTTTCTTCTCTCATCTTGCCTGGCACTCTTCCCAAATAGCCTCTTTAAGATATGAAATTTATCTCTATTCTTCTAAAAAAATATCCTCCTAACTTTCTGGATGGACTCTTATAACGCTCCGATTATGTTTTAGAGTTGGTGTACTCAAATCCTCACTGATTTCCAGGATGGGTCTTAAATCACACATTATATACCCTTATCCCCCAATACTCTGCTTTGGATTTACAGTTCCAGTTAAAGTTACATCTGTGAAGGAAGATGACATCTCGCTGCTCCCTATCCTTTTAAAATACCAAATCGATTTAAGGGCTTAACTTATTGTTATAGTTTATCCTGAACCTTCTGAATCAGTTCATTGAATTTTAGCTGTAGCTATATAAAATTCTATACAGTGAAATTATTTGGCCATACTGAGAATGGCTATGCCATGATCCATCAATGCCACTAACTGTCAGCAATAAAGAAATCCTCCTTTATTCTCCATTCATTTCAGTGAATTTCTAAAACAACTATTGAACACCAGGAGTATATTTTACCAGGTTTTAATTTTTTTCTTCTTCTTTTAAGGAGCATATCAATTATATTTACCTGAAATGCACTTCACTGTTGAGTGGCTTCAGTAGCTGTCAAAAAGGGACACTGGGAAGGCCCAACGAAATACAGACTTGTAAGACTGACTGTAATAGTGAGCAAGATAATGGAAACATTTATAAGGAAGAAGATTACAATTCAGTTAGAGATGTGATTTAGTAAAGGGAAAGCTGCATGGTTCTGTTAAAAGAAGATCATGTATGACAAATGTATTAGGGTCATTTCAATGCAGTGCTGAATTGATAAAGATGAAATCGTTGACATAATTCATCCAGATTTCAGGAAAGTATTTGTTACAGACTGTACAGGAGATCGATTTACAAGGTCAGAAAGCCGAGCATAGGGGACAACTATTGAAATGGAATACAAATTGGTTTAGGCACAAGAAACAGATGGTGTCAGTAAAATGAAACAATTCAGGGTGCGATGAGGTACGGATATGCCTGAATGCGAATACTGAGTACCACATGATTCAGGTCCCAAATAATTTGTTGCGCTAGGAATGTGGACATGGGCAGGTCTTCACCGCTTTGGAATGAAAAGATTTGCAAACCTCTCTGGGGTGATTGATTGAAAACAACCATGAAAATGCAAATCATCATGGAGAAACCCATGCAGTAAATGTACTTCTAAAGTCCTCTATGGACAGCAGAAAAATGCCTAAAATTCACAGGTGATTAACTACTTCTACCTGCTTTTTAACACCATCTGTGCACCTTGTTAAATACCAAATTGAAACAGATACATTTTCCTGGTGTGTCAGAATCTGCCCAACCACTGAAGTTAAGAAAAATGACACTGTGCTGTTAGTGAAACCCATGAACAGTGCAGAATTGGAGGGCTGGAGAGTGCAGTGTGCACTCTCCATCAGCAAAATGTCCAAGAAAGTGCCTTAACCAGGCTTCGACTTCTTTTTTCTGACTGTGTGGATTTTTTCTCTTTATTTTAGGAATAGACTGAGAACAGTCTAGAACTGAGAACAACTATGACTGAGCACAGCAAGCTCATAGGAGGGTCCTAAAAACTGGCAATGTTCCACCAAAGTCTTACTCCTTGCGTACACAAATTGGCTGCCATCTTACTCAAACACGGAAACACCAAGGGGCCACATTACTCAGTATCCTCTGTTAGATGATAGTGTTATTGCTTCTTGTAAAGCAGAAAGGCTAAATGTCTTAAAGTTTGGATGGGAATTAGGTTCCTCGTAGCATTTAAAGTTCCACCATGGGTCTCTCCACATCTTCTAGCCCTAAAGTTGCTTAAACAGTGTGGTCCTCTTGGACACCACCTCCAGTGCTGAAAGCACTAGTTAATTATATTTTTTCCAGCCTTTAAATGTATGTATTTCTGTAAAGCAAAGATGCTTCTACCTAACAGGAATCTTGATATAGAATCATAGAATCATGGAATCATAGAATCATTTAGGTTGGAAAAGACCCTAAGACCATCAAGTTCCACCGTAAACCTAACACTGCCAAGTCCACCACTAAACCATGTCTCTAAGTGCCACATCTACATGTCTTTTAAATACTTCAGGGATGGTGACTCAACCACTTCCCTGGGCAGCCTGTTCCAGTGCTTGATAACCCTTGCAGTGAAGGTACAAAAGTTTTAAGTCCATGATGGAGAAAACCCTTCATGGAGAAAATATTTCTGGCAAAATCATGCAGGGTCTGACCTATTCAGCAGAGATTTGAATGTCTTTGGCTCCTTATCCCTGCATACAGCTAACCACACCAAATTGCTTGTACACACCCTCACAGCCCCACCTTGTGCCCTGTTGGCAGGTTTCAGGAATCTCACTTGCAAAGGAAGGCAGATACAAAACAGATGGCTAAAGAAAGTACCATAGATACACATGTGTCGTGGTTTAACCCCAGCTGGCAACTAAGCCCCACACAGCCACTCACTCACTCCCCCCACCCCGGTGGGATGGGGGAGAGAATCAGAAGAGTAAAAGTGAGAAAACTTGTGGGTTGAGATAAAGACAGTTTAATAGGTAAAGCAAAAGCTGCATGCACAAGCAAAGCAAACCAAGGAATTCATTCACCACTTCCCATCGGCAGGCAGGTGTTCAGCCATCTCCAGGAAAGCAGGGCTCCATCACATGTAATGGTTACTTGGGAAGGCAAGTGCCATCACTCCGAATGTCCCCCCTTCCTTCTTCTTCCCCCAGCTTTATATGCTGAGCATGACGTCACATGGTATGGAATATCCCTTTGGTCAGTTGGGGTCAGCTGTCCCGGCTGTGTCCCCTCCCAGCTTCTTGTGCACCCCCAGCCTCCTCGCTGGTGGGATGGGGTGAGAAGCAGAAAAGGCCTTGACTCTGTGTAAGCACTGCTCAGCAGTAACTAAAACATCCCTGTATTATCAACACTGTTTTCAGCACAAATCCAAAACATAGCCCCATACTAGCTACTATGAAGAAGATTCACTCTATCCCAGCCAAAACCAGCACAGCGTGGCATATACAAACTAACTGAAATCCATTTTCATTCATTTCAGTACACTTGGTTTAAAATTGTGCTTCAGAAGCTGTTTCATGATTTTCATTTGTCCCTACAAGCTGCCTCTGGAGGACAAGGCAAGGGCCAGGGAGAATACCCACTTCAGCCTGTGATTTCTGCCCACTGCTGAATACAAGTCAGAGCCCTCAGCCCTTATCTTACCTAGTTTTATGGGGTTCTGCTTGGTACTGACTGTTTGGTGCCTTCACCATTTGTCAGAGTAAATAAATAAACATACCATCCACATATGACCTGTCACTAGGACCAGGAGATAATATGTTAAATTGATTCAGTGACCAACAAGCATGAAGAAAAAACCCTTTCTTGGTGAAACAGTTTATTTAAAAAATACACAGTTAGGAACTGAGAATAAAAAGATATGGAATTCAAAGGTAAAGCAAGCAGCAATGAATAAATTAAAGGTATAGATCTACTTTCACTGGAATAATAATTTAATAGGATCATAATCTCATCAGTAGAATTGTCACCAATACAAGAAAGCGGCAGGGGCAAAGAAAAGAGACGGTCAGTTTAGAACAGCATCTACTCCAATGGCTCCTGTGATAGGGGAATCATGGGGTTTAACTTCTTTCCATCTGATTCAAACCTGAACCATAGAAATAGATCTCTTAATTTCTTCTGTTAAAGCTGTGGCACCTTTATAACTAGTATTTCTGTGAAGGGAGGGAGGTTATATCCTGCCAGTTATGAAACACAAGCTTCAGCTCCTTGATCCAATTAACATTTAACTGCTTTTACCAAGTAGAGAAGCTTCCATGGAGATAAAAGAACGGTCACCAAACTTCACTTAGAAGAGGCTGAGGTTGAAGTCCCAAAGGTCCGCACAATTTGAATGTAAAACAAGCAAACTTAAGCTCAGTGTCTCTGTATGGTGCCATTGCCCATTCTAAGGCACACAGTCACAGTTTGATGAGAAATTTCCTCATTAATCCAAAAAAACTGCATTTTGTTTTTTCCAGATACACATTTTCAAGTGGAAAATCATTTTGCTGTGATATTCTCAATAAGTTCTGTTTAACTTTTCTGCTATCAGTCAGTGAGCTTTCTTCCTTTATTCCCTCTAAATTGACTAGGAAGCACAATATCAGGCTGGTTGTCCTTCGTATTCTCCACCTTGTTCTTTGCTTACAGTCTGCTCAGTATTGACCACATCTGTAAAGTGATGGTCTTTGTGCCAAAGAGTCTGGGGTGGTCACAGCACTAAATGTCTCTGCAATGGTCAGACAGCTTTCAGGGATTTGATATACCCCACCAGTTGGAAAATGAACTTAAAAGTCTGAAAAGCCACTCATGTCAGATCTGATGACAGTAGTAGGTCACTCTTCAATTCATAGTAACAGAAAGTAGGCTGAATTCCCCACCTGGATTTCTTAGTAAAATGAACTACTTCTTATATTTTTCTAACACACTCAGAGGAACATAAAATGCAGTACACGTTTCCTTAGTACCCATCAGTTGTGCCTGTCTGAGTCACTTGACAAAATATTTTCTCTGATCTTATACTGCATTTTTAGTTACATCAATAGCAAGATATTTTAAGGGAAATAATAATAATGCAGAAGGAGGGCAGTGAGAGATTTTTGAGTCTCTCCTGAGAGACTGTCTTGACAGAAGGAGTTTGATGCCTCTGGGAAGACAGAATTCATTTACATTAAATCTATATTCAATTGTAATGACAAAGCCTTAAAACAGGCTCTGAGATTTGGCACTTCTTTTTTTTACTGCTCTGTTCTAGTTCCTACTGAGTTTTCCTTATTCTTAGGGTGAGGGGAAGAAAAGCCATGAATTCTGCTGGTGAATATAAAATAACTTATTCATAATCCCTACACAGTCATCTACTATCACTAGCAGAGATAACAGTGCCAAACTTTTCCAATATAGCCTAGATCAAACCAATTAATTTTGCAGATGTTTTTAAAGAACTTAGAGCCTTCTTGTCTGACTGCCCCCAGCATCTTCCAGAGCCTCATCGACAGCCTGGTGTTCTGGGGAACTTTACTGAAGTCCATGCTTGGTGTCAGGCTAAGTATGTCCACAAAAGAGAGTGTTTGAACGGAACAGTTCTGTATAATGGGGGTTTACTAGCAATATCTAAGGGCTGGTAACCTGCTCAAACACCTGTGCCCACCATCCTACCCATTTTTTGAGCATTTCAGCCATAGCAAGCGAGGAAGCACCCAACCAGCTGTTTTCCAATGCAACCTTCTGTATTGCCTGAGGCTGAAGATTTCTCTAGACAGAAGTGTGCCTAGGAGTTAGATGCTGCAACATCACAGGGCCTTGGAGATACTAGCCTTTAAAACAAAATTGTGCAAAGCACTTGCATATGAAGTTATACATAATACAATACTCCTAGAAAATCTATACAACAGAACACTTGACTTTGGATTTTCACTCACTCAGAAAACCTCAGAGTTAGGATAGTTCTCTTGTTTATATGTGTTTGTTCATTTTCAGAATCAGTTTGTTTTCAAACTTGCAGTCTCTCCTCTGCCCCGCCACCTTACAGCTTTCCCCTCAATTCTTTCCATGAGCATCCCACCCACTACCTGCAGTCCTCCCTCTTGGCTGCTGCTTTGCGTCATTTTTCCCTTCCCTCCTTTGGCCACACCTCACCACCTAGCTCCTTCCCAGAGCTGGTTTGTGCAGATCACAGTCTGTTCCTGTCTCTTCCCCCAAATTATCTTTTTTCCACTCACTCTCTCTAGAGAGAGCTACTCTGCTCTGAACTCCAGTATCCAGTCGCACCAGCTAACAGTCATACAATAGCTTAAAAAAAAAAAGAAAAGAAAGACTGTCTCCAATTTTAATGCTACACGCAGCATCTAATACACAAAGGAATACAATACATTGAAGGTCCAAAACTGTTGAAGAGGAAAAAAGAAACACCATCACTTTAAAGATCTTTGTTGTTTGCCTAAGATGTGTCCTTCACAGACTTGGCTGGGCACAAAAGGATTCAACATAAATGAATAACTGCTAAACTGCTTCTGATCTGCAGATCATATTGTCCTGCTGACAGATCATGCATGTGAAGTAGAAGAGCTGATACAGGACAGTGAAACCAGCAATGAACCTGAGAAAATTGAGAAGGCGCAGCTGGAATATAAATGGACAAAAAGCAGCCTCTAAAAAGGAAACGCAAAAGCAAAGGAAAGAAAACAAATAGGGGAACAGATAAATGCTAGAAGTAATAGTACCCCCCACAAACATAGGATGCTTCCTCCAAAATGTGTGCATAAGGGTTTGAGAGTGTATTTATCTGTCATTAGATTAGCAAGAACATGAAATAGAATAATGCCGACATAAATTACCAAAAGTACTAAAATGGATGTTTTATCTATGATAGGTTATATCCTCATTCAGAGGTATTTAAACCCTGATTAAATGGAACCCTGAAACATCTGTGGAGAGTCAGATTGAATCATCCTTCAGGGGACAAGCACTACATGTTTTCATTACTTTTCAATTATGTAGCCTGTCCAGATCTTAAGGATTTACACTGGTTTTTTAATCATATATTTCTTTAGAGTTGGACATGGATGTAATGATGATGTTAGTGCAGTAGACAAATGCTGACAAAAATAAGCAGCAAAATTTGAAGCGATCCATTCATTGGCTTACCTATGGATAAAAAACTGCGTTGTTTTCTTTCTTAATGCCTGACAAAGACATTGATTTCTGAAAGCTGTGTTTTAGAACTGTTGATTAAATCTCCTACAAGTGAAAACTGTTGGTTAAATCTCCTACATATGTTTACCTGAGTAGTTGCATCAAAGAGCCACGGTAGCTTGGATCTGATTCTGAACGTGTAATTTGTCCAGGCAAAAAAAAGTTTTTTAGAAAGTCTGGAGCCTTCTTAATGAAATGTAGAAAACGCTTAGAGAAGTGGAGGGTAATCTGGTGAAAAGACAGATGAACTCGAGATACCGAAGGAAAGATTGATCACAAAGCAGAATTGCAGAGAAGGGAGATGAAACACTAGAAGCAGATAAGTTTATCTATCTACTGAATGTATAGAGGAAGAAAGCAAAGAAGATAACAGATCTAGAGACAAAGACAATGGAATGGTAGCTGAAGAGGAAGGTTGAGAGATGATTTTTTTTCTCAGATGTTCAATGACAATACTGTATTCTTCTGATGTTGGCAAGGTGACAGTGCAAAAGCAGTTACTGCAGCAGGCAGGAGAAGAATCAAGATACCTTCTTAGTTTTGCAATTAAAACAGCAGACTGGTGCTCCTGAAACCTGCAATTTCGCTTCCTGGTTATGTTTGAAACTTCAGTTTTCTCAGGCAAGGCACTTTTACTTCTCTCTTCAGTTTCCTATTTATAAACTAGGGTGATAGTACTTCTTTTCTATCATCTTCTTCTTGACTTGTTTGTGTGAGTTAAGACAGGAACCATATCTCAATACCTGTCTGCCTAGAGGCTAGCAGAGTAACCTGGTCCAACCGGGAGCATTACATAGGAGTGTCGCAGTAACCACTGGTAAGTAAGGCAGAGAGGATCAGGAAAGCTGAAGAAGCTGCCAAAAGGCTTAATATCAGGCACTAACAGTGATTACCTAAAAATACATATTTGGGTTCTTTTATTTCCTTTCTGATCCTATCAAGCGTACTCAAGGCACATTTCAGCTTATTTTTTATTTATTCCCTTGAATCTTTCTTTTACTTCAAAAGAAAGTGGTTATTCTCATCCAAGAGCTTGGGCTTTCTGAAAAACACCACCTCTCATCAGACTTTTGATAAAATCATAAGAGCTGGAAACATTGAGAGTTCCTTTTGTTTTAATAACCTATCTTTCATGAATATTTACTTCTCATTTGAATAATTATCATCAATAAAAATTAAAACCTTATGTTTGCGGGGAGTGCGAGCAGCTTTAGGATTAAAATGAGTGACATCCCTCAAAAATGAGGGCTATTAGAGGGTTATCTTTCTTACAAGAGGAGCTCTTTCTGCAAGAGCATTCTGAGTCTGGAGTACTACAAGACCAAGAAAACAGAGGAGAGAAATTCTGCAAATAAGAAGCAGAACTGGGAAAAAGATTGTTTGGTTCATCTACACTAGCAGTTGTATAGCTTTAACTATTAACAATACTATGAAAATGATGGAGTTTCTAATATCATTAACGATTCTTTTAATCAGTGGGTTTAAATTATAGTTCTTGTTCATTTAATTTTCATTATTTGCTATTTGCCTGTGCAAACAAGATGCTGTTTTCAGCAATGGTTTGCCGAGAAGTCTGCGAGGACATGCAGGATTGTGATATATCACACACATGACAACATAAACCACAGAAAAATATGAACAAAGAGGAAAGACAAATGTACCCTCTAGAGCACTAAAGTTACAGAATGCCTAGAGATGAGGAACAGCTAATTTAGGAGAAAATGGGCTATAATTTGGAGGCAATGTCTAAGGCTGATTTATAATTTGCAGGTAAAATGTATGAATTCTGTATTCATCAAACTAAAGTCCCATACTAAAGCTAGCTGCTCTCCTGGACTTTTTTTAATATGGAGATAACCACAGGCATTTATTAAACCTGATAATCTTACATTCAAAGAGAGCTCCTGCTGGGTTTAGATGTGGCCTATGTTTCTTCCCATATAAGCCGTTAATTAAGCATCTGGAACAGAAATGTTGTCACTGGTGAGGCCGAGGCATCACTTGCTCGAAGGGATATGAAGTTGTCAAAGGAGGATCTCTCAGCCATTTTAGAGAACAGAAGGACACTGTGCCTAGATGCCAAACTACAAACAAATCTTAACAGTGGGGAAATTGTGGTAAGGAAGGAGGCACGCATATTTTATTGTGTTGTCTTGCACTGTTTGTTGTGTTATTTAAAACAAAGAGTAATTGTGGGTTAAACTGCTCGAACACTCCATGCAAGTACACTTGGACTTTGCCTGGAAAACCTAAGTCCTAGGAGCACTCGCCGTGTTAGGAGTACAAGAAAGATTGCACATGATGTGCCTCAAGGTAGACCTGGTCAGTGGGGACATACTGTGCAGCAGCTGTGGCCACAGGGCTGCAGAGGGTGCGGCTGAGCCATGGAGGTATCTGGAAGGGTGTGGAGTGCCACATGGGTAGTGTGCTTCGCTTCCAGTGCTGATGGAGGACTCTGCACGAGCAGGGAGAAAAAGAAGCCAGACCAAGTCCTGGGCCATAACATTTACACCTTCATGAACGAAGTGACAATAGACATCTGTGCCCAAAGTGGGCAATGTAACAGTATCATGTTTTGAGAAGATGGTTTTCTACCTCTTTGTCCTCCTGCTGTGTCTTACTTTACACATACAATGCGAGCGTGTACCTAATTCGCAAGGGTTTTGTTACATACAAATAATATCTATGGTGGATGAAAAATTGGATGTGAGCTGGCAATGTGCGCTTGCAGCCCAGAAAGCCAACTGTATCCTGGACTGTATCAAAAGAAGCGTGGCCAGCAGGTCGAGGGAGGTGATTCTGCCACTCTGCTCCGCTCTCGTGAGACCACACGGGGAGTGCTGTCTTCAGCTCCAGGGCCCACTGCATAAGAAAGACACAGATCTGCTCGAGCACGTCCAGAAGCGGGCCGTGAAAATGATCAGGGGGCTGGAACACCTCTCCTATGAAGAAAGGCTGAGAGTTGGGGTTGTTCAGAAGAGAAGGCTCCAGGGAGACCTTATTGCAGCCTTTCAGTATATAAGGGGGGCTTACAAGAAAGATGGAGAGAGACTTTTTACCAAGGCCTGTAGTGACAAGACAAGGGGTAGCAGTTTTAAACTGGAACAGAGTAGATTTAGACCGGACTTAAGGAAGAAATTTTTTACAATGAGGGTGGTGAGACACTGGAACAGGCTGCCAGAGAAGTTGTGGGTGCCCCATCACTGGACGTGTTCAAGGCCAGGTTGGATGGGCCTTTGAGCAACCTGATCTGGTGGAACACGTCCCTAGCCACAGCAGGGGGGTTGGACTAAAAGATCTTTAAAGGTCCTTTCCAACCCAAACCATTCTGGGATTTTATATTAAAGTCTCTTCTGCAATACAGTATCCTGATGCCCGTCCCCTCGTTGACCGCTCTACGGGTATGTCTGGCTGTTCAGTGCCTGGGATGGCAGCAGAGCCCTGCTGTTAATTAGGAGGAGAACGTAAGGAGAGGAGGACGCTTCTCTGGGCAACGCATCTCAGACTTCTGCACAGCCCCAGGTGGCTGTCTGTGGTGTGACCCACGCTCCCCTCAGCACACTAGCCCTCCTGCCCGGGCACCGCGGCCCTGCACGACTCTGTCGGGGTACTTCGCCGTGTGGAGGCGGCCTGGGTGCCGGCACCGCTCCGCGGGCAGGGCCGCGCTAGGCCGCGGGCGGTGAAGCACCGCCGCAGGCCCAGCTCCAGCAGGCCCGTGCCCGGGACGCCGCTGGGCGTCCCCGGCCGGCCGGCAAGAGGCGGCCGCAGGCCCCGCCTCTCCCCGCAGGCTCCTCGGCGGAAGACCGGGGCGGGCGGAGCCGCTCGCCGCCGCATGCCGCCGCGGCCCGCCGCAGCCATGAGCTCCCACCGCAGCGAGAGCGACTGGCAGGGGCTGGTGAGCGAGGTGAGGCGGCGGGGCGGGGGCAGCCGCGGGCCGGGGCGCCCTGCCTCCCGCGGCGCGGCCTGGACGCCGGGCACCGGCCCCTCCCGGGGCCGCCGGGGGAGAGGGGCGGGCGGGCCGACCCCGCCGCAGCGCCCAGCTGCTGCCCCGCCTCTTGGGGAAACTGCCGGGGCGAGGGCCAGAGCCGGCGGGAAGGGACCCCGGCCCGGCCCGGAGCCGAGAGGGGCCCCGACCCCAGCGGCTGGGGTGGCAGCAGGTGGAGCCGGCGGGGGCGGGGGGGCTTTGTACTGCAGCCTGGCAAGGCTGAGCTGTACGGCCACGTCTGCCGTGTGGCACAGCCCTGCCACGAACCGCCCTCACGCCGCCGGCCGCGACCCCCTGCGCGGCTGCTAAATACCGGGGACGAGTGTCTGCAAACCTCTCGCGTGTATTAGCTGCCGTGTGGCTGCCAGAAAACAGGGGTTTAGGCACCGAGCCTGCTGTTGGTTTGAAGTCGGCGGGGATTCACCTGTGGCGATGGCCCGCGGGGCTGCGGCCTCGGGCCTCGCACTGCTGCCAGCTCGGGGGGAGGTCCAGCAGCAGTGCAGCCCTGCTACGGCAGCCAGCGTGGGTGGCGGGTTTCCTCCTGTGAGTTCGCTCCTCTGGCATATGCTTTGTTTTCTTACTTCACTTGAATCACAAATGCAAGGGTTCTGAGACCCATAGTGTCATTTATAAAATGGGAGAAAAATCTGTAATAGCACAGTGGCCATGAGCTTCAACAGGTGGAGGATTTTCAGAATACAAGAGTAGAAAATTTTATTATCATCTACTATGTCCACATTAAAAGATCCACAATGTTTACAGGTACACATTTTCATGTAGGATAAGTTACCAAACTCAAAACGACTTTAGGTCAGTATAATTTAAAGTAATATCATCAAAGTCAAGTCTGTTTAATAGTCAGAACCATGAAGTTTGAAGTAGGTTGGCATGCTGATTTTTGCACTGCATTTTGCATTACATTAATTTTGCATAACTATAAAAATAGTATTTTTATATTTACAGCTAGCAAACAAAACTTCTGTGCAAATGGCACGGGCCTAGATCAACCTGACTGAGTCTACTGTCGTAGGGTACGATGCACACAGGTGAATTCCTCTGATTGCAGGAGGGCTTTGCCTCTGTTATATTATGTGAGCATGGCTTAAGGCCCTGACCTGTCAAAGAGATGCATGAGTTCAGGGTCCTGAACCTGTCACTTCTCCCGGTGATTTCAGTGGGAGTTTGTGTGGGCCCAGATCTGTGCTAGTACAGTACCTCCAGAATCAGAGTCTACCTATGCACACAGTTCTTGCAAACACACAAAATAATCCAGAAGAAAGTGAAAAGTGTACTTTTAGTAGTATCCTGATCATGCAGTGTTGCATCTGATATCTCATTTCCCAAATGGAGTTTTATTTGGAGGTGCGGGTGGTGTCACATGGCAGGGAAGGGTAAGAGATAGAGACAATTCACAAGGTGTATTCCAAGGAAACATCCCTATTCTTGGCTTTAAAAAGTCATTTAGAGTTACTTTGGAACTTTTTTACTTTTGATATCATTTAACCTAAAAACTCAATCCTGAAATTGAACCCTTATTTCTGGTTTAGGGGCGTCTTGATTGTAGCGAAGTTTAATGACTGTGCTAAGCTACATTCTTGCAAATACTTAAGCATACATATAA
This sequence comes from Gymnogyps californianus, assembly GCF_018139145.2. Taxonomy (NCBI): domain Eukaryota; kingdom Metazoa; phylum Chordata; class Aves; order Accipitriformes; family Cathartidae; genus Gymnogyps; species Gymnogyps californianus. The sequence goes on along the minus strand of NC_059474.1, from coordinate 20,510,368 downwards.
TTTCTTTTTTTCAGGAACAATTAGAGGCCTAGTGATTTATATTCCATTTTTCCTTCCTTTCTCTCTGTTCCCACAGCAGGCTTACAGCCTGTTTTTCTGCGTGAAGTCTGTAGCACATGCTGTCAGTATATAGGCTTCCCTCTTTTGCCTTCCTCTTTCTTTGGCTGTTGTGATTAACTTCGTGCAATTTACCCATTAACTCCAACATCCTAATGGGTCTGTGAGAAAGTGGCTCTAACTTCTGAAGTAACTTGTAATAAGTTTTTCCAGTTTACTGTATCCCTCAGTGGTACAGAGCTTCTCCAGGCCTCTTAGCTTCGGTATCTGCTAGGTAATTTAAGTTTTGTTCTCTATGCATTTCATAAACATTTTGAAGTGCTTTCAAAATATAAGATAACATAGGCAGGAAAAGACATGGTAGCTCTAAACAAACACTCTCACGTTGCTGATGCTGGACAGCTGAAACATAGAATTGGGTTCAAAATCTTGGTATAAAAGACCAGAAGCTGGTGGGTTCAGATCCATGTTCACATTCTTTTTCATTTCCACAAGCTCAGTCCTCCAAATTTGAAAGGTAGGAGTAATTGAAATACTCGTCAAAGCAACTGTAATATTTTTAAAAGTCTGGTATTGCAGGTGTTAAGAGAAGTGGTAGGATGTATTTTTGGTCCTTATATATATACATACACAAACAGTTGTACACATAGCTGTATATTTTTGTAGTTTGGCTCTTCTTTCTTCATTAGATAAAAAGAATGCTTGGGTTTTTTGGTGTGTTCCAGTCTTTTTCTGTATTTACTCTTTTTTTTTCCTTTTGACTTTTGTTCCATTTCAGTGTCTTTTGCTCTGTACCCTTTCACGTATCTTTCTCTACTTTTATTATGCTCATCACCAACTTGCTGCTTGTTCTTTTGCCTCCGTGTTTATGTATTTTCCCACTTACTCTACAGCCACATGCATTTCAGGCCTAGTGTGCACTTGGTACTCTGAACAATCTTTGCACCACATGTGCCTTGAACAGTCTTTAAACTAACTCTGAATTGGATGACGTAGGAAGGAATGCTGGGACAAAGCCAACTTAGCAAATACTGAAGGAGCAGAAAGAGTCATTATTTCCATTGATAATCTCGCAAACTGAATGCAGAAGAACAAGCTTCAGGAGTGAGAATTCATGTAAATTTTGCTCATTCTTTAGCTGAGTTCAAGTATTGATGGTGGATGAATATACATAAAAAGTAAAGTACTCTGTTTGGTTACCACATAATTTTTCCTTGGAGTCTGGGTTTTTGTCTAACATTTACCTCACTGAATGACCCATGTTTAGGATATTTAAAAGCCTTTGTAAAGCTGTAGGATGAAGACCTGGTCAATAATTGCTTGTTTGACACAAATGAAACTGAGCTGTAGCAAGAACTTTCTTGCTGGCTGGACTGAGATGGTGGCCTAAGTCCTCCAGAAACAAGTGATCTTCATAAATCTCAAAATACTATCCCAAGAGTACGGCCCATTCCTCTGAACATGCCTTCGAATGTCTCTTATTTTAAAAAAATAAAATCCTTAGTGCAAACAAAATACCTCTTCCATCTGGAAGAGGATGAAAAGAGGAAAGTGTGACAGTTATTAGTTGCTTTGCTGGGTGCACTGCTAGAAGACAGTCATGGAAAGGTGGTTATACCGTACTCTTCACTGAAGAGAACAGAATTCTTGAAAATAATTTTGGTCACCAAAATCTTGGTTGCAGAGGTTTTTTTTTTACTTTTAAGTGTTTTTAAATGTCCATACTTACTTCTTAGCCTGACAGCCATGTTTATGGGTATGCTAAGCTGTTGACTTACACAATCTCATGTGAGTCAACTCCTTAGTGGCTCAGTTTTCCTGTCTCTATAAGGGAGATGAAACATAACTAAATCCCATGAATATGAATGAAAAACACAATATGTGAACTCTGTTCGAGGGTAGTTGGGGGCTTCATTTTGAAAGGTTGTAGAAGCTTCCAACTCTGTATGTTCTGCTGTGGAAAAGGGTATGATTTCTGTTTTTGCCTGAATTCCATGTCATCTGTCTTGGAATCATTTGATCTAAGGATGATGACCAAATCAGTGACAGAGAAAGGAGTAGGTGGTAGCATGATCTTGGGGTGGTGGGATGAGTTGAACAGTACTGGGAGATCATGTGTGGCAGGGAAAAAACACTTCTACATAATCTGCAAGACCACCTCTGTCCTTGCTTTAGAGAGCTGACTTCTACGAGTTTGGTCTCCTTTCTGCTGAAGTCAGTGAGTGTGCTTCCATTCAGTTCATTGAGAGTTGGCACTAGTCCTAATTTAATACTGCTTGGAGAACGTGTACTTTTGGCGGTGTTTTCCACTGGAAGCAAGAAAGGTTTCCTAGGAAACCCATAAGACTAAAGTGGTTGTCCTCCGTCCTTTCTGCTAGCTTCTCCCTCAGATTTGCCAACTTCTAGAATTAAATCCAATGTCAAAATGCTTCTCTCTTCCTTGTCACCTCCCACACATTAGAGCATTTACTGTGTGCTATTTACAGCTACTCATATGTGACTGTGCCTCCTAAAATTAGTTTGAAGAAATTTAGTCTCCATTTAATTTGTCATTCTCAAGAGGGTATTTCTTGATTATTAACTGCGTGTGGTCTTTGGCACTACAGAGGGAAGTGATATGCTTGTGCTCTTGAGCTCCCTTGCCTAGTAATCACCAACTTAAAACTTGGAGAAAGAGTTTTGGGGAATTGTTTATCAAATGCACAACTATTGAGCAGGAGTTCTAGTTGAAATAGCTAAATGTTCCAGATGTGAATACTGAATAAGAGTGAGAAACCAAACCTGCTTGTAATTGGCAGAGCATACCTTTCCCATTGGTTGCACAAATTTTTTTTCTGTGGACAAGAGAGAAGAGGAAGGAAAATTAGTGAGATTTTCTTGTTTGTAATCTCTCTCTACCTTTCTGTCACGTTGCCTTTTCAAACAGAGCTTGAAGTGTAATTCACCAAACCTATATGAGAGGACTCGACAGGCTTTGGAGCCACTAATTTCAGAGCCTTTCTGAATGCAGGCAAATGCCAGGGGCTGTAGGGAAGAACAAAGTGGAGCGGATGCTCTGAGGTCCCTAGGTGGTTGGGTTGGCATTGTAATGGCTTTGTCATTTGGAAAAGGAAGTGGAAACACTATAAGAGCTGGCACTGTGACTTACTGCTCTCCAAAGTTCTCAGGAGCTACGGGAGAGGTGCTATGGAGACTTGCATGCTGGGCTTTCAGGCAACAAAACAAGTGTTTTCTTCTCATGTTTCCATGTTCCAGGTTGGACTAAGATACCCACAGGGATGTTGAGGAAAAAACACGGAGAAATTAATAATGTAATCCGGTGCACAGCATACAGAACTTTCAAGGGCAGGGCCACATCGCAAAATAGTGTTATTTTGACTAATCAAATGATGGTAATTCCTAAATGACTGGTGAAGATGATGTGGTATAATATTGTCATCAAGACAAGACGCGATGTTCTGGGCAGCTGCTTGTATCATTTACATCATCAGTGAATGACACCAGCCTGCTTTGTGTTTCAGCACTCAGGAGGTAGCTAGCGAAGCGAGCGCTGGGCAGCAGGAAAAGCAGAGTTGATATTGTGGGATAAAACCAAGGACACTGCATTGTCTCAGGTTTTATCAGAGATAAGGACATGAGATGAGATGGCAGGCAAATGGCCAGTAATTGTGTATTTCTCTGGGTTTGAGTGCTTGACTCTTTCAAATAAGTTGAACAGTTTAATCTGAAGTCAAAGGGAGCAACATTACTGCAACACGGTCAACAAACAGCCCGAATAGTGACGTTGCAATGCATTTTGGGACTCTTCAGTTTGTCATTTCCACAACAAAATTGCCTCCAAGAGTACAGTGAGGAGAAATTTGATAAAACTTCAGGCAGTTCAGTAGCAGTTGGATCTCTTGTCCAAAAGATGGTGAGTAGAGTTCATGGTTTCTCTGAGAGCGTGGTGGATGATAGGTTTCCAGGCCCATGTACAATGTGGTGGCCCATCGACATTTGGGAGGACACTATGTCCTGGAGTGTTGAGAGAACACAGAATATGATCCACAGTGATTCTGAATCACAGTTTGGAGATAGTATCTCTGCTTTTACCCTCAGAAGATTAGGCATTTTCCTTCTTGGCCCTAATTGCCATTAAATACCCAAGTACAGGCCAGTAATTTGCTCCAATTTAAAAGAAATTATTTTGTGATAGGAATTCGGTGTGTTTGTTGGTTTAAAAAAAGAAAGTCTAAAACCTTGACAGTGTCCCAGCTTCATCAGATTATTAGACCATGTCTACGGCGTTGTTAATGAGATCTATCCAGATTTGTCACTAAAAATAGCAATGGACAAATAGTAAGTGTTCGATATAGAGGGTCACCTTGGAGCAGCTACACTCTCCTGTAATGTCAGTCTCTTTTTACTCAATTTCACTAAAGTAGTTATCTAGCTGTAAAGCAGTTCAGGCAGTAATGTTGGATGTCATATATATTCCTTTAATTATTATGATCTTCCTTGTAGCAATTATAATTTGCTTTATTGCAGATAACAGCGAATTGGTAGATAAAAGTCACTAGACAGATATGAAAAGTTGTACGTTGTAGCGTTTAGATTGAAAGTATAGCAGCTGGTTCCTGGTTAACTTTTTTAAACTCAAAGATTATTTTGGAACATTGATTAAAAGAAACAAAAGACAATAAGAATATTTTGTAGTAACTAAAGTGCATAACAATTCACTTGTTTGTCTCACTGATAGACAGTACGTGAGACGTAGGCTTTCCTTCAGTTGCAGAGAAAGAAATCTCTATGTGAATGCCAGAAGCATCTATTGAATGCTTTTTCTCAGACTATATGAGAAAATTTTCCTTATTGCTTGCATTGCTCCAAAAAGACTGTTCAACTCCTACGTTCCTTTTGACAGCATACCAATTTTGCTGCACTGACTTGTCCGTATATGGGAAATTGTTGGTGGGACTGAGTTGTTTCCCTGAGTAGAATCCATTTCTGGTGTACAGTTGTCTTTATATAATTTGTTTTTCCTTCAAAAATGGTAATGGGAGTTGGAAACATAGCTCTGTCGAATAATCAAATTCCACAGAAATGCTGTGGCTTTATTGTTTCTTGTACCATAAGCCCATGGCAACAAATTACAATACATTATTACTATTTTTATCCCATTTATTTGAGAAAGTCAATATATCCAAAGGCAAAAATGGCTTCAAAAAGTCTTCTAGGTGGTCATCTTTATAGTAAAATCCAAACAGTACATTGATGAGAGATGCCAAGCCCCTTCCTTCCGTATGGCACATCATCAGTATATAATTCATCAAGTTAAAATATACTTTAAACAAGGAGGAGATCATTATTCTTTTTCATTTAGACCCTGAACACAACTGTCCCCACAATCTGTTTATGGTTCGTTATCCTCAACCTAATAGATAATGGAGAATTCCCTTGCCCCCACCAGTGGTGCTGTGAAAGATGAAGCCTTCTTTTATGCTTTGAGTGTGTCCTTTGTGGAGAGCTGTGACTCATGGCAGAAGCAAGATTTGTTTAGCACTAGGTCTGCGTCTCCTGCCTGATAAATACTATTTTTTATAGTCTTATCCACATGCTCCAGTTAGCTTCCAACTCTCTTGTACACTGTTTCATATACCAGCACTCGTGGCAAGGCACCTGCTGGTGGTGTGGGTGTTGTAAGGTGAGGTGTTTAGCTTTGCTCCCCTCCCACTGTGTACTTTGTATAGGCTGTTCTGCTCCACGTAGGTGTTGGCTGGATGGGCCAGCTTCGTTCTTCCTGGTGGTTAAAGGAACAGGACAGCTGCTTGGTTCAGGGATTTGGGCTGTTGTTTTTTTTTAAAGTGATTGTGAGGTTTGCTTTTACTCATTTTTATTTGCAATTACTGTATCAGATTGTTAGTATTTAAAACAATTTAGTGAAGGCATGTTTTGGAATTGACTAAGACATGAGATGAAACTGGAAAAGAAGAAGAGATATTGTCAGAGGCAAATATTTCACTGTAAGGGAAGGAATTATTTTATCAAGTTTGAAGCAGTTTACCATGTCACTGTAATCACTTGCTGACAATACTAAAGTTTAGCTTCTAATACCTTTCAGTGCTTTATCAGAGGACTTGACATTTGTGTAAGGTATCAGTAAGGACATAAGTACATAGGTACAGTTGCCTTTGTTGATGCCAAGGCATCATAATCCAGAAAATTTATGGCAGGCTTTCAACTTCAGTATTGCCAGAAATAAAATTAATCCAAGGTGGAAGTGTCCTTTTTGAGAGTTCAAATCCTTCTCGGAACTGCTTTTCTCATTCCCTTCCTGCTTTTTTGCAACTAAGCGTTTACCATTTTTGGAAAACATTGACTGTACTAACATACCAAACTCACTTTTCTCTTTCTCATTGACTTGAAATTGAGGTTAACAAAGTCAATTCCAAGCAAGTAGTACATACGAGTAATGATTTTTGTCCCAAAGAACAGCACTGACTTGAACAGTATGGAAGTGCTGATGCTCTTGCTTTGTGCAAGAGCCTATAATGACAAAGTATTCTTGTCAGAGTATATAATGAAACTATAAATTGTTTTCATGACTGCTGTGATATTTGGTCTCTTGCAGAGCACATTCAGAAAGTATTTAGCGCCACGTTTTATGTGAGTAACATCAGAAATAGAAATACATGCTTTAGCATGAGCAGTGTCAAGTGGTGGGTAGGAAGAATCTGCTGATTGAACATCAAGTTAAGTGAAAAAAGTTGCCTGAAACTTCTGATAGATAACGTTCAGCCACTGCAGGAAAGGGTGACATACATGTTACTCTCTCTTCCTGTCAGTGGGGAAAGGCAATGAAGCCGATCAGACTAATGCAGAACAGCTAAGATTTGCAAGTTCTGCTTTGCTTTGTGCATGAGCCCTACGCATAAGAGGCAGTGGCTGGAGGGGAAGGCTCACCTCTGCTTTCCCTCCTCATTCAGGTGTTTGCAATATTCCTGCATTATTTCCCATTCTTTTGACTCAACAAGCACGTGCGTATAGTATCACAGCTGAATTAGTTTCTTTTGCTTGTGCCGATAGGGTATCACACTGTAATTGTTTCAGACTCAAGGTGAATTTAGGTTGCCACTCATGCTACCCCTTCTGCTGTAACATGGTCCTGTTTCACTGTCCAGGTGGGAGGCTGAGCCCATAGGACATCGCTGGTAGCGGGGACGAGGAGGAGGGAAAGGGGAATGAGGTGGGAAATGCTGGTTGCTAACTGAGAGCTGGGTATTGTGGACACAAGTAGAAAAGGGAGTTTGCAAAGGCTTCTTCCTTCTAGCAGCCTTCCCAGGGCTGCTGGTTAAATTGTGAGGTTCCTCCTACTATTGCATATGAGGAAAAAGAGGAGAAACTTGAATTGCTGAATTTTTCTAACTCACAGTGGTCAGGTGAGCATGTGGCCTTACAAATGGATTTCAGGCTTCTGATACAACAGATTTCTTTCCCGTGATTGTTATTAATAAGCTAAGACGAATTGTGGCAGACTTCGATCTCATGCAGAGAGTCTGAGGCTCAAGAGGCTCACAAGAAGGCTCATGCAGAAGCTCAAGAAAAACTTGAGCCTCTTGAATCCAGTATGGCTGGGGTAGAAATGGCTTGTTACAATTACGGGTTTTTTTCTCTTCTGCAGTATCTAGTGTGCAAAAGGAAGCTCGAAAGTAAAAAGGAGGCATTGCTAATCCTTTCCAAAGAGCTGGACACCTGTCAACAAGAAAGAGACCAGTACAAGCTTATGGCCAACCAGTTGCGGGAACGACACCAGTCTCTGAAAAAGAAGTATCGGGAGCTGATTGTAGGTTGTTCTTTATGAATACTGTATAATTGGGGGACAAGGGTGAACCTCAAAAAAAAATGTAAAGAAGTCCATAATGACTGCTGTAGAAATGTTCAGATACTTGTTTACAATAGTCCTGCAGTTGTACAGCCCTAATCATATTATTACTCATTTGTTCTGCATTGATGAGATAGTGCCTGTTATATAAGACACAGAAAGACAGTGCGAGCTCTGAGAAAATTAGTTTCAGTCATAATTCCATTTAAAAACTGACTGCGGTATTATTATTCCACAGCAACTTAATGTACCGTTATGAAAAATAATGCAACATAAATTTGTAATGACCTGCTGTTCTAGAAATGTAAACAAATCTTCAGCCTTAGACAATTTTTTGAGTTGAAATTAATATTACTGGTATTAATCAAGATGCAGTATTTTAGAAACAATTTTGATAACATTTTAGTTAAAATATGTGTTTTAAAATTTGATCCACAGAGTTAATATAGTTGCTGGCTTCAGAAGTAAGTTGCCAATAAAATATGTCCATTTATTTGTAGGATGGAGATCCATCCCTTCCACCTGAAAAGAGGAAACAGGTAGGAATTATTTTTCAGTTGACATTATTTATCTGCTACAAAAGTACTTCGCAAAAGCGTGAAAATATTAACTGAGAAATCTGGTAAAAAGCAAGCATTTCTGTCTATTGAAAAGCTCAGTCTTAAACTGTGCTTTTGTCTAAACATATTTCACTCTGAAATATCTGAACTATCATTAATTAGAATATATGGCTATTGCCTTTATGTTCACCTGAGACTGAAATTGGTCAGTGTAGATTGTTCTCCTTGTTGTTTATCCTTCTTGTATTGAGTCCTAAAATGGGTTCGTGACAGGACTTCTCATACTTAAAAGCAATCTAGGAATGCATTGTCTGCATTCCATAATTGTTAATTTATTGTTGTGAGTACTGTTTTCCATTAGGTACTCTCCTGGGTCACTTGGGCTCTATGAGTTATAAATGGTAAGAACAATGGTAATTGCATTTTATGGTTCCCCTGAAAAACTTTTTGCCTGCTCACTTTTTTTTTGTTCCCGGAGATCCATGTAGTGTGTCCCTGTTGTGGAGTGTTGGTTGTCACATCTTAAAATTGTCTTAATTTTTAGAGAAAAATGGCACCCTAAACACAATGTGTGAGCAGGGAGAGGAGGACAACCCAAAAGAACAAAAACTGTTACTGTAATTGCTAGTCCTGAAAGTCTTTTAACCATGTTTAAAACTTGGTTATTGCATTCTCTTAATGGATCAGAAGTTTTACTCATCATCCTTTCCCTGGGAGTTTGCATGTAGTTTTTGCTATTTTCTTAAAGTTTTAGGGGCTTAAACTAAACTTTCAGAGGCAATATAATTACTCCTTCAGGCACTTAAACAAATAGCTGCCAAGAAGTCAGCGGCTCGGTGTAAAATCATTTAACTTCCTCATTATTTAGCATAATTTATTTGAAATTCTGTTATTTCAACAGAGTTCTAATAAAAGTTTATGAGCAGATACAGGTTTATGCATTCTGACTACTAAAATAGGAGCTGAAGAATATACAATTAAAAGGAAAAAACCAATGCAGTATATGGGTCATTACAGAGATAAGCAGGAAGGGAGATTTATCATCCAATGGATGTTGTTCTAATTCATCTTCCATCTTTCAAAACAAATAAATCTGACACTTGTTTCTAAAACACTAGGAAAATTTAGTCTAAATTCAGAAGCTGCGATTATATTAAGTTTTGGCAAATCTTATCATGGTAAGTGCCTGGAAATCATTTAATAATCTAGCTAGGAGTCTTTTTTTCTGAGGAAGTTATGTATTCATGCTAAGTAACAGTGAAAGAAAGAAAGTCTTGTTCTCAGATGGGGTCATTTATAGGTCTCCCCCAAGGACAATATATACTTTAGGTTGTACAGTAATAGGCTGTTAGTGCACTTCTTGAGTTTTTATTTTCCTGAGAAGTGTGTCTGTAGCATACAAGGTAGATAATCTGGAGTAGTTAGGGCAACCTTTCTGAAGAAGAGTATAGTTTTGCTTTGAGAAATGCATCAAAGAGTAATAAAGTTATGAATATTTTTCCATTATTACTGTACGTATATTTCTTAACATTTTCTCATCTAAGAAAGAGTGAAGTTCTCTGTGCTCTTGTGCACTTTTTCCATCCTCTTTTTGCCTGGAAGCCTGGTTGCCTGCTGGGAGAAGTTTGTGACCTCAGTTACTTTATAGAAACAGAGGCCCTGATCCTATAATGAATTTTGTGTGACACAAAAATACATGCTGTTCTCATGGTCGGAAATGAGATGAAAACATGATATGCTGAATAATTTGCTATCTGTTGCGTTTCTTTACTGCAACTGAGAAATTACTGTTGAAATTGCAATCTAGAACCTTAAATGTAATAGGGGGGTTGTAATTGCTACTTTCTTCTCCTTCATCTCTTCGTTTTTCACCTTTATGATCAATTATGCTTTGTGACTTCTTAAAATACCTTGTTTTCCACACCGTGCCTTCTCTCCCTGTTTTGCAACACAGAATTTTCATGTGTTGTATGGAAATACCATGTAACCAGGCAATTTCTATCAGCAAGCAGTTAACTCAGAATGTGTTTTTGTAAAATTGGTGTTACTTAGAGGTGTCTTTAACATGCAGTGCTCTGCAGTGTTTTCCCTCTGAAAGCTGCGTGTGCAGTGGTACACGTCTCTGACATAATCCAAAGATTGCTCCATGTGTATCGCTTTCTGCCAACCAACAAAAGCAGGAAATGAGAAACTCTGCTGCTGAAATCTCTTTTCCTGCAGTAGGTGTTTTACCATTAGTGGTGTTATCACAGCCTGTGAGCTGTCAGTGCTTTCCTGGCCCCTCTTACCAAACGTTCACAATTAAATGCTGCGGTTGAAGGTAGTTTTACAATGTCTTGTGGTGTCAGGTGTAGGGTAATTTTTGGATAAGTAATGGAGAGGTGAAATGTTTCAGGAGGATAGGAATAATGAAGAGTTGATTTTGATGTTAAAATTCACCAGAGATGGTAAACAATAGACACTCCCATTTTGAAAGGCATGTTAAAATGTTGCTCTGTCTACAGAGCCTCTGTTGTGCATCCTATATAAATAGAAATTCTACCATTCTGCAGTGGTATACAATTACATGCATTTGCTGTGATACAGAACATTTTTGTGACATTGGCAAACAGATACTGGATATCTGTTGGACAGTGTTGCCATGCTGGGAAACTTAAAGAAGAAAACATAGATGGGATTTCTAGCTTGATTTATGCTGACTATTATTTTCGTCTACATTGCTTGCATTTTCAGTATGACTTCAGTTTGGGAGAAGCTTTGTCATTCATATAACAGATCAGTGAATCCTTTGACCTTCTATATGAAATGGAAGTTCTTTTAATACAAATGATATCCTTTGAATAAACAAAGGTGAAGTAAAATGCATGGTTAGGAAAATGACTGTGCTGGGCCGCAGTCCTAAATATGCTTTGCTTAATTTGATCTCAGTGAGACCACTCAGTTGGAGATAATGGGTTTGCAGTGGGGCTGTGTGTCAAGAATAAAGCTGCAATGCATATACTCACTGGTGAGGGCTTATATTTGTATTTTAAATGTGTGAGGCATCAAATTAAATGGAGCTAAACATCACAAGATCACAGAATGGTTCAGGTGGGAAGGCAGCTTTTGAGATCAACTAGTCTAATCCCCCTGCTCAAGCAGGGCCACCTAGAGCCAGTTGCCCAGGATCATGTCCAGTCAGGTTTTGAATATCTGCAAGGAAGGAGACTCCACAGCCTCTCTGGGCAAACTGTTCCAGCGTTTGACCACTCTCACAGTAAAAAAGGGGGAGGGGGTGGTGTTCAGATACCTGCAGCTATTGGGGTGGCTGAAGTCCCTCATGAGGACCAGGGCCCGTGAACATGAAGCTTCTTGCAGTTGTGTGAAGAAGGCCTTATCTACTACTTCTTCCTGATCAGGAGATCTATAGCAGATACCCAATACAACAGCACGCATGTTGATCTGCCCACTAATCTTGACTCAAAAGCTCTCAGCTGACTCCTAACCTGTCCCAAGGCAGAGCTCCATGCATTCCAGCTACGCTCTCACATAAAGGGCAACACCCCTCCTCGCCTTCCTGCTGTCCTTCCTAAAGAGCCTGTATTCTTCCATCGCAGCACTCCAGTTGTGTGAGCTATCCCACCATTTCTGCATGATCCCAATGAAATAGTAGCCCTGTAACTGCACACAGACTTTGAACTCTTTGCCATGCTGCATATGTTACAGTAGAGGCCTCCGAGGGGCATCCAAGTGTGCTGGTTCTGCAGTACCAGCTTGAGAGCTTTCCCCACAAGGCTGTTCTGCAGGCACTTGCTGCTTTACATGCCTATGCTCAAAGGCATTACACTTCAGCTCAGTTGCTTTGTGAATTGCTATGTCCCTTCTCTTCCCATCATCCCAGGCTCTTGGCTTGCCTACCCTATCCCAAGCCTCCTTGTTCCCTCCCCCATAATTTCTAGTTTAAAGCTCTCCTTATGAAGTTGGCCAGCCTGTTGGCAAAGATACTTTTGCCTCATGTAGTCAAGTGGATCCTGTGTCTTCCAAGCAGCTGTTGAGCCTTAGAGAGGGTCCCGTGGTCATAGAACCTTCTTTGAGGCTCCTAATAATGAGCCTCATAACATAATGATGACATAGTCCTAGCAGCGTGCTACCCGCTCACTGAGACGTTGGTCAGACAGCTTGACTTCTGCTAATGAATAAGTTCATGAGCATGGCATTTTGGGGCAAGCAGAACATCAGAAGGACCGGAGGTTCCAGACAGCAGTATGTTGTGACATACCACAAATGGACCCGTTTTGATCCCTTTCATTTCCACTTCCAGCTTCTAGGTTAACGTACTCAGCTGTCACAATTCACTTTCGAAACAAGCTTCAGGAATTACCTTATGACCGTTTTTGACGTCATCAGACGAAATGACTAGTGTGACTATAGTGTGACTATTTCTTGTAATTAATGAATTCAGGAAGTTTTGCTAGTCTTGTGCTAAGGCGCAAAAGCTGCATTCAGAGTCCTGTGAGATAAAATCTTCAGATAAAATACACTACAGGGTAAGCAATCATTTTGTATTTATCTCACGAGGGTGCTGTGAAGATTAATGTGATTTCGTCCTCTCTTCAGAGAGTTTGAAGATGAAAAACATTACGCGTGTGCCAAACTTAGACCTGTGCACTTCGCTCTGGTTTGTAGGTGCGTGTGTTTGACTCCCATAGTGTGAGGCAGCAGATGGAAAACAGTGAGATCGTTTGCCCTTGCAATGCATCAGAGAGCAATATTCCCATGGGTTTCAAAATGTGCCTGCTCTGAGAGTGTAGCTGGTAGAGAGATTTTGGTTTCTGCACGCTGAAATTTGTTGTTCCATTGATGGGAGCAGGAGGCAGTATGCAAACCCTAGAACTTCTTAGCCACACTAGGAGTCATGCTTTGTGAAGTGACACTGTTGTTTCTTCAACACATGGGTTCTGCAGTAAACATGAGACTAGGAGAGAAGACATGTTGATTCTAATAATAGATGTGGTAGTCCTTCTTTAAAATTTGGAGTGCTGTTCAGACCTGACGTGTACAACAACCTCTCCTCTGGTTGCTATGTCTTACCTTAATGGAATAGAGAGACACTTGTCCACACCTCTGCACCTGAATACTCTCAATAAATAGTCTGTTGGTTAGTCACAACACTCAAAATGTTTAAGGGATTTTGATTCTTTTTGTGCATTATCTCAAAGTTTAAGTTGTCCTTAGGATCTCAAAGCAGCTAAATATTTCTGATAAAACAAGCCAATGAAACAATCTTTTCTTCTATCCTAGTATAGTAGTCTTTGTATAAGTACAAATTAATGATTTCTCTTTGACTACATTCGTCTGCTTTCAATAAAAATTTAATGCCTATATGAAGTATGGGGAGACTGAAGTACCTTATTGAACCTTCACAGTGAAGGAATTTCTGCCAGGTAACTTCTCATGATACTGGTAGCTCATACTGGCACCCTCCTTTGCTGCTTAGGATGTATGTTAACAAGTTGCTTTGCAAAAACAGGCCTCATAAAAGAGTCTGTAGTTGATGCTAACCTTATTTTCTTTGGCAGCCTTCGACAAATGCTCTAGGTCTGTCTCGGTGGTGTTTGGTCATGTACAACACTATGCTAATCTAACACACAGAAGACTGGTTGAAAAGCAGGAAAAAAGTATTCATTTTATATGTCTACTGCTAAAATGGCTTTTTGGTTCTATTAATGAGCTCTATAAAAATTCCGATTGCTGAGTGTCTTGAAGGTATGTGAGCGCGAGTGAGTCTGTCTTGTTCTGCAGAGCCTTGTCAGATTTTGACTGGTGTGCTTCTGTGGTGGGATTCCTGCCTGGTTCTCAGAGAGGCAGATACTCAGAGGAGGAGAGGATTTTCTTCTTCTCTTGTTTTTTGTCAAGTGACTGCTTGGCAGGGCTTTCATTTTTGCTGTTGTTTTTCTGTGGGGAAATATGACCCATATGAAGTGTATTTTGTTTAGTATGCCCAGGACCTATAATTTCAGAAGTCTTCTCTACATGGTTTTTCAACTTAAAGAGAAAAATACAGTAATTTTTGCTTTTTATTGTAAGGAAGCTAGTACTAGGGGAGGTCATCAGTTCTTCTACCTTGGAGTGAACAGTGGTAGTTGGTAAGCAAAGCAGGTTTTTCTGTATTAATTCAGCCATTGCAATCATATAAATGCATTGGAGGAGAAACTGCAATTAAATTTGCTATCAGTCACACCCATCAAGTGTGCTTAATGTTTCATCAAACTTTTTTTTCTGTCAGCCCTATAATTCAGTGGTGTTCTTTGTTTGAAGGTGTGGCTGAAAGAAACATAAAAGACTGTAAACTGCAGTATAGAAATGCTTGTTTGTATTTAAAAATATTTTTAAACTGTAAAGGTATGTTGGAAGTTTCCCCCTCTTCCCCCTTGCCAAATTACTGTTTCAGGCAGTATCTAAAGGCAGAAAGTCCTTTTTTTAAAATTCTTTTTTTTTTTTAGTGTCGGATAAGATTTATGTGCAAGAGAATTGAGAGCTATATTAAAGACTGTGTTACTATCCATCATTTTTAAAGTGGTGTGAAGAAAAATAACACTGTATGTATGTGTGGCTAGATTTGCAAAATTGTTAAAGGAGCCAAATTCAAGTGTAATGCATAATGCCAGGGATGACTGTTTGGAGTTATTCCCCCCCGCCCCCGCCTTCTTCTTGGGTCATCGGTCAGTAGTGAGCAAAGATCTGTTGCTGTCTGACAGGTATTCACTGGCTTATGTTAATAAATATTTATAGGTATTTTTGTCAGTAGTTTCAGATGCTCATCTGTAGCTAAAAGTAAGGTTCTCTCCCACCTATCCCAAAAATGTTCTTGCAAATTTTAACAAAGTCTAAGTGGAAAAGGCCGAGATCTGTGATCCCATCCCATTGAATCTTTCACTCTCTGGTCTGTTCTGATTTATGGTGTTTCTTTTCCCCTATGTAATACAGGTACGCACTTCCCACTTGGCACTCTCACATCAATCTTTTTCTCTTTCCTTCCTAGCTTTGTGTGGGATTGTTGGCTATGATCATGTCAGAGGAAAAAGGAATATGGAGACAGTTTCTTATGTCTAGTACTGCAGTGGGGGTTTGGACTGTGCTCAAATCATACTTCACTGAGAGGGTGGTCAGTCACTGGAACAGGCTCCCCAGGGAAGTGGTCACAGCACCAAGCCTGTCAGAGTTCAAGGGGTGTCTGGACGACGCTTTTAGTCATATGGTTTAGTTTTAGGTAGTCCTGCAAGAAGCAGGGAGTTGGACTTGCTGATCCTTATGGGTCCCTTCCAACTTGAGATATTCTATGATTCTATGACACATACAAGCTTCCTGTGACAGATGGATGTAAAACAAATAGCTTGTCATGCTGCAGAGGCTCAAGAATACCTGCCAGAAACTGAACGTCACCAGAGGTGGACAGAGCTCTAGAAAGATTGTCTGATACTGGCCAGTTAATCAGAGACTTGAATGAAGCACTATCTGTTATTTAGTATTACAAACAGTTGCATTGAGAGAGGGTAGGAGAAACAAACAGTTTCCACTGCTGCGGGTTGTTGCAGAGGCAAGACAAGATGAGGCAGCAGAAAGGTATAGACCTCTGCGTCTTTCCCTCCCATTACCCATGGCTCAGAAATCTCTCTTCATCAGTACTTTGGAATTAGTTTTGAATAGTGTGAGTGAAAGAAGTCTCTGACAGTTACAGGAGTCTTTTTAAGGCTTCACCTAGAATCAAAAGAAACTGTTGAAGAAATTGAGTCTAGAGAAGCTGAATTTGGCTAATTTTCAGAGAGTTGTTCTCTGTTGCGCAGGTAAATGATATGAGCTTTATTGTCTGCTGAAGTAACTTGTCTTGAATTTCTAAGTGAATTCTGTGTTTGTTCTATGAATATTGAAAAGAAGTTGCCAGGTGGAAAAATGAATCGCCTTTCTCCTTGCATAAATTTCTCCCCTTTCCTCAAAAAAATACATGCTTACAGGTTCATGAAGGCAGTCCTCCATTGTTAGTTTTATCATCTTTCAACCATATGATATGTTTTCTTATATATGCCAAAGAAATGGTACCAAGTCCAGGTGTTGTTCAACATATCCTCTTGGCCGGCTCTCTTTAAGCCCAGTAGAGCACTTTTGAAAATCAAGTATTTCTCCTTCTATGCACATTTAACCGAGAGCTTTAATGAGGTCTTGCCAAAACCTTTAAAACTGAGAACAATCTAAATTATTCGTTGTATGGAACCTCTAAGCCAGGGAAATGAATAATTGCTGGAGACTACTTCTGTGACATAGTTTGGTTGTTTTAGTTTAACAGAAGTATAATAGAAGCTTTGCATTAAGGAACAAGTCTATATTTAGCTTATTGTAATGCTCTTAGCGTGCTTAAATGAGGCTGTTTTATTTTGGTGTCTAAAATTCTTCGTTTAAAGTTTCTTCCAAAATCCCTGTCTCAAGTATAAAGGGTTTTGTCACGTTAAGTCATTTATGACTGACAAATAAAATTCAGCATAGAATTGCAATCCCAGAGAAATGGTTTTAAAGGAAATAAATCTGAGCAGGAAGATTTAGTATAGGCATGATAATGCCTTTCCTGTAGCTACTGGGAGCCAGGTTTTGACTACAGACTGCTAGAATCCTGGTGTTGTGGCTGTAAACACTGATTAGATTAAGTTCTTCCCAGGTGTTGAAATTACACATGCTATTGCAGTGTTAGGAGTTGTTCAAATTCATCATAAAAAGGGACTTTATAAGTAGAAGTGTTTCAGAGAGGTTTATGCAAATTGTGTTCCTTTTAACTAACTCAGTCTGGTGGTTGGATGGCCTTTACTGAAAGTCAGCTTTCTTCAAAAAAAAAAAAAAAAAAGGCATCTGAGCAGTAGCCATAGATACTTCAGTTTAAATACAATTATTTCCTGCAAACATGGGTTCTTTGTTTTCTTTCTTTCAAACAGCCATTAAGAAGTACCTCTCAAAACCATTGACTGAATGTGTTCTGAAGCTCCTTGATTCATTCAATATATGAGTGACTATTACACACTTTTTTAATGTGTAGAAAAAAAATCATTCTACCAAAGCATACTTGAGGAACCTTTTGCATTGCTTGAATGGTTGGTGTCTTGAAAATAAAATTAGAGGCAGCTTAATTTTGGCCCTATAATTGGCTATTTACGTTTTTTACTACTACACTCTTTTCCCAAATTGTTTGCAGTCTTCAGGTTTATCAGTAGTTTAAAAAATACTTTAATCTCTTCCAAAACTGTGGGAAACTTACCTTACTTTCTTCTGAACTTTTGATCTCAGAGTACCAGAAGTACAGAAGCTGTAGCAGTGAATTAGGCTTGTTGTTCGTCAACTAGGATATATCGGTTTCTCAAGTTATTTTTCCTGTTTAAAGGTTTCAAGCTATTGCTGTTTTACACCAGGTGGAATTTGGAGCTGGCTTCTTCGTATAGTAGCATACAAAAGTTCCAGTTGATTATAGTTTAATGGTTTAATAGTCTAATCCTGCAAATGGTCAGATGCATGCATAGCTATATTCATGTTAATATTCATGTTAATACATTTGTGTTAATAGTTCTCTTAAAAATAAAACAGGACATGTGGAAATAGCAGTTGTTAGTAAACAAGGGGAAAGATTGCAGGAATGGCTATGAAACACCTTGTTGGTTTGATAGCGTATGAGTTTTAAAGATAAAACTCACAAAAACATCCTGTGAGACTGTCAAGTGGTAGTGAGAATGACTGGGTAAAAGAGCAGGGCTGAAAGAGAGAGAGATATCACAATAGAGAAATGGGAGAGTTGAAAGAGAAGCACAGCAAGTAGGGAATCTAAAACTAAACCTAAAATACCAAGAGAGAACTAGGAACAGTCAGTTCATGCATTGGCCTCAAACCCAGGGAGTATGTGTAAGGGTAGCTTAGAAATACTGACTCATGGGGCTTTACCAGGTCATGCTTAGAAGATCTGAAAATTCTTTTTTCATTTCTTTTTATACTCTTCAGATTTATGGCAATGGATGACACACCTAGCTGTCCATAGGCAATGTCTTGAAAGGCTGCACATTAGCCACTCTGATTATAACTCTCTCAGAAGAGATGTCCTTGGTAGACTTTTCCTATGCTGCGTCAATGTTTGTGTATTTGTGAGATATTTTTAGGGTAAAAATATAATAAATTTATCTGTAGTATTTGCTCATTTTCAGGTATCATAGATAGAAAAGGAGGAGATTGCATTATTTTTTGGTTAGTGATCAAGCTGATGGAATTTAATTGTAAAATTATAGACCAGACTGCTCACCCTGCTAACTTGGTAGGTTAATGTGAATGATAATTTTTGACCTGGATTATTTGGGGGTGGGGTAGGGTTGTTCTTTATCTCTAGCTTTCACCTCTGTTTTTCTAGAAGTCTACATACTAGCTAACAACACAAGTCAGGTCACGTTTGAAGTTTTGTGCTACTAGATATCCATGGTACAGCTCTGTGTAGGGGCAGGGACTCTGGCTGGCATCCTCTTTACTGGCCAGGAGTCTGCTCTAAACACTATGAGGGAATATAATTATATCATAATTATTTCTCAGCTGTGTCCTTTGTCTAAGTATATGCAAGTTTAAAACTATTATTTTGGCAACTTTGTATAAATATTGTCAAAGTACTCTGCATTTTGCTCTTCCCACCAGCCAAGATACCAGAACTGGTGTAGATGTTGTCGCTTTGTCTTGTTTGGGGTTTGTGTGCTGTTCTGGGAGTGTGTATGCACACATGCTGTATGTATTTCCTACTAGTAAAGGTAAAGGAACCCCAGTGACTTTTTTTGTTATCTCTCTAATGAAGCATGAAGTCTGGGTACCAACAACAATAAAAGTAAAGATTGTTGGCAGATAAGGAGTAAGTCTAGGGTTTCTTTTCAGTCACCACTTAACACTTCTCTCCATAGGCACTGACTTCTGACTGATATTTACTCCTTTTCTAGGCAAATCTTGCTCAACTACTGAGTGAGGCTCAAGATCGAAATAAACATCTTGGAGAAGAGATTAGAGAGCTTCAACAGAGACTGGGAGAAGTACAAGGGGACAACAAGGTATTACAAACTTTTGTTATCAGTAAATGGCATAGAATGTGTAAACTGGGCTGGAGTTTTGCATTTACTTCTTAGGAAAACAAAACAATGGGTTACAGAACTTCTAGAATACTTTGATTACAATAAATGCTCAAAACAGTAGGACAAAAGAAGCTTGTACAGGATACCAGTAAGTGCAGCTGCTTATATATTTTTGTATGCTGCTTTTGCTCTGTTGTCCTTTACTATGTATTTTGCACCTAGCCTTGCTTTAATGATCTCAGACTTTCCTTCTCTCTCTTCCTTCTCTCTTTTCTTTCATATATTTTATTAGTGGTATTTCCTCTTACAAATAAGTACGGATAAGCATGTCTTCTTCATCATGTGATAATTTTCTTTTTTTTTTTGCATTAAAATGCAAAATTTTAGTAGATGATAAAACCAGGGGAGGCATAATTTTTCCCTTCAAAAATATGGAGCAGTTGATCACAAATATATATAGTGAGCTTTGTATTAAGCCCTCATCCTATTACTTGTACATAACCAATCTATTTTATTGCTAAATTTAGCAAGTTATATGGAACATTGCTCAAAATCTGCCATTTGGTATTAATCAAACTCCTGTTGTCTCTGTTAATTGAAATATTTAAACTCAAGCCAAATGTGTGTAACATTCACAGCTGGAGCTGTATGCAAAAGTACATTCAGAGATCAAACTAGTGAGAGGTTGAATTTGAGAGTCGAGGTGGTTAACGAAGTAAAAAATGAAACAAATAATGAATGATAACTTCCCTCCCTCAACTACAGTTTTAAAGTTACGGGATTTAAAAACGTGAATAAAAATGTTGCGGCTTTTAATTATTCAGGTGGTTTTTTTCTTCCCATTTAAGTTAATTTTATTTATTTTATTTTAAACATAAGTATATTGTGATAATGCAGTTTTATCCATTGTTTATCACAAAGGACTTGCTTGAAGGTGTGCAGGGAGCTGGGAGAGGGTCAAGTGAGACCTGAATTTGTAGTATGCATAGCATTCAGTGTAACTTGCTCAAGTCTTCAAAGACCAGCTTTCCCAGTGTTTCTTTTCATTTGCATGTTATTGTTTGAACTATATTACAGTGTAGAAGACAGTGCCTTGCAGCTCTCCAGTACCAATATTATGCCCTACAGCCTTTCTCAAGCCAGTCCTGAACAGATAACAAGGGTTTGTAGATACAAACAGAACACAAAGGTAGTAAAACTACAACATATTTAAAAATCAAGGTTATGTACCTATTCTAATTCCTTATAACAATATGATCTTGGTGACACAGAGCCTACTTCTTTGTGCTTGAACTGGCTTTGTTTAGATTTGCCTTTGTGGGTTAACTTGATATTAGCTGGTCATCTTTGTGACATCTGTATTCTCAGCATGAATTTAAATTTATGATCCTCATAAGGAATGGAAAAATACAAAAAGAGTTATTCTGCCCACTGTGCCCCTCTCCAAAAGGTGCAAAATAGTGCATCACTAAATAAAGAGGAGGAGGAAAGAACTGCATCAGACAGGGATTAATTTAGACTAGGATTTTCATTTTTGGAACACATTCTTCACTTTCCTAGTAAATGAGAAATAGAGCTTATTTTAGAGTCAGGTTGCTGTTTGTTGAAGTGCCTAAAAAAGCATTGCCATCTCTCTGAGGGATTTAACACTCTCCTCCTGTGTCAAATTTTGCTCCCTCCTAGCTTCGGTGATAAAATTCTAGGCTTGTTCCCGAAGCCATTCTGTTTTGCTCATCAGTTCTCCTGTACTGGCAGCTGGGTTACTTCAGGCACTGGAGTCCAGATAATGCATGGTATATACAAAAACAAAGAACTATAATAATTTGCTTGTTCTTACATTTTTTCCCCTGCATTATTCTCTCTGCTTTTTCCAAAGTGAGGGAGGGCATCCTGCCCAGCTGGTCTACGTCAACCTTACTTCTGGCAAGAGATGAACAAACAGCTGCTTTTGCAGCAAGTGAAGCTGCTTATGGATGAACAATTCTGCCTGTGTCTGAGCAGGGGTGACTCATGCAGGCTTTGTCACTGAGTGGCGAGAGCTTTGTAGGACTAAAAAAGAAAAAAACTCTTTAAATATCACACATTAGCTCTATTGATAAAGAATTGTTTTGATAGCTTGACTTGTTTTTCACCACTTTAATGTTTGCTACTAGTAGGATACAGTCACTTGGATTAGCAAGACCTTAAACTGGTGACATTTTACTTGTTGTTGAAATCATGTTAAGTACGTCATCAGTTAGGCAATAACAAATTACTTGCATTTGGTTTAACTGGACTAATTTTTTCCTTTAATTTCAGCTAGAATTCTGTTGGCACAAATAATAAAACTTCTTCAGGCAGTCTCTGGAAGGATTTGTTGCTGCAGTTTGAGAAATACAGCAATAGTTAGACTGCAGCGCTCCAGCAACAGATATCTAAGGCTATTTATTTTTATGATTGATCACAATCTCTTATCAGCTCTGACACATGAAAACTATTCTATGTTTATGATAGTTATTTGTAAATCTTTCTCCTTCCTAACATTCTGGCAGCAATGCTTGGAGAACAATTACTGAAACTTAGAAGAGGATAGTTAGGAAATCTAATTCTGTCTTGTAAAAGGGTGAAAATGGAAAGCATAAGACAAACTGGAGGCTTCTGGAAGACTAGATGACTCAGTTGCCTTCCCTTGAATTCCTACCCACGCAAAGAAATGGTTTTGTAAGCTGTCGAGGGCAGTGCTAAGTGAGAGGAAGGTGCATGGAAAACAATGGCTGCGGTATTACTGACAGTTTGTTATTATAAGGCAGACAATCATTCATGCAGCAACAGTGCAAAATGTTAAATGTAGTGCATATGTTCTGCTAGAACTGGGACTTAAAGTAGCGAATTTGCATAGTTCTGGTCCGCTTTTTAAGATTTTGTAGGCAACGTGGGGAAGACAACTGCTGTCAGTGAGTGTGGCTAAACATGATGGTTTCTGCCTTCCATGAAGAATTTACTGGTTGTGCTTGTTTCCCCTTTCCTTCTGCATGTTTTATCAATAATCAGGAATGTACAACTTTGGTGCAGGCATTGTCTGTGGACTCCTAGCCTGCACAGAAACTACTGCAGTGAAGCCTGTTTGGGGCATTGTGGGGCTGCTACAGAGTTGCTACTTTATAAATAATTATTTTAGCTGACACTGATTAAGAAAAAGCTGCAATATTAAAATAATAAAGACTAGTGGCTTGCAGCACTGGATTGTTTTGGTTAACAATCTATGGGTTCTTGACAAACAGGAGCTATCTCTGGTAAGGTGCCATTAATTTAAATACACTTTGCTGTGGATGCTGTTCACAGAATCCTGAGGGGCAGCATTAACCTATTCTCTAGCTGCAAAATGGAGTGCTCCTTTCCTCAGTGATTTCTGAATGACGGAAATAAAAATACAGCAGCCAGAGGGCAGGTGTACAAAGTTTATAACAAAGCACTAATATATGAAATAAACCCTTAACCCTCTGGCATAACACTCAGTGTCTCTTTGGGTCACTGCATTTTCAGGGAAGAATTTTATAGCAGGTGGTCCAGCCTCATGAGACATTCGCAATGCAGAATTAAAGGACTTGGCCTGTTCTGCCCTGTCAACTCTCTGATTGGCCAACTGTCTGGAAAAAGCACTCTCTTGTTTTATGGATTGGTATTTTACTTTACTTTATGTATGTTTATAATGCTGCTTTTACTGGCTGAATTTGGATTTCTGAAGCATTCTTTTCGTAAGACTTCATACATATTCTTTTTCGCCTCAAAATTAGTAGTAAATAAAGAGTTCTCCTTTTATTGGCAGACTGTTTGACCTTGCAAGTAATAATTGCTTGCAGTTATAATTGCATCTTATGCCTCACCCCCTCCCGGGCTGGAGGAGAGTTGGTCATAGTGCATGAGTCACAACTCTGATCCAGTTTCCAGCCTGGTGCCAAGCGTTATGCAGAGGTTTTGCTCTGCTGCAGGCATTGGAGGCATTGGTAAAGTGTGATTCCCCTTCCCATTTCCAATTTTTCTGAACAAGATTAAGTCCTCAAAGTGTTATTACGTTTGTTTCTTACTGCCTTTCTCACTAGCGAGAGATTCTAGAAATTAAATTGATCTAACTGAATTAAATCACATTACCACACTTTTCGTTCATCAGCCTTTTAGCATTTAAAAAAACCAGTCCCATAGCTATGAAGCCATTCCAGGATTTGCTAGTTGCCTTCTTGACTTATTTGTTTTGATAAAGAAATTAATAGGAATTATATCTCCTAGGATCCATTCAGCCTTACTAACTGTGCAGTGGTTTGTACTTTCCCTGTGGGGATAGGGAAATGTAGTTTGCCAAAACCAGTTACTTTTGGGGGCACAGCTTCCCCTGAACAAGTGAACTGCTTATCAGAACAAGTTGTACTAACTTCAGTGACTTGCACTGAACTGGAGCTGAAGTAAGTGGGGAGGATGATTTTGGTAGTCTTGTCTTGCGTCAGCAGGATTTTAATTGGCACATTGCAGCTATGGTGACTGGCATCCCATAAATACCAAAGATAGATTTTAATGTACAATCTTCTGCTTCAGAAGATTGATTTTTTTCCTAACTCTACAATATAATGATGTACATTAATTCCTTGGTGCAGTCAAAGATATGAGGAAAGTCAGGCTGGTTGTTGTGGTGGGTTTCTCTAGTCCCTGTGGAGCTCCTATAAATGAGGCCATGGGGAGGCAACACTTTTGCCTAGTTGTACTCAGTATAAACAACTGTAAATGCTGAATGCCTTATAGACTGTTATTTTAATACTCCATGATTCTTGAAAAGTAGTTGCTTTTTGCTTTGGATATTGAATATAACTGTGTATTAATTCAAGTCAGACTGTTTTCAGCAGTCACAAAGCTCATGAGTTCATTAGCTGTTCGAGCATTTTGGCCAAGTCTTGTTGTTGTTGGCCTGTTTTTTTGTTTTTAACATGAATTAACTTTTGTGAGTAGATGAAAAAAAAAATGCACAAGCAAATGTATTAGCAGCTGTCAATGCAAATTATGCACTGATGTAGCGCAGTGGGATTTTAAGTGGTATCAGTAAAATGAAGCTGGGCAAGCCACTTCGTGCCTTTTTATTCTTAACTAGGAAGAGTTCTCTGCTGCAGAGAATTTTAAGATTTACATATGAAAATGGTTTTCTGAGAATTCTCTAGTTTTAGTCTGACCAGAATTAGTTCCTGTCACTCCTAAAAAACATTGACCACGTGTCTGTGTTTACTTGGTCTTTCATCATTTGTATACTCGGTGACTATTGTTGCAGGGTCTAATTCAGCTCCTGTTGATGCTTTGCGTGGTTGACTGGAATTTTTCACTGAGAACAGGATTGAGCCCTCAGCTCAGAAAATTCCCTCTGGTTTAAATAATACCAGCTGTTTGGTCTGGAAGAGATGAAATCTATGACAGCTTTACTTTTTCTAATGCAGATGTACCCTGATGCTACAGCCTGTGTTCTCTTGCTTACCGAATCGGATTTTGTAATTGCAGCTCCTTCGAATGACAATAGCAAAGCAAAGACTTGGAGATGATGAAGTTGGGGCTCGCCACTTTGCAGCACATGAACGGGAGGACCTTGTTCAACAATTGGAGAAGGCTCGAGAACAAGTAATAACTAAATGGGCATATACTGTCATGTTTTACAGAGCTAGTGCAGTAGCAAGTAAATGACTGCTTCTGTTGTGTTTGGAGGGCTGGTAGCTGATTAACATTGCAAATAGTGGTGAAGGTGTTGGGATTTTTACTAAAATAGTTCTTATTGAGCACTAACTTAAACATGCATACGTGGTTAGAGTGAGTTTCCTAATCTCAGGAATTCCTTCTCTAGATTATTGATTCTCCTCTTTTTCTAATGTGCAGCAACAACTTGTGACAATTGAATATTGTCAATGAATGTCAATGAGAGAGACTCCTTAGTGAAAGCTGTTACAAGTATTCAACACAGTATGTGGTGGCTGATGCATCTCGTAAAGATATCCTCTGAATCAAATTTTCTGTAGAAGTGTTGTTATTCTCCTCTTCCTCCTGCCTCTTAGCTATTTCTTCCCCTCTTTTGAAAAACTCTTGCATCAGACGTCTTTTCCCTACCTCAAGTCTGTATTAATGCTATGTACCATGCAGCATCCAATTCATCAGACTCCTCCCCTAATACCAATACATAGCTTTCTGGACAATTTTGGGGGTTTGTGTTCTCTGTTGTTCCCACACTCATTCCTACCAATGTCAGTTCCACCCTGAATGAGCCATTCTGTGATCCAGCAGGAGGTGCGTATTTCTTGGTTTTCAGTCTTCACTCAAGTGCAGCGCTACTTTAGCTTACCAGAAGGATTGTTGACTGCACTTGGTCTTCTTCCAATGTGATTCTCTCTGGTATCTCTGTTCCCAAGCTTCAGTTCTCTCTGTTCATCACCTGGCCTCTTTTCACATGGTCTTCTGTTGTCCTTCCTGGCTTATCAGTGTTTTCTGAGGTGCCAGTGGAGACTTCTCAACTCATTGCAGACTTTTCTCTCACTCTCCGTTTCCTCTCCTTGGAAGTTTGAAGCTCTTTGTCCTTGAGTATCTTTCATACTGGACTCCTTCACCCTTTTGCTTAATAGCAAAGCTCACCCTGTCAGCTCCATGCTGGCTTATTTTGTACTTTTCTCAGTTCTTCTTCCTATTCTGTGGAACTTCATTGCAGAAAGTCCCATAATTAGTATAAATTCCCTCTTACAGACTTTTTCTTCATCCTCCAAATTTGCCAAATTTTTATTCATTTGAGTTCATTCCTGGAGTCCTAGAAATTATATCCTAAAACCAGCTTAGTATGTTTGTAGCAGAATTACAGTATGGATTAAGGTTTCTTTCGCTGTTACGTTTTAGTTGTTTTCTAGAAATTTTGTAAAGCAAGTCTAACTGCTGAAGTTACTTAACTTCAAATTAATGAAATAATACCGAAATAGAGTAGAAGTACCAGGGGTTATGAGCTTTAGAAAGACTTTTGACTGTCCAAAATCTATCCTGTTCAGACATGCAGTGATTGTTGCTGTTCTCAGTTTGGGTGCTATGTAATCTCTTATTTAAACTTCAAAATAGTCATACAGCTCTCCTTTCTTCTCAGATCGAGACTCTGAGATATGATCTTCAGGCTGCACTGGATGAGTTACAGGATGTGAAAGAGGAACGCTCTTTTTACCAAGATAAGTCTGACAGACTAAACCAAGAACTTAATCATGTCTTAGGAGGGCATGAAAACCGTATCATCGACATAGATGCTCTATGTATGGAGAACAGGTGAGTGCATTGCAAACCTTACTGTTTCCCTAGAACAAGCAGTGTATTGCTTTAACAGGAGCATCAGGAAGTCAGTAACAACAAAACTTTAAAGAAAATACATCCAAGAATAAAAGTTACGAGATTTTGGTAATTTGTTTTGTCTGTTTTGTTTGTACTATAGCTAACCATCAAATAATATTGAGAAAGTTAGGCTGCAGGAAATTACCCGTGTTTTATTTGGCTACAGAGATGTCAGTGATATTCCCAAATAGAGCTTACAAGGAAAAGGAAGAGAAGTGCAGACCTTTTTATTCCCATCACTGTATGGCACCAAAAGCAAGAATATTAAAAATCGGTGTCTTCAGAAACTCATAGTGAACTGTAATGGGCTAATCTTGGATTGGAAACAGGGACTTTGAGTACCCTGAGTTAACAGTTTCGGACATAATTCTCACCACAAGGAGAGGTTGTCAACATGGAGTGATTTGCCAACAAAAGTTGCTGGTGAAATCACCCATGTAGATATTCTTGCCACTTCCTTGGGAATAGAATGTGTTTTATGGTCTTTGCTAAGGACGACAGAGAGGAGTCACTGACAGAGCCGTAGCAGGTACCTCCCTGAATGTCAACAATTCCCTTAAAGTGAAATAGATCTTGTAAGACACTTCCTATTTACAGAGACTTATGCTTCAGGTAGGAAAGTGTAATACCAAAGGCATTACTTCCTCCCAGCAACTCCAGGGTTTTTTTCTGTTTTGTGTGGCCTAGAGAGTTCTGTATCAATTTAAGTCCCCTGCTCCCCTGACAGTGATAGGATTTTTTTCTCTAAAATAGTTAAATTGTCACAAACCCTAATACAGCTGCAGTTGCGCTACATGAAAGAGGTTATTTTATAAACCCTTTATACATGAAGAAGATATTTTCCTATGTGGAAACAGCCATCTAATCCAAGTGCATAAACTCTATTAGGAAGAACTGTACTGTTTCAGTTTACTGTATACCATTTTTCAACTATACTGTTAAATTTTCTACTTTGTGATTGCTTTGTAATGAGGAGTGCCATGTAAGTGATGGATATTGCAATGCAAAAGTTCTGCATAGTTGAGTCTTGTGTTGACATATATACAAATCCTCGTGTGTCCATCTCACAAACCTTCAAGTACAGAGGACACGAGTAAATGCTTCATGACTATTTCCTCTAGACATAAATACATTCTTTTAGCTTCCCTCCCCAAAAACCTGAGGACCGATATAAAATGGTTGTGCAGCATGCTTGACAAATCTAACAGAAGGGCAGCCTCCTTTTCTGATGCAATTTGTTTCCCTACTTAAAGTTTTATGGGGTCAAGAGCAGTAAGATTTTGTTATTTTATCCCTCACAGAACTGCAGAGGGAAAAGAACTCTCAGTAGTTCAAAGAGAGGACATGCCAAATAGTAAAGAGGAGCGCTTGAGGCAGTACTTGAAGGTAACGTGAAGTAAAGTATTACATTTCTTTTTCCAGGTATCTTCAAGAGAGATTAAAACAACTTCAAGAGGAAGTCAACCTTCTTAAGTCTAATATTACTAAATATAAGGTAAGATCCTCTCAGTGTATCATCTAAACTGTGCTTCATGTTTTGTGGAGATTATTGTTCATTCTCATGTTCATATGCGTTTAAAGAACAAAATTGTGTCTTCAAAGAAAAGTCCACCATAACATTCTTACAATATTAGTATGTATACATATTACATGCTGAGTTTTCCTTGTAGGCTTCTTAGCTGATGTAGTACAAAGGGATACCCATTAAGAGTATTTTGAAAAATGAATTAAATACCTTTTTTTTCAGTTCTGGGGGGGAACCCTCCTCCTGCTGGGGGGCGGTGATCAGCCTTCCAGCCTGCTGGTAGGTGAGAAGTAGCAGGTCACGCAGTATGTGGTGAATGACTGCAACTGTGTTGCCATCACAAGGAGGTCTTGTCTCCCTGTTCTCTAATGGCCGCACTATTTCTTCATGTGTCTTAATGATTGCTAAGTCTTCATTGTTCTTCCATTCCTGGGTTAAGATATATGCTGTTTTGCATGAAACCTTCAGGACTGAATCCTGGGGGCAAAATATTCGTGCTCTTCCCTGAAGTCAAGCACTCTGTTTCCTTCTGCAAGTGATTTTTGGGTGTGGGAGGGCAGGGCTGCTTGTCAGGGCATGAGAAGGATTGTCTTAGGACTGTCAATAGGAACTCTTAACCATTTAGGTCACTATGAAGCAGTCACAGCACTAATTGCTTTTTGTGCATGAGCAAAGCTCCTCAAAGTACCAAGTTCATTTCAGTGTTTGTTCACACTTATGACTTGGGTCTCTTGGAGCGTGAGTTAGTTGATCGGTGAGAACTGAGCATCTTGGTGGTCTGGTGAGTTTCACAGAACTGTGATTGTTTTGGAAGAGCTGGACTTCTGTAGCAGGATCATTCTGCTGCTAATTCCTGAAAGTCAGTATTTGCTACTAAAAGGGCTTCTGGAAATTCTAATAGAGGAGTTTGAGCTTTCCCTTTGAAGCCTATCCAAAGAAACGCTGGGAAAAGTCTGATTTTGTTCCCAGCTGATATTCTCTACAGGATACTGGAGTATCTTCACTGGCACTCAGCAGATTATTAAAAAATAGGCAAGTCTTAAAAATGCATTGGGGGGCATGGATGGGAAAGACAGCAATAAAGTGATTGCAGTGAGACAGAATGAGTCTTTGTAACATTGCAAAGACTGTTTTAGCTGGAGAATAATACTCCAGGAGAGTGACACTCCCATAGGTTACTATGGGTGTAAGCTTGAGGCCCTGCAGAGTTGTTCTGAGACCAAAATCCAAAGTTCCAGATTCTTTACTCCTAATGAAAGGATTTGTTGGCTACTGTTTTTATAAATAAGATATTTGTTGTTTCCTTAGAATGCACTAGAGAGACGAAAAAATGCAAAGACTCATAGTAGATCCAGTAGCAGTGCTCTGACTGGAGTCCTGTCTGCAAAGCAAGGTATTACGTAAATGCAGCATGGTGTTGCATATCTCATTGAATTCTTTCCATCTTACCTCTTAATTTCAGTAACCCTTTCCTCACCAACCAAACCAAAATCTTTCTTCTCTTTCCTGTTTATTATTATGTGCTAATTTTTGTCCTTTTCTCAGTTAACTTGACAATATAAAATTTGCCTCGAGTACTGCTTCTCCTTTTGTTACTCTTTTGCCATTCATTCTCTTCCCCATCAGTTTTATCAAATACTTTTTTTTAATCTCTAAACCCTCTGCAACTTTGACCCTGACAAATCACTTCTTTATTCATCTCTTTGCTCTGCTAACAATGGCAATCACAGTTCATATTCCAATGAAAAATAGACTGGGTGGTAGAGGAGGGGGTCCTAAGTCAGGTTTTCTGCTGCTGTTCTTGGAAGCTTTTACATTCAGATGTTTTGCAAGGAATCCTTTTGTCTCCTGTTTCTTCATGGATAGCGAAATGGAGTAATCTCTTTTTTTCCCCTTCAAAGAAAATAATCAAGATTAGGAAAGAAAGGGGAAGAGAAAATTCTTTGAGCCAAACAGTATACCTGGCACCCTGCTGTTTAGGTGTTGGTGTATTCATACACACACACATCAGTAGTATTTGTCATCGTAGGTTGAAACTCGCTTTTCTGTTTTTGACTTCTCTTCTGTCCTCTTCTCCATGTACTTGCATACATATATATATATATATATGTATATAAATAAAGAGGCAGAGCCAGATTCTAGTTACAGAAGTTAATGATACTAGTGAACTTCCTGATGTGGTTGAGAAGGTACAGGCTCTAAGCTGCCAAGGAAGAGTTCATGGGTGACTGTATTTTTACATCAGTCTTAAATAACCTGAAGGATATAATAATTCTAAAAAGTAATATAAAAGCTTCCCTGTGGGCTTACATTTTAATGTAAGTGGGAGAGAAATGACCAATTTTTACCAATCTGTAGGCCTGTAGAAGAATGAGTTTGTTTCCTGCTGAACAAAAATAATTTTCCAAAAGCAGAATTAAGTTAACATAAGATGTATCTGCCTGTACTACTTCTGGCAATTGCTGTGGAATAACGATCAGCTTAGAAAGCCACCATCTTTATGCCAGCTAGAGATTATATTTCTGGTCTTTTAGCTTTGTTTGTTAATTGAAGGAAAAAAATATGTATTCATTTAAGTAATGAGAATAGTCCTTTAATGCTAAGTAAATGTTTGTGTCACATCTCTGTGCATGAGAAGCCAAAACTCATTTGTGTTTTTAACATTATAGTCCAAGAGCTGTTGTCGGAGGATCATGGATGTAGCCTACCAGCCACACCACAGTCCATTTCAGATCTCAAATCACTGGCCACTGCATTGCTGGAAACTATCCATGAAAAAAACATGGTTATACAACACCAAAGGCAAACCAACAAGTAGGTGGCATGACTTCTAAGTAAAACAGAACTTACCAAGCTATGGAAAAGTCGTAGGTTTGGGGGAGTTTCAGGGAAATGGGAAGGAAGGTCCATTTTCACAGAAAATTCATTGTCATTGTTAACTGGTAGGTTCTTTAGTTTTTAAGATCAGGTATGTGTTTAGAAAAAAAATACATTTTCCACGTAAAGCCTGGGGTTGACGGAGACCTGTCTGCCTCTGCTAGGCAAGGATTGGTTTGCTGCTCAGGTTTAAGACAAACCGTAGTAACACAGAGGGAACTTCTAGCAGGTAGTCTGTAGGGAGGGCTAAAGAAAAGCTGCCGGGAGGAAGGACACCCTTGAAGTGGAGGAGAAGATATGTGATAATTGGTTGTTAATGTAGGAATTTGCTAATGAACACTGGTGGGAATAGTAAGTGTTGCACCTAGGAAAGGATCCGAAAAGATTTAGTGTAACATTTGTCACAGGCTAGCGGCCTATGTGTCATACAAATGACAGCTGTTGCTCCTATAGTTACTTTGCCAAAAGTCGTAGGAGATAAACACAGTTGGACTGCTACTATATGATTTTTTTTAAAGTCTCAACTGAACTTTCAAGGAGAATTTGTTTACTCTTAGCTGTTCTACTCATCAGTAGAATTCTTTGTGTCTTGCACAGCTCCTGTCATGGCAGAATATAACAATTTTTGACACATTTTCATACACTGTATAAGGACAATAATATCAGAATGTCAGAAAATCAGAGCTAGGAAGTGTTCCTTGATTCTGTGCTCAGTTTTTTTTTCTTTTAACACTGAGTCACTACTGGTAATCACAGGTTATTCAGGCTTCTCAAAAGCACATCAGGACCAGATGCCAGAAACAGGCAGAGATCTTTCATGAAAGGAGTAGTAAACTGTATTGCACTAGAATACATAATTCGTTTTGAAAATTGATAACTCTGATACTAGGCAGACTCCATTGCATAATTCTTAGTGATGTGGCAACAGAAGTGGAGGAGCAGTTTATAGCCACTCTTAATACTCTTGAGAAAGTAAATGCCTAATCAGCTACAGGGAGACTAAAGCGGTGAAAACGTAGCCCAGATCTAACCGATGGCAGCTCAGCCAATTCATGTCTGTAAGTGTGTCAAGTAATGCAAGAGGAGTTCCTGTGCTGAGCAGTGCTAATGAAAGGCTAACACCTGCTTGCTCCCTTCTTACTGCTAATGTAACATCAGAAGGAAAACTTCCAGAGAACAACTTTTGTTATTCCAGGTGTAACCGATCTTTGACTTCTACATCCTGATATTGTATCATTACATGGTGTTCTAGTTTGCATACTCTTGCCCTATAACTATAGCAAACTTCTTTCTCTAATTTTCCATCTCTCTGATCACGTGCAGTCTCTTGCATCTCTCAAGTGTATCATTGCCATGATGGCTTTACTTTCTGATACCACAGTCTCTGCTTTCAACTGTTGAGTATGGGTTTTCTTGAGATAAGCCTTCACAAGGAGATACGATTCTTTTTTCTGCGTGCCCAACTGGCCATATATAGCCACGGGAGATTGGATATGTGCACAAACTAGTATTCTATGCCCAATAGAAGATCAGGTATTAGAGGGAGGTGACAGTCCACATCTCTTCCAGGTCGGGAGTGTGCTCAGAGCAGTAGTGTTGTATTTAGTTCAGGATGCTTCAGGGGAAAAAAAAGAAAGATAAATCTTAGGCAAGTTGCGTGAAGAGCCTCAGCAACACTCCTATGTGGTATGCTCATTCTTTTTGACACCTTTGGCTTTAGTTGGATTAAAGAAGCTTTTAAGGAGCTAGGAGGAATGGGAACTACTTCAAGTAGAAACACCTAAGACACAAAAGAGTTAAAGTAAAAAAGGGAAATGCAGGTAGGGCATCAGGGAAAACACCCTTTATTTGAGGTGCATTAGCTGGTTGTTGGGGACACTTACTTGCCATCTAAAAAGTTACAAGTAAAGACTGCTGACTTCTGAAAATGGGGAAGAAACTGCCCACCTGTCAGAGAAGGTTAGAGGTGAGAGTGAGGTCAGTGCACAAGTAAAACTGACAGGTCCATAAACTGGGACTAGTAGAAGATGCATTCTTTTGTTGAAGACATTTCTCCATTCAAAGCAGGATGTTGAGAAGGATGTGGGGCTAGAGAGAATTGTAATGACAAAAGGTTTTACATAAATCAGAAGGTAGAAGTCTCCTACTTCACCCCTCTGTTCTGGTTGCCTGGCTTTCCCTGTGCAAAGAGCATGTTTGAAGGACACAGTTACTCTTTGAGATTGTTGTGTGAAGAAAATGAGATTTATTGGGTAAGGAATGTGAGATTTTGGGGTGGTTGTTTCATTCAGGGAAGAAGTTCTGCTTTTGATATTTGACAGATGATTGGCCTATTAGTGATTCTATTATCAGTAAATGAGACTTTTCAGACCATATGAACTTATTTTCCTCCAAACAGTTAACCTACTCTAAAGTCAAAACCTCTTTTGTTGCTTGTAGATTGAGATAGAGCTATGTAAGTTTACAATAGCAGAATGGTAGATTTGCTTTCTGATTAACTGAAGCAATGACAAGACAGTGGATTTTTTTATGTAGATTGGAATTTGGATGTGCTGTTGAAGTTGACTTTCTGCTGTTATAGTGTTGTTAAAAACATCCGTTACCACTTGCTCTTGGAACAGACACTATTATTATTGCTGCTTTTCTAAATATGTGGCATGATAAAAGGAGCTGTGGGACTATGTGCCTAGGAACAAGTAGGCTAAATCCAGCCTTTATTTTTTTTTAGCCTCACTTTTAAGAAAAAAAGAATTTGTTTGGGAAGAAAACAGGCCATTTTCTCCAGGTGATTGGTGGCTACTACTGCTAAGTTTAAGTAACGTCCTATGTTTTTCCTCACAAGCACATTAGCTTAATTTGAAAAGGCAGCTGTAGATGAATTCTGTATGCAGTAATGTGTTGCAAGATTAAATAGTTACATAAATGGAAAAATAAACAGTCCTAACCCTGCCTAGCAAATGGATAAAAATCTTTTTTTCTTCTGCCAGCAATAAACCGTTTATTAGATGTTCTTTTTAGTGCAATTTGTTCCTGAAATTGCCAGCACCCATGCAAGCCAGATCAGTGTAGAAGCTGCTCTGCTGCTTAGACATGTTGCACTAATTTTAACATTTCTAACTTGGGCAAGCTCGATCATGACCAAAATTACAAGAAGGATTGTGTCAGTCTGTAACTGAGTAAATGTTTCCATGTGATGTATAGAACTAGATATGTGACCATGACAGACCCTATTTACAGACATTTGGGTGATTGTATCTGTATGAGGGTATATGTCTTCGGTAGCAAGATCTAAATTGCAAGTAAGGTGAGCGGAGCTCAGGTGCTGTAAATCAGCACAGCTCCCTTCAGATTATGGCCATGTATGTTGGGAAGCATGGGATAGCCAGAAAGGAGCTTCTAAATTCAGGCGGGAGCATTGCTGCTGTTACATGAACAACGGATTTCTGTAAAACCTTATCCTGGAGGGAGGTTTAGACTAACTCCCTTGTTGCATTAGACACATGACCAGAGGACAATTGAAATAGCTATCGGCACCTTTGTCCATGACTTGATCCTTCTGTTTTAGTTAAAGGATCTGGTCCACTATGGCTAGAGATAAAAATAGATTAGGGAATTTGATGCTACCAACCCATGCAGCCCCTTTAAAAATACCTACTGTTCCAGGCCACCACTGCTCAGTCTTCCCACAGCACATATGGAGGTGGCAAATTATCTGGAGGTCACAGGGGAAAGGAAGGAATGGGATAAACCACACTGTGTTCAGGATTGCTTACACATTTATTTTTCAAAAAATGTTTCTATAAGAACTTGCAGCTTTATGTAGGTTCATTTCTCCCATATCTATCTTCAGATAATGTGGTTTGAAGCAAACTAGAATCGTACTCACGACTGAATGTATTTTGCTTTCTTCCTGAGTGAAAGGAGCAGGGTTAAGTATTGTCCTCTCTCTTTGCCAACCATTGTTCAGAGCCACAGAATGATCCTTCTATGTGAGAACCTGCAACAAAGGTTAAAAAATAGCTCAGCGCCTCTTCTGAGGATCCAGTAGGAATTATCAGGATATATTTGCTCCAAAACCTTTAGAAATAGTGTGGTACAGCTGATAAATGAATTATAAAATTTAAGAGAAGCAAGAGGAAAGTGACTTTGTTATTGTTGTCTGAATAATAAGAGCAGTAGCAATAACTGAACTTGATGCAGAGGGTTGAGTTTCCTTCTGTGATACGGCTAGCCGACAGGGAGGGCAGTATCTCTCCCCTCTTTTCTGCCCTGGAACTACTGGTGAACTACTTAAGAAAATAATACGATTTTTTCTTTTCCTGGCAGAAGTGCTAAACTTGTGACCCGTTTTTTGGTGACAGTCGTTAGCCAAATCAACGTTTTTTTGTCAGCTCCCTGGCTGAGCTAACATGATGCGGAAGGAGTCTTGCATCATCTCTGTCTGTTCCCTGCCCCTCTAAGCGAGGGGAACTCCATGTCCTTCAGCTGACCCTTGGTGGGGCCGTAGACAGGGAGGTGGGAATGGGCTCCCTGGGCGCAAGGCAGCGCTTCTTGAAAGTTGCTCTGTGCCTTTCTCTCTCGCCTGTTGTTTGTACTGCAGAGCGCAGTTGCTGGATGTCAGGCCGTACACTGGGATATGAAAATAGAGTTATTAAGGCTGAATCTCTCATACCAGATGGAAGCATTCTGAAAGTGAAGTCTAGACTTGAACAATTTTGATTGTAATTGGAGAAGACAGTAATAGATCCATCATAACCTTGGTAACCTATTTGATTACTGAGTTTCAATGGGGAAGTAAACGTAACTGCTCCCAAATGTCTTCTCTCCTCTGCTTGTAAATGTGATGGACTGTTTGCTTTTTAGTTGATATACACCCCTGTACCTCTCAATGCTTTCTTTGATATTTATTATAAGCTTTCTCTTTCTCTTTTACATTGTCTCTCTCATCTTGATATTTTTGTAATCTTTAAAATACTTACAGGCTTTTATTGTGTCATTGCAGAGCCCTCACAGTAGAGATTTCAAAAATACTTAGCCCTTGTTAATCAATTTTTCTAGCCCCTTTGATATTTGCTGGGTTTGCTATTCTTCACGTACTTCCCAGATTCTGCCATCTTGTCAGTAATGACATTCCCAGTATGCTCAAATGTCTGCAGCATAAAACCCTTGCTGGAGAGCACACAGTGCAGTATTACACAGCTCTGGTGAGCATGGGAAGATACTATTGCCTTGCTGTGTTGTGACATGCTGCTTCTCAGCATTCAGTTCAAATTTAACTGACTTACCCTGTTGCTGTAATTTGATGAGTAAAACTTGCTGTCCATTATCTCTGCTGTCATGTTTAGAATTGCTGCCTCGTCTAGGTTTCTCACTCTATTGAGTATTGTTTGGGATTTATTTAAATACTTGTGACTCTAGGAGACTTGCTGTGCCTGTGAGAGAAACACTTTCAAAAATTCATTGGAAGAAAGAGCTTTCTTTGCAAGATAGAAATCTCTCATTTGATCTGGGGAGAGAATTAAGACTAAAAGTTAAATCCTGCAGCAGAGCTAACTGCAAATAGTATTTGTGTAGGAATCAGATACAAAAGAAGAGATGACCCAAGAAATGCAGTGAAAACTAAGAGTGGGTGATAAAGGCACTAAAGAGTTTGAAGCTTTTTAGTAAAGTAGAAAACAGAGTTCAGCACTAAAAGAAAAGATGTAGTGGAAAAGATATTCCTTGCCTTTTTAAGCAATCTTAGTGATAGAGAAACCTCTGTGAATAAAGGGCTATGCCAAAATTGTGTCTTAGAACTTCAGAATCAATCTAGATGTTGTCTTGAGTTTTCCATATTTTGTCTGCATAGCTTTTACCTTCTGGTTTTAGTTGTAGAGAAGGTAAAAGTAACTGGGAAGAGATATTTGCAGGCAAGGAAATAGAAATATTGTGAGTTGCTATTCTTTGTCTTTACCGAAGAGCAAAGGTTGAATGTCCAGTACATCCTAGACCTTTTTTTCTTTTTTTTTTTAATTTTTTTTATTTAAACCATGGAATAGAGTAGACAACTATATTTCATTTTCTTTTAAGTCGGGGGGAGGTTGTCCATTGCCATTAGTGAAAAGACATGACTGTATACAGATTTACTGCACTAGTTAAGTAACAAGTTAAAAATTCAACTGTAGTTGTGTAAGCAATTGGGCTTTGGTTACGTTAGTATAACAAGGAATCTCAATTCAGCTGACTATCCTTGGCTTTTGTTTTTGTTTTCTTTTTCCAAAGAATTCTAGGTAATCGAGTGGCAGAACTAGAAAAGAAATTAAGAACTTTGGAAATTGCTGGTTTGTGGAGCCTTCCAGGTTAGTAAAAGTTCAAGAGAACAGCTTGCATTGTTTAGTTTTCAAGGGTATATTTGCATTTAAGAAAAGCTTGGCTATAATTTTTTTAATGACAGTTATTTTGCAAGTGTGCTGTTCAGCACACTTGCAAAATTAGAAACCTCTAATAAATGTTAAATTGAAACCAAAAATCACTAGACTCTTTGAACTCTAAGTCAAATACGTATACTGAAAAAAAAAGTTTTAAATACTGGAAATAATCAAATTGTCTCCATAGTCTGCAGGCAAAAAAAAAAGAACTATTTTATTTAAACGGTTGTATAAAATGATACACAGGATATTGGCCATTATGTTTTTCAACAAATTTTATTTATTAATTTTGTACTTCTTGTAACTTCCATGGATTTTATCACCGTATTTTTAATGTTTTTCTGTAGAATCATAAACTCTGAGAAATTGGAAATGTAAATGATCTTAAATTTTCTAGTCCATCTCTCCAGAACAGGCTTATTCCCTGTAGCATCTTAAGTATTGTATTTGAATTACTCAAGTAATGGGAGATTAATCTGCTTCCTAATGGACCTCGCTGTTAGGAAAATGTGCAATATTTAATTTACATTTACTTTTTGCTTCTTTTCTTCCTATTACACCTAATTGTGTCGTCTTTAACCACTGTAAATTATGCTACTCCATTGTTGGTGTTTGCATCATTAGGCTTTGTTGTTTACGGCTTCCTATCAGTGCTACTGGGGGTGGGAGATAGTGTAGTTTAGGCTTCTAGTTTTTTGGCTCTGTGTTTTTTCCACCTAACCTTTCCATCTAGAAGAAAACATTTGACAAAGCTAAAGAGACCTTGTGACAAACCTATGCTGTTCAACTGTTTGGCCTGATGTGGTGTATTTCCACTTTAGCTTGCCCGTTATAGGCCTTCTCAATCACCTTTCTGGAACTGGCTCTCTTCTTGACACTTTCCAGAACTGGAGGTCCCAAATTTGTCTCCATGGATTACTCTTCAGTTAGTCACCTAATGTACATAGTGTACTTAGTGCATTTGTCCCTCCCCACATTCTCCAAAAGATGCAGGTGAAATATTTGTCTAAGACCCTGCTAATGCGGTTTTGTATGTTAGTACCAATGTGTATCATAAACTCACCAGTTTAAGGTACTGTAGGTTTTTCTTCAAAAATAGTGTTCCATGAAATTCATACACTAATAAATGCAGCGTTTCTAATATTTGCAAAATGTATTACAAGAAATGGAACAGCGGGAACTTCTTGCACCATTGTTGGTCTATGTAGATAAGACATCAAATTAATGTTTATACAATAACAACTTGTCTCTTTCCTTCCTTTCTTTTGCTGCCTGAAGGCCTGAGCTACAATGTCTCAGTGGGATTTGGGAGTAGGTTCTGCTTAACCTATATTTTGAGTAACTGATTTTAGCAGTACGTTAAATATTGTCATTGCATGTAAATAAATGGAAATGTTATCTGAACATTTTTATATCCGGCAGATTAAGATGTTCAGTCAAGTTAGTTAGATGACCACAAGAGAAGTAGAGGCTGCTCTACAAGACAATTCCTTTAAATTGAGGAAAATAGTAAGAAAGGATGATCTTAAATAGTTGTAAAGGCATTTTACACTGGATTGCGAGTTCTGTTGAGCCCCAAGGTTTACTGATTTGCTGTTTGCCTTTTAAATCAAGAGTCCGCTTTTTTTCCCAAGTGCACTCTAGTCCCAAGGTGGTCAGAAAGAGCCTTGCAACACCTGGTGGGTCACCAATTTTCTTTTCAGAGCATGGAAAGCTTCCGCTCCATAAAACGGTAGCGTGTAACAAATAGCATGGGAACTACTACAGTGGACTCTGCAGCTGAATGCTGGCTCGGGTGAGGGGCAGAACGTGGAGAGTATCTCATCTTGTCAGTCGTAAATCCAGAGAGAAAAAATTATTATTTGGTTGTGAGTTCAGCTTTTTGTCATTGGAAAAAATACGCAGATGAAAGCTGATGTTCAGTCTAGCACTGAAAGAAACACACATTATAAATTGCAGGTTTTTAATCTGAAGTTAATGTTCCTACTTAGGCATCATTGTCCATATAACATTTATAACATCTGCTGTCACCATGATATTAATATCTTCCAAATGGTGTTAATAAATGATGTTAATAAACTTTATCCTATTGAAGAAAGAGCTTGACCGCTTCTGATTTTTTGTTAGGTGACGTATTTGTCATCTGCTTTTTGAGCAATGCATGAATGAACTATGGGGAAGCTAAATCAAGAGGAAGTGCATAATTAATTTTTTAAATGGTGAAACTGGTAGCATGGTTCATTTTCTGTAGAAGTTCTGCCAACCACAAACTTTAGCTTCCCCTGTTTGGAAAATGGGCTTTAATTAAACGAATCTCATGCAAGGTTCATTGCTGAAAAGAAAGCAAGCTTGGGCATAGATTTGGCTCTGATTTTCTTTTTATGAGCCTAGTTGCCTTGAGAAGGAAGCAGAGAATGTGATGGTTACAGAAGCATTTAATTCTTTGCTTTGTCGTAGGTACATTGTGGTTTAAATATGCATGCATAATATGTTAAGTGTATTCAGTAATAGTACGTAGTAAACACCACCTTATTCCTCTCACAATTTGATGTCACTGGACATTCAGATAAGTAATTCTGTATTTTTTAAAATCTATCATATCCTGAAAATTCTAGATTTCCAGTGCAAAAAATAAGAAAAGCGCTGACCATGACTCAGCGTTTTTCTGTCTGGGGTGATAAGAAAGTTTCAGCGCTGCCTCTTGCTCTGCAGTAATCAGCGTGGAGCAGAGGCATGGTAGGATTAATGGGCTCAGCAGCTGCCGTGGGTATAGCCAGTTACAGCCATGTAGGGTGCAACAGAGGCTATAAGAGGGTACCCAACCCTGGAGAAGAAAATGAAGAATTTACTACTACTGAAAACCTATTTGTTTGCTTATTTTGAGATCTGTATACTTTTCACTGAAGTCCTTGAAAAATTCATTAAATAGAGGAACACAAAGCTATGTAAGTTATGAAACTGAGCTTACACAGCAGCTAATTGAAATTCCCTGTGTGTAATCCAACTTCACATCATGATTCACAGAATATAATGCAGCAATAGCCCCATGTCCCTCCTTCATGAATGGATGTGAGTCACTGTTAATAAATAAATATGCATCAGACTCTTTGGGCCACATCTGTTGCTTAGATGTGTGGATACTGAGCTCAGCTTTATTTTCTGTATCCAAGTTGGTTTTCAGAGGAAAATGTGAAAGTAAATGTGTTCACTGTGTAAATGCTGGCTGGAAGTCAAGAAGTTTCTTTTTTGAAGCTTGTCTTGCAATCTTCAGGGACTTTAGCTCAGGCTTTACTTTTTTTTTATTCCAAAGAAAAAGAAAAAGACTCTGCTTTCTACTTTCCTGTTAAAGCCCCCCGCCCAATTTTTTTATTCATCATCTCTTTGAATTTTACTTCCTCTGTTGGATTCTTTTGTATCTTTTTGGATATGTGGCTACTTTGACTGTGTATGAATATCTATTGGATGTTTTCATACCACTAGTTCCCTGTATGATTTAGTTCTTCTTCCAACACAGAATTCCTTCACTGTTACAGGAAAGTGCATTCGTCTAGGGGCTTTTGCATTTTGAAATAGCCATCGGATTTGTTTTGCCCTTCTTTTTTTTTTTTCCCACTTTAATTAATTTTGCCTTACACTGAGGGGGTTCTCCACTTTGCTGTTAGTTAATATTCTTTTTTATTACTTGCTATGATGAAGGCAGAATTCTGATGCATACTTGACAGGGGGATCAAAGCTTGACAAGATCCATGTTTCAAAAGCATTAATTGCATTCATGTTGCTGCAGTATATACCCCAACATGTTAAGGATATAAAAACGTCATTAATACCTTCAGGATCAAGGTATTTACAGCCAGTGCTTTCAAAAGTAGTTAGGGATTGGGGTAGTCCAGTTAGACTCCATGGGAACAGCTTGACTTTCATTATTTCTTAGTAGGTACCAGAACTTTCTCAGAGCTGGATTTATTCCGAGTATCTCCTGACCTGGTGCTCTTTTGAAAGTCTTTGCCTTGGATGGGTGATTAGATTTAGGATGTTGCCTTAAGGTGAAACGTACAAACAGATTTAGAGGGGAGAAGTGGTTGTTCCATAAATGTCCATTCTTATGGAGATAAATAGAGCAGTAGCTTGCCGCCTCCCCAGCCATTACTTATTGGTTGGCAGTTGTTCTGGAGGCCACACAAACACCACGCTTAGCTGATCTTGCACATTTCCTGCCATTTCCCCTCTAGGTTTAAGGTAGTGTCAGTCACTAAAAACATGAGCATCCTGAATAGTGGAGGACTTCCTAAATGATCTGCAGGTGTTGCTTTCCGTATTGCTAAAATATGTAAAAACTAGGCATCTACAGCAGAGTCCTCAGCTGAAGAGTTTCGTGCACTATTTCGTCTGCAAAAGAGCTGGAAAATTGCCCTTTTCCATTTGGTTTAAAACGAAAGTGCTCAGAAATGTTTTTGAAATTTTCAGATTAAAATCCCGTCTGTTCCCCAGCAATGTATACTTGTTTGCTCCCTCAGTTCTTAGTTATGCTAAACTTATAATATTTTTTTTAAGGGAGCATTGTAGGATAATATGTGTGTGAGTCTGTAGTGTAAAACTACGTATGTGATACGAGCAGGTTCATCATTGAGGCAGAGTAATAGAGAGTAAAGAGTCAGTGCTGAACACTTGCTGGTAATAGCATGCAAATGATCCATTACTCTTTGTAAAATTTTTTGTATGATCTGATTATTAATATTCGGCATTGAATGCTAATTGCTAATACAATTTGCTGCATACAGCACCTGGTCTTCTTTCAAAATCTGTCCTTTACTCTGTACTGCGGGTAAAAACATACGCCTTTTCTGTATTTGACTTGCATATTCCAGCTCCAGTACAGAGTATTTTTTTCCATGCTGTAGAAGGATCATTTGAGATGCTTTTCCTGTACTTTTCAATAACATTGCAAAAAAATTGTAGGATATGTTTGAATATCATTAGTGCACAATGGATGTAATCAGTGAATTAATGGTTCTAACACTTTGATTGTTTCAGGTGGAAAGGATACCATAACATTCAGTGACCCAGCCTTGCCTGTTATACAGCGGTCCAGGTCACCGTTGTTAGCGTTTACTGATAAGCCACAGAAAACTGAAGTACAAGCTGAGTACCTGGAACGTAAGGAACATGATGAGAGCTAAGCACTCATTTCTTTCTAAATAAAAACTAATAAATTTTCATGCTGGGATAGCAGAAGGCAAAGTTTCAGTGGTCGCAGGGATTGAATAAATCATCCACAAGTAAAATGGATAGATGGTCCCAGTACAAATAGCAAAGAAACGACTGAAAAATGACTGTTGAATAGATTGCACAGGGCTAGGGATCAAGTCTTACACCTCAAAGAATTTTCCTGCCAGATAACTTGATACTGTGAGAAGTTATTCATGCCATCTATGTTACAGTTAACTGCCTCCTGCTTTTTTTCCCTCAGTTAAATGCACAGTAGGAAAGCAGTCTGTGGAACTGGCTTAGCACTTTCCTGCATTATAGCTGATATCTAGATGAAAGGCTTCCTGATTGCGCCTGGTAAATTGAAATACCTGACTCGTTTTCCCAGAGAAATCGACTGCTTTTTTTATAGTCTTGCATGTGTTTTGTTAAAAATCCTTCCCCAATAGCAAGCTTTACCAGCTCTCCAAAGTCAAGCTTAAGTTTATTTGACAATAGCAGAAGATAGTAGTTTGCTGATAACCTTGATTTTTTTTTTTTCCCTTAGTTTTTCATAATGAATGCGAGATGGATTATTATGCTTGCCTATCAGCATTTGGATAAACTCTTTAATGGGCATAACATTTTGGTATGCCCAGATCTTACTCAGCTAACCATGAAGCATCATAAACAATTTATTTGTTAGTCCTGAAACTAAATAGATTGTGGCTTAATTTTAACTTCATTATCCATGTCATCATCTGATACAACTTGACAGCCAGACTGATCATTTTTTATAATCTTGATCAACTGATATTTTTGCTAAAAATAAGAAATGAAACTATAGTGAATAGTTCTCTGGTGAGTAATAACAACTCATAAATATTCATTTTTTGCCTGCTTAATCATTGATTTTTAATTAAATCTACAATTACTGAAAGTATTTACTTGGTGGCATTATGCTCTTTCCTTTACATATTTGTTCTAGGTGAGGTTGGTGTTACAGTTTTGATTAAAGCTGCCTGTCAAATCTCATCAGACCCTGTTTCTGTTGCTTTGTAACACTGCCAAACTTTAGCTCTGGGCTGAAGCTTTCCATGCTGTGTTTTCTACTTCAGCTGATTTTTTTAATGTCAGCCAAATCACTTTTTTGTGTTAAATTCTGATGACCACATGTTTTTGTTTTGGTTTTTTTTCTTTCTTTTTTCTTTTTTTTTTGAACATGCAAGCATTTAGTGTATCTATAATTGAAAGGAATTTGAAATTTGGGGAAAAGGTTTCCACCCTGAGAAAACAGACTGGAGTTTCCAGCCCATTCTAAACCATTCACTTTCAAATCTCATCTGCTAAACAGAACGAAAAACAAACCCATG
The DNA here is from genome assembly GCF_018139145.2 of Gymnogyps californianus. Taxonomy (NCBI): domain Eukaryota; kingdom Metazoa; phylum Chordata; class Aves; order Accipitriformes; family Cathartidae; genus Gymnogyps; species Gymnogyps californianus. The sequence goes on along the minus strand of NC_059474.1, from coordinate 20,466,063 downwards.
ATTCTGTTGAGCTTGCTTTGTGCCACCAATGCTGGCAAAACTCTACATGCACCATTCCTTCAAGATAATGTAAACCTAGAGGGAACAAAACCTGGAGCAGAGAGGAAAGGAAAGCTGAGATCAGGACTCGCAAGTGATGGGAAGACTAGCATAGATGGTGACTGACAGAGCTGAAGGAACTCTGAGTGAGGGGGGACCTGCATCTGGCTGAGCAGAGGTCAGAGCACAGGAGCGAGGAATCAGAATGCTGATAAGTGAAAGCAAGGTGTGATAAAAAAGATTGAAAGGTGGATGAGAAATGGGCAGTGGGTGTAGGGACTGGATAAACAAAGGGATATAGGACAGGAGCAAAGAGCTAGGCAGGGGAAGAGAAGAGTAGATGAAAACAGCCTTGGAGAGGAGAAGGCAGACAAGGATTAGGTCTGTGGCAGTCATGGGAAGAATCAGCTCCCAGTAGGTCATCACCCTCTTTCCTCCTCCCCATCCCATAACCGTAACAGAGCCAAGAGCAGTGACAGAAATCCTGTCATTAAACTGGAGTAGGTTAAGAAATTACTGTTCTGCCTGCACAAACTGCTTGGTTTTTCCCTTTGCATGTGGCCCAGTATACCTGATAACCTGCAGTGAGAACTCGGACAAAACTCACCTCTGTGATAGTTTAAATAAAGTGGGCCAACTTTTCAGTGACATAGATGAGCACATATATACTACCAGCTGTGCAGGGGATGCCATAGCTTCTAGCAGTACGTGGAGCAACAATAACTTCTGTTGCTCCAGATCCTTTTTCTGGAGGATGTTTGGGGCTGCGGTCTTCCCTTTGAAGCCTGGAAAGGAAGCCGTGTGTTTTCAGCTGTAGGGCACGTCCCTGTGCTTGGAGTCACACAGCTCCTCGGCAGTCAGCAGCTATATGGGAGTGATAATACTGAGTCACCTTTTGTGCCACTCTGCATAGAGAATGACTGCGGTTGGGTTTTAGGAGCTTGGTGCATATTGCAATTTTTCATCTGTACAGTGTACCTCCAAAATCTGGGGGAGCTTGGCAGCTGGGAAGAACGTAGGAATGTGTTCATCTGCCTTTGTTTACCAAGCAAGTATGCCCTTGGTTTAAAAGTATTCAAAAAATAAAAGCAAACCCACTTTTATTTTCCTATTAGTTGAATGATCAGTTGAGTGAAAACAGTTGATAAACAGAATACCAATGAAATTCTTGCATATCTTTAAATACTAGGCCTGATGTCACATCAGTCAGCTATGGTCCTTTAAACAGTACCATTGATATTTGGTGCCTGTTTGGCCGAGGAAATGTTTTTAGCTTTTGCACTAACATACATTCTTTATCAGAACTTTCTATAATACATCAAATGTTGCTCTAGCTAGATCCTCAGATAATCAGAGGGATTTTTCAGGCTTTTTTTTTGTCTAATCTATCTGCTTACCCTGGTCTCACCAAGGCCTGTTTTAGTCTGTACTTGTTATCATTGTTTCAGTTAAGCTGGATGGTGGAAGTCTGTAGGATATACTGTACAGTTCCTGTGTGAAAATGTGTAATGACATAGTACAATCATATGAATTAAAGACTGTCTTGCGCCACCAAATCTCACTTTATCCAATGCATAGGATGGATAGTGTCGTGCGATAGATTGTACTTGAGCATCACAGCTGCTAATGAACAGCTATTCAGGTTTTTTTCCTCTTCATTGTTGAATGCATTTTTCCTGCTGTATTGCCTGTGTGCTATTTCAAGCATTCCCTGAATACAGAAGTACTGTTTTTCTATGAACTTTTCTCTGGTGATACAGTGCTTTGAAACAATTTATCTTCAGAAAATTGCATCAAGGTGAAGGGGTGGTGTTATCCCACTGTAGAGGGAGGAAACTGAGGCACGCAAAGAATAAGGTGGAGCCCCTGCTAATTTCGAGTGCCAATTTGAGGTACATAAGTTTTGGCTCTTTTTGGAGCACTTTGAGTATGTGTGTTCAGATATACAACATGAGCAGAGCAGTGCTGCAAATCAAGCTCCTAGGTTTCCAGCTGAGTGCTCAGATAATGAGGATTAGATCCAGTGGGTGATCACCTTTTGAAAGTTAATTTATCCTTGCCTTTTCCACAGACTTAAATTCCAGCTCTTCAGAGTAGCATTCCTAGCTTCCTTAATGGTAGTAAGAGTGTCTGTTCCCTTCATGCCAACCCTTGTCTCACTCACTCGGCAGCTCCCAAATTATAAATGAGGCGGGTCTGATAGAGACAGTAGGCTCCTGTATTGTGTAGCTCTGGTCCCTCCCTGCAGCCAGGCTGTCCATGCATTGCATGAGGCAGGATTCCTGCGGGAGAAATAGAGTAAATGCTCATATACTAAAAGGTAATGCATCTGCATGACAAGAGTCATTTTAAGCTGTCAATGCAGCCATACTTCTGGCATTTCCTAATTTTTCTTACTTGACTTCGCAAGCTTATTTTCAATGAGGCTTTTTGTCCTTAACTGAGATGAGGACAAATTCTCTGTCTTTCACAAAGCTGTTTGTTTACCCGTTGCTGTTTTCTCTTTTCTGACACTTTGTTCAGTGTTTGCCTTTTGGTATAATGGTATATTTAAAATTCTTCCACTGCTGCTTTGTTTTATGCTGTTACTCAAATTAGAATAATCTTTTATGTTAGGAGAAATGTTGCAGGACCAATAACAAAACTTCATTATTGGATGAAAGCCTGTGAAAAGCTCCAAATAAATGGAGCTTGTGTTAACCCCTGAAAGTGGTAGTGATGTGAGGATTAACGTTAAGCTGTGCTAGAAATTTCTGTAGCTGAGTGCCTTGCTTAGAGTTGATATTCCTTTGAAAACGTTTGCCTGACCCTGCTGTTCTACAGTATGGTATCGACTATGACCCTTTTAGAGTTGTCAGTGTTAGGGAAAGACAGGCTCCAAAACAGGGCCAGAGCCAGCAAGAAACTTCGTGTTGATTGCTTATCATCTAAGAAATGGGCCTGGGATGGCATAGGGAATCACTCTTAGAAATTCCTTACTGAGGTAAACATCTCTGGTCTGGCATGGGTGGTGATGGTCTTCAGGTGAGATATATAATAAATACCTGCGACTGACTAGAGCATCTCGTTGTTCCGTTTCTCTTTCAGCAGAACAGAAGGGAGAACGTGATGAAACTTGTGCTGTTGCAAGTGAGTCCCTGGCTCCAGAGGGAACAAACTTAAATAACAGAAACCAAAATAAACATTTTTATCCTTCATTACCCCAGCTACCTTCCAAGGAAGAAGAAATAAACAAGCTCGGAAGTCAGATAATTAAACTGACAGAGCAGGCAGTTGCAGAACTGGAAGGGAAAAGAGCAGGCGCTTCCGCGGGGGAGCAGAACAGGGTGGTTGGAGCAGAGCTTAATGGTTCATCTGAGGGAGAGTTCCCACTTTCCAGCCCTGACCTATCCGACCCCACAGATCCCTCAAACTCAGAGAACGAACAAACAGCTGAAACTGAGGCCCTGAAAGACAATGGTGAAACCTCAGAGAGGAATTGTGAAATTCCAAATGAAAGACGGGATCGAAATAGCAGCACCGTGGATGTGGTGCATACTGAGCACCCTGGAAGGCATGGAGGGCTCAGTGTTACAACTGCACACACAAATAACAGCTTTGAGGAGCTCCCTGAATCTGAAAAGGAGAAACCATCTGATCCTGCTGAAAACTGTGAATATTTCGATAACAGTTTGGCTTGAGGTATGAAATCCAGGCCCTCGAGCATCTCACTGTAATCCTTTTGTAGTGTTTGTGCTGGTGCGAATATGATCGGTGAAACAGTGTGCCGTAGGGTTGATTTTTACATTGAACTGTTAATATTTGTCTAATAAAGGTATTTTTCTGTTAGTTTCGGCTACAGCGTACCAAAAATACAAATTACCTAAGGGAAAGAATTAGTGATGAGGTTTAACCATGTTGGTTTTTTGTAATGATTTGAAGTTTCTACGTAGATTGGTGTAATTTATATTAGTGTAGCAGAGAGACCAATGATAATGATTTATCATGTTATCACTAGGCTTCTGTAACGTGTGTGGTCCTAGTGCTGGACTGTATTTTAATGGTTAGAAGTGTCTTCCAAGGATGAAAAACTTGGAGTGATAAATTGAAAAGCATCCTAAGGCTGCAAGCTTTTGGTTGTTTCTCAGACTGTGTTCTGTTTCTCTTTACATATAGTGACTGTAAGTATATCCTTGGAATAAAATCACTGTTTCCCTTATAGGAAGTTTCTGAAAACCATCCCTGCATGTATATAGTTCTCTCATTACAAACCTTTGTATCTTCTCAACTGTACACAATTTTTCCCTCCCTCTCCCAGCTCATCTCATGAAAACGCAGGGAGTTATTTCACCAGATACTGAGAACCCAATTTAATGAAGCTCTGAAGGAAACATCATCAGAGAAGCCAGAAGTCTTTCTGTGAGAAACGGCAATGCTCTTCCAAAGCAAGGAGAACAGCAAGAGGAGAACCAGTGATGCGCTGTCTACCTGCTTGGCGCTCTCAGTTACTGGAATTGCATTCTTCAACTTAGAGGAGCTGGAACAGCCCTTGGGCTGAGTAACGGGTGGTAGATTTCAGCCTACTCCATCTGTGCCCTCCTTTTTGAAGGAATCTGTGTCTTTTTATTTTCTTATGTTTTGGAATTAAGCATAACTCTTCCTTTCCTCCTCATTTCATTGCATTGTTGCGGCTTTCTTAAACTTCTTCCCGTGTTGATGTTTAGTGATAGGAAAACATTCCTTTAGTAACTGGGGAAAAGGGAGGCTGCTGTGTCATTCCCTAGCTCGCTCCTGATGCTGCAGCTGTGCCACTCTGCTCCTAGGAAGGCAGCAACAAGGGAATACTTAATGTTGAAGTTAGCAGCTGTTGGAGAAGGGGAGGCACGTCCTTCCTCTCCTGTTTGTAGCATAAGGAATAGTCTCTGCAGCTGTGGAGCTTCTATGGGCCAGCAGCCGTCAAGGCAATTTTTCTGCTGGCTTGGGACCTAATTGTCTGTAAATGTTCATTTCTCACTCCTAGAACTTGAAACCAATCAGAGAGAATTAAACCAAATTTAATAAAATACTACTAATAAAAAGGAAAATCCCTCCCAGATTGAGCCCTTCTTTGACAAATAACTGCCAGCTGCAAATTTTTACAGCCCACTTGTCAGCTACTGAATAAACAGAGTTTATATTAGCAATACTGACAAACTCTTCTGTATATGGAAGATGAGCTAGCAGGTGCTGCCATAATCAAGGTGTCAGAGTCCATGAACAGTTTGTATTCAGCAGAAGAAAAGCTGTATGTAAATTATTACATATAAATATAAGGAATGGTAGTGGGAAGGTGAAAAATGTGGCTTGTCTCTGTCCTCATGTGTTTTCCCTAGCAGGTGCATTCGTGTAACCCTTTCAGTGTCTGTCTGCAGGCAATACACCCATACTCACAGTGCTCCTCAGATATGTTTCCTTTCTCTTTAAAGGTAATTTGACATTGCAGCATTTCACTGATATTAAGCAGCAGCCCTTAGGAACAAAAACCATCCGTATATTTAAGCGTATTAGGGACGTGAAGCAGTAAAAAGTTTTTATTTCATTATCCTGATCACCATTTAAGTTCTTCATCACCTGAAAAACCAAGAAGAGCTTAAGTATTTGAAAGATTGTTATGCTGTTCCCATTAATTGTAACTGACTGCATTATTGTCAGTACTGTCATAGAAATGAGTCAAGTCGGAAGAGAAATAGCTGCAGAAACTGAAATCTCTGGGAGAATGTGGCAGGATTTTTTCCTTTAATGCTTGAATGTCACATGAAGTAGCATTTTATTCAAGATGTATTCTTTTCCACCTTTCACAGACTAGTCCTGCGCAGAGCTAAATATCAATGCAGTCAGAACTGAGGCAAGCGAATAAGGTCAAGATTTCAGGTAGCTGAGCTCAGAAATGTTGAGGGTGTTACATTGTTTTCCTGTCCTGTGTCTTTCCTGACCCACAGTTGCGTGAGTTAGCATTTTGCTCCTGGTCCCTTAACAGCCAGTTAACGCTATTAATTAATGAAGAGCTTGATGCAAAAATTCGAGCAGGTAGAAGCAGTGCTGGACCAACAGCTTTTTAGTGCCTCATTCGTTGATTCCTTTTAGTATGTTTTTTCTGTGAGACCGTAGTGATGTACAACCCAACAATTAGGGCATCTTGGTAATTATCCTCACGCCATTCTCCCTCTTAGATGCCGTTTTTATATCTTTGCAATCATTAAATTCCAGTGAGGTATCTAGATCTCTGGAAACCTCATTTTTAGTGCTATATCACTGCTGCAATACTGTCCCTCTCCTTTCTGCCCTAGTGAATGTGTATTCTAGCTACGTTTTTAGCCTTCTCCCAGGAACACAAGACTTCAAAGCCAGGAGACTTGTAAAAGTAAGACATCTTTGCTGCACTGTGTGATAACTAATTAAATATTCTTGTCAGTATCTTCCTTGGATATTGCTTTAATTGATGATGTTGTGCTATTAGAACAATGATTTTTTCCCCAGTAAATTAATTAGTGTTTTGTTGTGGAATCAACACTACTTTAGGTTTTTCGGGGGGTGGTGGGTTTGTTTGGTTTCAGTTTTTTTTGTTGTTTGTTTGTTTGTTTCGGGGTGTTTTTGTTGTTTGTTTGTTTGTTTGTTTCAGAAATGTGTTCCCTTTTTCTAGGATTTTGGAAATGCAGAAATCACATCCAGACATATAAGCCTTTTTGGTGTTGGGCTCTGGGGAAGGAAACTGGAAAGGGAATGTTGTGGCAGGGGTATGGAGAAGATGCATTTTGCAAACTGATTTTAAGGAGGTTGTGTCACCCAAAAGTGAATTCATGCATTATCTGTGAGAAGGATTTCATTTGAAAGTACGATGTTGTGGTTATTTGAAAAAACAATGTTCACTAAACTTGTAAAATAAGTGTGTGAAAATGACAGATTAAGAAGCATCTTTTAGAATGCTGCTGCTTTTCTAAGTGAGACTATTTTTAAGCATATGGGAATTTGTATAATAAAGACAGTGGAATTTCTTTAATCCATATGAGCTCAGGAATGTATTTCAAAATCTTAACTGAGATTAAGTTGAAAGTCTGCTACATTTCTAAAAGATAGGATTTTGTTTACCCGCTCCCGTTTTGTAGTTTTTCTTTCTAATTTATGCAGTTTAATTTATTTGCAAACCTCTCTTTTGTTGCTGCCTGGATTAACTGCACAACATGGTTCAATTATATTAATACATTTTGTCATCTTTAATAAAAACATTTCCTGATACGCTTGTTCTACCTGCTTGTTTCCTTTTCTCTTCTCAGTATCAGATGAATGATAGTCATGAGGTAGTGTTTTAGTGTTTTCAGTGAGTTGTGTTAAATTAAGAAAGTAAAGCTTTATTGAGTGAGAGTTTTAAGTCTGAAAATTATCTGACTTAAATCTTTTCACTGTCACTTCTCCCAGTCTAAATTGACTGATTTACTTTCTACATTTTTGCATGAAGAAACACACTCAGTATTTTTTGGCTTTGAAAATAATATTTATCTCTGATCTGCTAAATTTATCATCATTGTCTAAGCAGCATTAAAACTTGTGTATACAACTTAGTTACTAACAGGCACAAACTAGAGGCTTTAGGGAATTTTTGCTGGGGAGTGATGGTAAACTGGAATATTCCTTTTAAGTCTGCTTTCAGATGTAAACAGTGTGGCTTAGCTATAGCCATGTGGACAATTTAAAATAGTTAAGGAGCTTATACATGTTTGAGAATAAAACCTGAAAATACAGGTAGAATAACATAATGGATCGAAAGTTTAAAACAGAAATGTCTGTGCTTCCCCTTATTTTTAGGGGAAGTCCATTATCCAGGTCTTGCAACACAACACCCGACACTGTTGAAAGCATAGAGATCTTTTTGCCTTTCAGATTTGCAGCTAAATACAGGATAGCATCTAATGAGAGGCAATTTCTTACTTATTCATATTAACTTTTTTTTCCTTTAGTATCTAACTTGCAATCCCTTAAGAGCCCCTTAGAGCGCACAGACTCGTTACAGACTATCGACCATATCCGTTAGCACTCTTACTTACATGCATTCAACTCCCAAACTGCATAAAAGGGAATCTTTTCTCTTCAAGAAAATACATCACAGTGTTGAGTAGATGCTGGTTTTATTGATGGGCTTACAGAAAGGAGGCTCTACAAAGTGATACGCATTTCTTAGAGGAGCAAGCAAATGGAAATGGGAATCCTTTAGCTATATATCCTAGTGGCCAATGGCACGGCCTAAGGTACTTTGTGCTGCCCAGGCTGTAGCCGGCTTGTTGGTCTTCGCTTAAGCCTGGTTCTATGTTCGTTTGTTGAGCCCTCTCTTCTTCTTGTCTGTAACTGCAGACAGTTTCTCTTCCCACAAGTTCTTGTTGCATATCCCAATCACGCAGCAAGCCAGACGTTTCCCAGCATTTCCGTTTTCCAAACTGGCCTTATTGTTGCCCTTGCCCATGTCGTCTTCCTGCTCATGGATCACAACGGATCTGCCCATGATGGAATATGGACCAAACATGGTGGCAGAGAGATTTGATTTGTATTTTCTGATTTTGCCTTCTTTAGGAAAAAAGTTGCCGAAATCCCCAGGGTGACGGGGGTGATTCACGCTGAAAGGGTTATAGTGTCCTCCTGTAGAATCACAGCCATTGCTGAGATCCCCAAGCTCATGGATGTGTATCGCTCTACCAGATTGATTATTATCCAACGGAAACCCATCCAAGTAAAAAATGGCTTCTAATCTTCCATATGAGTAACACTGTCTGAATAAGACTTGTCCAGTCACTTGTGGCTTGTCAGCATGTATTTTGGAGCTGGGCTTCATTTCACAAGTGGTGTAAATCATCCCATCAGTCTCATTACCAGGCATCACCGGATAGAGCAAATTCTGCCAGAGGTCGTTCACTTTTTTCTGTACGTCATGAAATGGCTCTTGGCTTGGATCAGTTTCTTTGACTGTCATGACCCCAGAGGCAGACAGGGCAAGGCCAGTGACCAGAGAAAGAAGCAGAAGCATCTTGGCAATTCAGGACCTGCAAAAGGTACAAGAAGCTACAAAGAATTCAGGGCTTTTTGCAGCAGCACGGCTGGAGAGAAAGGCACGCAGCCTGTGGCGGGGCTGAGCAAAACAGCTGGAGCATAGTCCCAGTAGACTGCTGCTTTCTAAGTAAGTCTGTCTAATGTGATGAATAGAAACTAAATCAGAATGCATATGCATGTTTAAACACATACAACTGACACCATGTCTAAAAGAAATACTAGTGATTTTATATTTTACACTAGATCTTGATCTTAAAAACTGCCTCTTTTTCCCTGCAGGAAGCAAGTAAGCCAAAGTGTTGTTTAATCTATTTTTTAGTTTGTATTGAGACTTTTCTCCTACTACAAATTCCAGCAAGACAGTTTGCCAGGATGGCTTTTTTTGGTCCATCTACTTAACCACTAGTTAGGCATACAAACGAAAAGTAAAAATCCAACAAGTTGATTACCTTGCAGAGTTGCTGCAGAACCCCTCAGTAGTAGCTCTTCACCTCTGCTCCCCTAAACCGAGATGTGATCAGACAGAAAGCCAGAGCTCTTTGAAGTTGATGCTTATGGGAACTGCGTGTTTGTGTAAAAGTTAGGTAATGCTGGCTCAGGGGAGGCGTCAGCGGGAGAACCGTGGGAGGGGAGGGAGGGAGGGAGGGAGGGAGGGAGGGAGGGGGAAAAAGTTTTAGGCATTTTCATTTTGGGCAGGGTGAACACTTTGTCCTTTCTCGGTTAGTTTGTTAGTCTGGCTCTCAGTCCTCACTGACGTTCCAAAAAAAAAGAAAAAATTTACCAAGCTTTTAAATTAATCTTCCTTTTGATGACTTCATATGCTTATCTAAAACAAGCGACCTTCAACGTGCAGTGAGGGGAAAGGAAGGAGCTTTATTAAGGCACAGTTAGGCAGTTCGCTCACTTAGGTGCTGGTGGTCATAGAGCTGGTTTGCATTTTTATTTCTTTATTAGCCAAAATTGAAAGTGGTGCTTGAGCAACACAAACTGTTCCACATGGACGTACACCAAAGTTTCTGTGGTTTTAAAACCTGAAGGGCACAATTCAAACTGTCAGATGTTGAGGTACATTTTAGCGATGCTTCTCTGTAAGCTTTTAGGGCTACTGTCTGCTACTTTACTTGCCAACTTACCTGCTCCACTGGAGTAATTTTTTCTTTTTTTGAGACCGCAGTGATTTCTTTCTAAAGAGGGAAGTAAGCAGTACTGAGGCAGTGCAACATCAGACTGTGGCACAGAGAAATTGTTTCCCAGAAGCTGGCTGGAGCACGGAGAGTTCACATGTGTTTCATCATCCCGTGAACTGAGAAATGCTCTCCTCTTGGGGGCATTGCCCTGCCTGCAGCGCTTCCCACTGTTGTAGCTGAAATGTGGATTCAGTCGTCACAAGAGCAATTTAACAGGCTGAGATTTCTGTAGAGAGAAAAGAGTAGCTCTTATTACTCAGGAACAATTCTCAACGCAAGAAAATTGCAAAGAAAATCCTTTTTCCCAGTTCACGTCTCCTGCCAGCTGGGTAAGGAATGGGACTGTCAGCTTCTGGAATGGTAAAATTGTGTGTGTTAATCTTACTGCTATCATATTCTGCATCAGATCTGAGATACTCAGTTATCTGAGAGCTGTTTTTTTTTCTTTCTGTATGAGGGAGAGTAGAGCTAAAGGGGTGTCCACTACTTGGATCATTAGCCAGGGACTGGAAATACAGAGTTAACTTGTTCTTGGGATATTGGGATATTGAACATGTTACTTTAGCCCCAGGCTTCAGTTCTGTCATGGTTTAACCCCAGCCAGCAACTAAGCCCCACACAGCCGCTCGCTCGCTCCTCCCTGGTGGGATGGGGGAGAGAATCAGAAGAGGAAAGTAAGAAAACTCGTGGGTTGAGATAAAGACAGTTTAATTGGTAAAGCAAAAGCCGCGCACGCAAGCAAAGCAAAAGAAGGAATTCATTCACCACTGCCCATCGGCAGGCAGGTGTTCAGCCATCTCCAGGAAAGCAGGGCTCCATCACGCACAGCGGTTACTTGGGAAGACAAACACCATCACTCCGGACGTCCTCCCCTTCCTTCTTCTTCTTCCCCCAGCTTTATATGCTGAGCATGATGTCATATGGTATGGAATATCCCTTTGGTCAGTTGGGGTCAGCTGTCCCAGCTGCGTCCCCTTCCACCTTCTTGTGCACCCCCAGCCTCCTCGCTGGTGGGGTGGTGTGAGAAGCAGAGAAGGCCTTGACTCTGTGTAAGCACTGCTCAGCAGTAATGAAAACACCCCTGTATTATCAGCACTGTTTCCAGCACAAATCCAAAACATAGCCCCATACTAGCTACTGTGAAGAAAATTAACTCTATCCATCCCAGCCAAAACCAGCACAAGTTCCTAATCTATGAATTAGGACAACTAGTATTTTTTTTTCTCAGGGCATTTATGAGTTGTTCAGGTTACTGTGCTTGTGGGAGCCATGCCGTGTTCAGTGGAAGCTGAACTCTGAGAGCCAGGATTGCCCGTCACCCCAAGCCTAACGCTACCTCCTTTGCAGCTTTTTTCCAGGTTCGTTCACTGGAGTCTCTGAGCTGGGGAAATCCACACTTGTGACATGGTAATACTATGAAATTGCTCAGTTTTAAAGCATTTGAAAGAAGTAAAATGTTTTATAATCAGGTTTTATAAATATATGCAAAAAATGTTCAGCTAACAACTAGCCAAATGCAGAGGGGGGTGGTTTAAGTTTGTAAAATGCAAGAAGCAACTGTCCGGTCTAGGTACTATTAGAAAAACTATTTCTTAGCGCCATAAACCATTTTTTAAGGGGACATGATGAATGGAAGGAAGGAAGGAGCATCGTTCATGGTTTACTCCTTGAGTCACAAAGTAATGGACTGCAATTGAGTTTAATACTTCTGCAAGGAAATTTCCAAGCCAGCAGTCAGTGCTCCAAGAAAAGAATTTTAAAGCTTTACTTGAATTATAAGGCATTTTGAAATAGGAACTAGGGTCAGAATTTTAGCTGGTTTAAATACAATAATGCTGCTGACTTCAGTGGCATTTGTGCTGTTTTACACCAGCTGGGCTTCTGTCCCTGAAAAAAACTACCCTGAAAAGCCCAAGGTACTTGCTGCAAAGCACTTTTTTGATGTACTGCACATGCGGGAACGAAGCAGAAATGCAGAAGGGTGTAAAGGAGATGATCAAAGGGACAGAAAGGACTGCAGCAAAGCTAAATGATGTATTTGTAGTGCTCTGCACTTCAGAGAATGAAAAGGAAATACTAGCTGTGGGCTGCTGTCAGAAAGATGTATTTTAGAAAGGAGAAGGGCTGATAACTACAAGAAATGCAATTGCCAGGGTGATTTGGCATTCAGTCTGGGTCTGAAAGATGGAAGTCGCTAAGTACTAACCAGGTGTATCATTAAAGTCTGTTGTTACCCACTGCCTATGTTTTAGTTTTCTGGTTAAAAAGAGGTGCCAAATAATGGGCTAACGGCCTTTAAAGCAGACAGCAGTTAATGGGAGGAAAGCCCACGGTGACCTGACCATGCACTTGTATTACAATCCCTGTTTAAAAAATAGACCTCTGCTTTTGTCCCAGTTGTACAGGATCTATTATATCCTGAATTTCATGCGATGTCCTAGAGTCTCCCGGGCTATGCAAGACAGAGTTGTCAAAACAACTTCTGCAAGGCTCTCTAGACCACAGAGAAAAACCAGACTTAGCTTTACTCATAGGCTTTACAATGGGCTTTATACGCAGCTCTGCTCACAACTTCTCAATCCATGCTATGACCTTCAGGGTTGGTTGGCTGGTGGATTTGTTTTGTGGTGACATTATCCCATTGCATCACCCTGCTGTTCAACTCAACATAATTTGATTTGTCCAGAGTAGAGTTAAACATGATGAAGAAACGCTGCATAGGAGAGCATCCTTTTATAGCAAGCAGTAGCCTTGTTTTGTGTCTCCAGCAGCTGGATCTGCTCTCAGTGATTTTACGGTAGAATGATTCTCCATAAAAATGACACCCAGAGAATGCAGGTTTTACATCTTCTGCAGTGGGTGATGGAGCTCACTGCTTTTCTCCACGTGTGGCTGAGGCTGGAGCTGCTAAAAGAAGGGGGATGTTTGTAGCCTGAGGGAAGCAGAGTCAAGATCTTTGGGAACCTAATCTGCTCCTTCACTTCAGGGCACTTTCTGCCTTTTCTGAGTCATGGTCCCAGCCTGGGAGCCAGTTACGCTGGTGGGTCATCGGGCAGCAGCAGGGGCACCCAGCATTTATCGGTGTGTGGGAGTTACCTGCTTGCTGTATAGAGACTGCAGGGTACCAAAACTTCCACATGTTGAGTTTGGCATGGTATCGTACGTGCTCCGCACAGCAATCGCCTGCGAGCACAGCACCAGCCTCGCATGATGTCTGGCGTGTCCCAGTACCTGCCCGTGGGTCTGCGGGTAAAGCCTGCAGTGCTGATTTTCATCTGTAGAGCTATGAGCAGTGCTGCCAAGTCAGGCAGGATTTAGAAAGCAGAAATGCTGTCAGGGTGTCTGCAAAGGTGCAATGACTTCGGCTATTTACTGCCTGTCATGTTGTCTGACACAGCCTGTTAATGTCTAGTGGAGCTCCGGTGCTCACGAGAGAGGGGTTCATCCTGGACTGGGCGGTTTTAGCCTGCGTGGTGAGCACAGGGCTGGCGCTGGACTGCAAGCAGCACCTCGTCCTGCAGAAATCGCGGTAGAGGAACTCATTTGCAATTGCTATAAGGAGAAAAAAAAGAAAATAAAATGAAAAATCTTGCTGTAGCAAACGGAAAATCTGTCACTGGTCTAGGCTTACTCTTCCTGTTTATTCCTGTTCCTCGACTTGGTGTTTCTATTTAAAGAAATAAAGATATTTAGTGCCTGAGATAAGCATCCATTTATAATATTCTTGCAGAAGAGTTATATGCATTTCCAACTTTTCAGGGCATTACCCATAAAAAATCGAGTTAAATAAATATACAAAAGGGAAACAACACTGTTCTCTCTGGGGAATAATTTCTCTTGAAAATAGAAGATCATGCAACTGTCAAAGTACTCTACATCAGCCAACTTGAAAAATTCTTGAAATTCTTCCTCTTTAATAGCTTGAGAAGAAATCATTTTATGAGAGTGAGGGAGAGATGAACTGTAAGTAAGCTTTTTGAAAAAGCTGAATTCAGAAGCTCATTCTAGTCTGTCAACATAATTTAACAGAATTTCATCTTCACGTGTGGATATAAAATATAAATATGTAATGTAAAAAGTTGGGATGGAACCCAGCTATTAGATAATTTAGGTTATAATTTGTGTTTGCATTAATTCCCTGATGCTTTATTAAATGTTTATCCTTTCTGCTGCATAGCATTAATCTGAAGAGGGGTTTGCTGTTTGAGAGGAGACAAGAAATAAACACAAGACTTTCCTCGAGTTCAGTGTCCAATGGCCATAAATGGAAATATCTTGGGGTTTTTTTATTTCAAAGTGCGCATTGCACACATTGTGCATATTTGCACAACTTCAACACTGTGTGTAGCTTCAAGTCAAAGCTCAGGAGCCCCAGGGAGGTTGGGCCAGTAGGTCAGATATATGAGCAGCAGTTACGTACAAATAACTAAATACAAAACGATCTCTCTTTTTATGACACTTAATAGCAGGTGTCTCAGAAGTCTAATGATACCACAGATGAACTGAGCATGATTTTCAGATCTTTCTGTCCTTCTAGTGTACTAAAGAGACACAACCGTTGATAACAGGTTAATCTCTGCCTTGTGCTTGTGTACGCTGCGATGCTTCTGCTGTCACTGCTGGGGCGGGAGACAGGTTTGTGGGTACTGACAGCTGCCAAGTGCTTCTTCGGAGCGGTAGACTTGAGGCCTCCTACTCGAGTAGGAGGCAACAGGACTTCCCAGGACCAAAAAGGGAAAGCTCGGTCCCTTCCTACAGGAACAAGCCCAGTCCTGGCCCAGGCTCGTCCCTGTCCTCAGGAGCACGTCAGCAAGGTGAAAGAGGGCAGGTAGGAGCCACTGCAAGAAGCAGGGATGGAAGCAGACGGGAAAGGAGGAATTACAGATACTTCTACAAGCAAAAAGTTTGAGTCCCAAAACTGGCCTGATCCTTCTTCACACATTTCAGTTTAACTTCTGTTATGTTTATATGTAAAGGATTGGTCCAGTTTCACTTAAGCAGCAGACAGTATTTCAAATAAGAGAGTTGAAACTCTTTTGATTTACATACTGCAATACAGATACACTTTGCTTTATTTCAACAAAACATAACCCAGCATTCTCTTTAAATAACCTCCAAAATTTATTTGAAAGGCTATGGACTATCATGGATACCCAGTGCAGTTAAAGAGTAGGAGGAAAGCAAACTGTGCAAAGAAATACAAGTTGTTTTAAAGAATGCTAGGAAAGTGGCGGTGTGTCCACTCATGACCCCTTGTTTTGCATCTGTGCTAAGGTCTGAAAGGGATTTAGACACACCGTACCCAACCATACCAATGTAAATCATGACTTAAGTTTGTCTATCCTGCTCTTAAAACTCATCATTGATGAAGAATCTACCATCACCCGTGGCTTGACTATCCTTTCTCTTATAGGTTCTTCTGCTCTCTAGCCTGGTTCTTGCTGTAGATTAGACCCATTGTTTTGGTTGTATCCACTACAGACATGGGGACAGATCATTCTCTTCCTTGCAACAGCCTCGTGCAATCTTGAGAGTTTAACTCTGTACCAATGGCTCTTCCCTCTTTCAGCTAAACAGTCCCAATTCTTTTAAGCTTTTCTCCTAAATTTTGTAGGCTCCTATGTTGCATAGATCGCCTTTTCCTATGGACTATGCACCTCTTTCTGGAAGAGAAGTGCACAAACATCTCAGCGCATCAGCCAACCGGCATGGACTACTACTGCACGTGTCTTGCAGACTATATTACTCTCTATATCATAACGTGAGCTTTGCCTGATCCTTTCCTGCAGAACTGCTGTCTATGCAATTGTTTCCATTTTATATTTCTTTAGTTGGCTGTTCCTGCCAAGTATGGGATTTTACCTTTGTCTTAATTGAGTTACCTCCTTTTTTTAATTTCCCCCACCCCTTATTGTTTCTCCAGCTTGTCATGAACATTTTGAATTCTAATCCTTCCCCACAGCGTATTTACAGCCCTTCCAGCTTGGTGTCAGCTGTGAATTTAATCAGTTTACTTTTTGTTCCGTCATCCAAGTCATTAACAGAAGGGCTGAATAAAACCAAATCACAGACAAACTTCTGCACCCAAGGCAGGCTGTCCTCCCCATTGGGAACTGACTGGTTTCTAGACTGGGTGCAGATTTCCTACCGTCTCTGTACCTGCTTTATAGGGGTGTAATCAAGACCAATTTTTTTCCCCAGCTTGTATGTAAGAATATCATGTGAGACAGTAGTTAAGATATTTAGTAAAGCAAGTAAAGTTAAGATAAACATCTACTTCTCCATATGCAAGACTTGTTATTCTCTCATAGAAAGAAAATAAAAAGTTTCAGATGTCTTTTATTTATTTCCCTTTCTGGCTTTCAGGTGAATGCAAAAAGTTTGCCTCTTTTAGTAGTTTTTATGTGGCTGTGATTTCTGGATGGAGCCTCAGCTATCCTCCCTGAATCCTCAGACTTCATAGGAACCAAAACCATTTACTGGCCCTGTCTCAATGTATCGGCATTACCATTATTCCCCTGGCAGAGGTGAAGTGTCTTTGAAGTGCTGCCTGACACTAAGTGGCGTCTGAAACTGTAGGCATCCAAAAACTAATGAAAAGCCACCTTTTATGTGCATATCCCCACGTTGCTATATCTCCCTTCTGCCAAAAGAGTTGATGGAACCTGTTATATTTTAATGTTACATTAGCTATGGAAGAAAAGATGAGGTTAATTCATACTAACTAGACTAAATACATTTCCAAAGGTTCACATTTCTGACCCTTTTACTTCTTGCAAGCAGCACCTGTTTGTAAAAGTCGCCCAGTTTGTCCATGTTCCCCACCATCTTCATTACAATTGCCAATATCGTACAGCACACCTCACCAAAACCAGGAAAGCTATGCCCATTCCTAAGTTTGCATTTTAATGTAGTCATACGTGCATGTCAAGTTACTGCAGAAAGTGAAGAATTATGAGGTTTTATTTACAAACTCAGGAGGATCTTGGTACTCCCGTGCCACAGACAAGAAGCCTCCCGTTAGCACTTAAACTCTTGCTGACACCTGCAAGCACCAAAGGCTCTGCTTTGCACAAAAGCAAGCTAGAGCTCAGCAGAAGCTGAGGGCAATCATGTTTTATGAAGACAAAAGCCCACCTGGCTTTGACAGCAGACAGCAGTTCCTGCTCTGATAAGAGCCCATGCAAGCGTTGTATGTGGAGGCAGGTACCATTGACCAGCAGCCATGAAAGGCAACAGCTCTGGGCTTTTGCTGAAGTTGACTCTCAGCAGCATCTGGGAGGTTCCTTGTCCTTGAACGGTGCAGGAGTACAGGTTGAGTTCCTGGAGGCTTTCTCAAAGCAGGTATTTCACCACAGATGTTGAGGTATGCTACTATTAAAAAAAAAAAAAAAGTATGGCTTACTGTTGGGTACCCATCTCCTTCGAAAAATTGTGCAGAGTAGTTTGAGGTCTGAACCTCTGAGTACTTTTCAAAGCAGTTTGTGGTAAAAACCATTGTATTTGTATCTTTCAGGGCAGCAGAAAAAGAAAAAAAAAAACATGCATTTTTTTGTAGAGTAAAAATTGTTTTCATGGTAAAGTGGCTCCCCACCTTTTTAGCCATATTTATTCTAGTGGGTTGATTTTTGTAAGCATAACTGAAACCCTGGTAGACTAATGAAGTTTAACAATGTGTGTTAATTATATCCACTTTTGTTGTCTCAGTGAAAACACAGGATCCTAAATCCTGTTTACAATCTGAAATTTCAGAGGTTCCAGCCCCTCATCTGACCTTAACATCTCTTAGTTTCATGCAGCTTTTGTAAGCCTGTGCACATATTTAAGTTCCCCTGTGGAGAATGGTTTTGGAGATCAGATGTTCAGGGATTAGGAACACAAGAGTTTTTTACCTTGTTTAACATCATTTTGACGTTTTAGTGTAAGTCATTAAGATTGTTTTCTTGAACTGTCAAATGGGCCACAGTATGGGTGAACCATTTTTAGGAAAATTAAATAAAAAACATATTAATTTCTAAATGACTCACCTTTAAGAATTTTAACATAGAAACGTCAGCATGTGCAAAATTTTTATCTGAGGTAAATATTTTCACCTGAATTCCTCCCCAGGAAGATTAATTCCCAACTAAGTAAATAATTAAAGTCAGGGGCCATCCTGAGGAAGAGCAAGTAGGAATGGTCACTTCTATCTGAAGATGCTCTTAGTATTGTTTATATTTGCATTTGCTTTCTTTTTTTTTTTTTTTTTCTTTTAACTGTGCAATGGAACAAAGTTTCCCCAAATGGTGCCAGGTTTTAGGATCTCCGCAGAGATGCACTGTGGTTCTGTGGGTTCTAATTTCAGACCAGGTGAATCCCATTAGTTCCAACCCAGCAGCACAAAGGATTCGAACATCTCTGAAGCCGGGTGTTTGGCTCTAGAAAAACAGAGGATAGACAGGAGGCAAAACACATGAAAGGACTGTGTTTTTTACCAGCTCCAATGTATGCATTAATAAGCAAGACTGAGAATGCCACCTGCTTACAGAAAGGTTTTCAACTCACAGGGCATGGAGTTCTTAATAGTATTCCATTAGATATAATGAGGTATGCTGGTGCAGATTTCCCCCATGAAGTTAGTACACATTTGTACAAAATAAGGCTCCTGCTGGGGTGTTTTATGAATGTGGAGTCTTTCAGTTCCAGTTAAATAGGATAACCAGCTGTTTTCCAGGGCACATGGAGAAATCCTTGGATTGGTTGTTGTTCCTACTCTCGGCATTAGGATGCCTGCAAAAAAAGAACAAAAACACAGAAATATTTCACTGTGGCCTTGTTGAAGGGAAAGCGATCCTTCAAACGCATCAGAAATTGTTCTAATAGATGCGGGGAAAAACAAAGAGAAAAATCCATTTTCTTTGTCCTTTTATTTTGTTACAAGCCTTCCTTCCATCTTCAGCCTCCAGGTTTCCCTCCCATGAGTTGTCATCTGTTTTGTCACTTGCAAGATTTTATTCCCAAAACCTGCAGATGTTATTAAAACTGAGGATTATAAGGTTATGTAGTGCGTGGTAGAAGCCAGATACAGATTGGATTTTTTTTATTAGAGGATTACCAAATTTTGTTAACAGGAGTGTGCCTGAGTAATTCCACTGGAAGCTCTGCTGTGCTTGTTATGAAACATCTGATCCCGAAGCAGATACAGAGCTGCACCTTAGCAAGGTCCAGTTCTCTAACCACGGTGAGGACAGGTCACGTTTGTGATGTGTAAAGCTGGATCACCGCAAGAGGTGTATAATGGTTTCACTGGAAAAAGCATAGTGGTCATGGCAGAAAGTATCTCACCTACCATAAAATGCCAAATCTCCCACTGTCTTGTTCGCTTCAGAATCCTTTTCCACTGCTGGCACACATCATAAGCAACAAAATAAAATCAGCATATGAAGTATGTGCTTCAATGTTAGTTTTAAATACAGTGAAAATATCTAACACTTTTTGTAGCTTTTTATAACTTACATATCCATAGTACATGACACTAGGCCTTTAAGCAAACGTGTTGCTCCTAAGGCATGAGGTTATGATGACATATAACTAACTCTCTTAATGTCAATACATGGGTGTGTTTGTGAGTCAGGGGCTAACTCAAGCTAGTGAACCTAAAGCAAGAAATCGGAGAACATTAACAAAAAAAAAATCTGACCTTAGAGCCACCATTTTCTCATAGTGATGAACTTGTCTAAGGCCACCCAAGAGCTACTGAGGAGTTGATTTCTACAGGCTCTTCATTTAAGAGGAGGGTGAGTCAAGAAATTTCTAGAAGCTTCTAGCATTTTGCATAATGACTTGTACGCTGCTGTGGTGGGTTAACCCCGGTGGGCAGCTCAGACCCACCCAGCCGCTCGTTCCACCCCAAGAGGACGGGAGAGAGAATTGGAAGGGCAAAAGCAAGAAAACTCGCAGGTTGAGATAAAGACAGTTTAAGGGTGGCGGGGGCGGGGATGACAAAGACAACATGTGATGAAAAAGCAATCACTCCCCACCAGCAGACCAGTGCCCAGCAGTCCCTGAGTAACAGCAACTTTGGAAAAGCTTCGTCCCCTAGGTTTATTGCTGAGCATGACATCATATGGATTGCTGAGCACGACGTCATATGGTATGGAATATCCCTTTGGTCAGTTGGGGTCAGCTGTCCCAGCTGTGTCCCCTACCAGCCTCTTGCCCACTCCCAGCCTACTTGCTGGTGGCGTGGTGTGAGAAGCAGAGAAGGCCTTGATGCTGTGTAAGCACTGCTCTAAAACATCCCTGTGTTATCAACACTGTTTTGGTCATAAATCCAAACCACAGCACCATACGAGCTACTTATGAAGAAAATTAACTCCATCCCAGCCAGACCCAGTACACCTGCAAGGCTGGATGCTGGCATAGCCCTGTACTGGAAGGGAAAAGTGAAAACATATTTGTAAGTCACAGCTAATGTGGTTTGCAATTCCAAGAGGAAAGTGAAAGGTATTGAATAAGGACTTTATTTTGTACTTCCAGGTGTACCTTTCCTTCTGCTACAGGGCTGAATTACTGCTGCTGTGATAATAAAGTCCACTGGATTTGTCTGAGCAGACTCCTAATCGCTTAATAAATCACTCGAAAAGATATTTGGTAGAGTGGCAAATTATTAACTGGCTGGAGATCCAGCAAGCAGCAGCTGTTTCATACTAAAACTTGACTGGGAGAACTGGCCCAAGAACGCCTATGTTCAGTGCCAGAACCATGATTTTTTCTAAGTTTTAAAGTGTTCCTCACTTGTATCCATAGGGAAAGGGAAAATTTGGGTCCATGTATGTAGTTTTAAAGTGTAATTAATGGTATAAATGAATGTTTGGACATAATAAGTGGTATAAATGAACATACTATATTTATATATTTCCTAGCTGTGAATTAGTCGTACAGATCCTGTTCCACTCTGAATCTATTCATCAATTTGAGTTCTTGTGGTTATTCAGTTTATTAAAATCCAGTTGTATGTTTCTGCAGGAAGGATGAGTATCTTTTGCCTTGGTTATGGCTATTTACTCATGTTTCTGACTAGATCTAAGATGGCACAGTAGGAATCTTAGTTTATCTTTTGATTTAATGGATAAGTTTTAATTTCAAGATTGTTCTCACAATATCCAGCTGGGTGAGGATTTTAAAATCAGCTTTAGGAGAGTCCAGCTAGAATTCCACTAGGAAATTCAGATTTTAAAAAAACATCACATCAAAAGGTAAAATCCCTCTATAAGGTAGAATAGAGGATGCACACTATATGTAATCGCATAGTTACGTAGTTCCTCATTATAGCCATATAGTCTCATTTTTCAGACAACAGAAGAGGATCTCTGTGTTCTGAACGCTTCTGGTGTGGTGTGACCACACAGTTTGATAATTGCTGTACGTAGCTTCATCAGAGAATATTGTCACATCACAACAGGAAATAAGGTGCTAAGATTAAAATGCAGATTTGGATTCCGGATGTATTTTAGTCAGTGTCTTTCTCTTGACATGGAATAAGCCGTCTAACCTCCTCTTTCCTCCAATTTGCCCTTCTTCAAAATGTTGATAACAATGAGTCACTTCCTCACGGGGGTACTTTGAGGCTTAGATGAAGTCTGAGAAGTTGTTTCTGACCCTGAGCAAACTGATGTCAGAAACTGCAATTTTGGAATACTAATCTTTCAAGGCTTAGATAAATAATTGTCCACAAATGAAAAGCTATTTTCTCTGCAATTTTTTGGCCCCCTCTATATTATTCCTTGAATTAGTAGAGCCCAAACTTAATACAGACAACAGAGGAGATGGTGGACATTGCTTGCTTAAGTAAACAACAGCCAGAGCCCAAATTATTAGTAAATACCAAGGCTTCATTTAGGTTGAATAACGCTGCAATCCAACAAATAAATGAGCCATCAAGTTTGAATTTATGTAGCATACGAAACACATTAAAGCTATCTGACCATGACAAAGGCCTTTTCTGCTGTGAATAATGAGGCCAACACATTATAATATCCTTTAGATGAGACATTAAACCCAAGGTCCTTTCTGTTTGTCTCTGGTGGCTGTCCAGGTGGAAGTTAAAGACTCCATGACATTTCACTAAAACCATAGAAAATCTCCACCCCCCAATCGTATTACTTCCCCTGTAAAAAAATAAAATAAATTAAAAAATTAGAATAGCCAAGGCTGTGTATGTGTTGAATATCATCAAGCAAAATGCCAGTTCTCCTATCCATGAGGACAATGGGGAAAGTTCTCTTGTTTTAGTGAGAACAAGGTCAGTGTCCCTGGTATGAATGTAGGACTTCAAAAGTCCTTTGGGATTTTGAGAAAGTAAAGCAGAGAAAAATGCCTCATTCTCATCATTAACAAAAATTGTGAAAAAGAAGAACAAATGCAAATCATATATGATACGTTTGCATGTGTCTGCTTACATAACTAGACATGCACATTTACATGTGTAATTTCCAAGAAGAAATGGCTTGGAGACAAACAGAAAATAATTATGCCAGGAAAAACTCCTTACCTTAGCCTGTACATGTGCGATTCGCTTCAGGAAGTCCATCTCAATTTTCAGCTTCTTTTGTATAATCCTGATGATTTGGTATCACTTGAGATATTTTAGCTATGCCTTTAGTTTGATATGAGCCTCAGTGAATGTTTATCTACTGAGTGAAAACCAGACTCTTGTTCACTGACCCTGCATCTTAGTTGTGTAGTTTCACACCAAAGTTTCTTAGCATTGGATTCTCGTAAGGGTATGGCACAAGGCATCACGTGAAAGGTAAATTTCAGAGTCCTCTCACACGTGTAGATCTATTTCTTATTGTTATCTAGCTGACTGGACTCACTTATTTGAATTTAAAGGAATTAAAGAGAGGATGAGAGAACAACTCCCTTGAAAGAAAGAGAAGAATCACACTAGAGCTGAACCCCCTTAGCAGCAGAGATAATAAAGCCTTTCATGAAGAACTGACTGATGAATCTGGGCATCTTTCAATTTTCTGAATAATGAGCCAGCTCTTCCCTCTTGCCAAGAAACATATGGGATGTGAGGAAATCAGCTGGAAACCCAGCCATGTCTGTCCCGTTTGCCATCCTCTCCGCTAGAGGTGGGAGACTGGTGCCTTACGGGAAAGATGGTTTGAGGGAAACCTTGGTATTCAGCTAAAGCAAGCTCAGTCTTTGTGAGTCTTATGCCCCTTGATGTCTGCTCCCCTTTTATCAACAGGAATGCCACAGAAAGCTGAGGTACTTGTCCAACAGAGATTAATGCTGGCTGGGCTAAGGAATCTGTTCTTCCTTTTTTTAATGTGTATCTGCTTGAAACTCCTGACAGGATGGAAATGTCCCACAGGTCATATCTTTCAGGTCCTTATATTTGAGAAAGGCACTTTCCAAGAGAAGAGACGGTGGTAAGAGGAGAGCAATGTAAATATCTATCCAGGACACACCTTAATATTGATTTCATTGACTTTCATTTCATTCATCCCCATGTTAGTGATAGGAAGTCCTAGTAATGAGGACTGAAAACACATGCTGGCTTTGATTTTTTTTTTTTTTTTCCCCTTCTTTCTTTCTTTTCTTTCTTTTTTTTTTTCCCTTTTCCAAAAGTCGCTAAAGACCACGCTTTAAATGTATTTAATGACACTTAAAGATTTAGGTTGTTTGTGGGCTTTATTTTCAAAGTGCTAAGACCTCTAAGACCTTAGTAGTATAGAGCATCTCATGCAGGGAGGATGAAGGTTACTGAAACAGCAAAGAGAGGCTATGACACAGGACCAGTCTGAATGGGCTCCAGCAGTCTCGGCCCCTACACTGCAGAGCAGAGATGTCTGAGCATTCCTTGGGTGTGAGTCTGAGAGTAAGGTGTGAGCCGCATCCTAGGCGTGTCCATGTTGTTGATGCTGTGGATGGCAATTGCTGAAGGCTCTGCCCGTGGAGCGAGGATGACTCAGCTCCAAACACCTGATGAGGTTGCTGCTTCCATACTGGTCTGACACTTAGGGGATACGTGTACCCTATGACAGTACAGCCTGGTGTGATGCACATAACCTGGGTAATGGCAGAAGGAACGGCCGCAAAGCTGTGCAGCTGACCCTGTCCCTAAAGATCATCGCATGACTCCATTTCACCCTGTGATATGAAAGCCTCAAAAGGTTAAAAAAAATAGTTCCAGATCTTCCTATCAAAAAAAATTATGTGTGCTATCCATGTTACTTGTCTAAATGGGAAGATATTTAACTATCAAATGGATTTTTAAACCATGCCTTTTCTTCAATGGCAATAATTAAAGATGCTATTCTAATCTAAGGGGCCAGATTCAGTCCGTGCTTTGCGACAGCCACTTTGCACAAGGTAACTGCAAGCCTTGAAAGTAGCATAAGTGGTCTTCACAGCAACAAGTGGAGATTTCTTTGTTGTGGATCTCTCCTAGATGGACACAGAAAAGAATTTGTCCCTTCAAATTTAGCTCACTAACTTCTGAAAAAAAATATTTCGGTGATCTGAAAATTTTGTCTAATCTTCCATACAATCTGCTTTGGTATCGTTGTGTACCCTTCCACAAATTACCTACATAGCTTTATTCTATACCTTAAAATATTTTCAACATGCGGTATTAAACTCAACAGGATTTTTTTAAAAGTTACTGATTCCTAACCTTCCTTTTTGCCTCTTTACCTGCTGTCCAAAAAAAATGGAGGCAGGGTGCTCACAACATAGGGTCTGTGATGTATGACTGGATTGTTTGGACTCCATCCAGCAGAGGGTGGTGATAGACATCTGCCCAAAAAGCAATTAACTGCAATGTATTTGGAAAGACAAAATAATCCAATGGTGATTTACCACCTCCAGAAAGGGTTTGTGTTAGAAACAGGGTTGTTGTTTATTGTGGATTTTTTTCATCTGTTTTACTCTCAATTTTCAAGAATTAAGAAAAAGAAAAGTTGCGAAATATTTTACCATATAGCACAGACAACAATATGTAGAAGTAATTTATAGGGACATCTGAAGGGAAAACAGGGTTGCACCATTAGCCCCTCTAAAATGCATTGGAGTTGATGAATTATTTTAATGGGACAGAATGACAAAAAAGGGACTGTTTCACCTAAGCAGGGACAGCTGGTCCCTATGACAAGGATACATTGCTGTCTTGTGGAGTCTGCCAGCCAGCAAGGCTGAAATAATAGCACTGAGAGAGGTGTGAACGCTCCTCGTTCACCTTAATTGAGAGCTAATATGAAGTCTAATTATGAACACTTTGTATTAACTGCTTCGTGTCTGAAGGCAGATATCTGATCAACAGCCTTCCATCATGTCCAGGGAAAGTCTGCTTTGATTTTCCAGACAGTTACACATCCCGATGCCATGATGCCAGCTGTGCCAAACCACATCCAACTAACAACTGTCCTTACCAGAGGCTTTTGATCCTATTTCTGTTCCTGGGCAATGGGAGCTTGGGACAAAATTTCCATCTGGGGACCAAACTGCATGTTTCTCAAAAGCAGAACTTCTCCCTTGCCGCAGCCTGTGGGGCCAGGCGGCAGCTCTCTGGGACCTTTACAGGCTGTACCTGTACAGAAATCCCCCCTTGCTGCAAACCACTCTGTGCATGACAGCCCCAGCAGCCCGAGGAGCGGGGTTCATCCTGCTGCTCACGGCTGCCCTCACACCGCTGCCGGGGAGATCCACCAGCGTCACAGGCTGGAGGTGCAGGCACAGACTGCATCGACTGAACCATCTGCCAGGATTCAAAGCACGACAGGTGGGATTAGAGGATTTAGGTGACTAATTGCAGCATTTACTTTCATACAAAGTGTTTGTGTGAGGGGGAGAGAGGAGGATTAACTTGACTGCCAGAGATTTCTCCAATTATTTGAAAGGTGGTTGTAAAATGACTACTTAATGTTGCATCTCACCTGCTTCTGAGAACAAATGTGCTTAAATTTAAAAATGCCAACTAGATGGGGATGGGATGGCTCAAGGGACTGAGACTAAGGCTGCCGGGGCTTCATTTGTAAGTAAGTCACACGACTGAGGCTAGTGAAGAATGCAAGGCACCAACCATTTGCTGGCTTTTGTGGACTCTGTTAAATCAGACTGGAAACCACAGTCCAGTTCCAAAAGAATTAAGGACCTGATCCTACTTCCACTTAAAACAGTGGTCCAAGATTGAGGCTTAAGTACCACATTGCAAATCCTCAGTGCTACTTTTAGCAACTGTCCTGGCAAGTGGCGCAGAGAAGGCGAAGGTGAGCGGGCTCTGAAGAGCAAGCGCTTGGTGTTGCCCGCAGAACCAGGCTGAGTAGCACTGTCACAGCAGCGCTGGGCTCGTCCTGATGCTCAGGTTTGAAAGGAAAAGGTGGGGAGTATCTGCTGACTCCCATCAGCATTAAAAAAACCCCAACAAACCTACATGGGAGGGAGGGGAAGGAAAAGGAGGATGGAAAATAAGCTAAGAAAAAACAAAAGAACAAACATAAACAGAAAACCCATGCCAAAACCAAAGCCTTTGGTCCCCTGATCAAAACAACTTTGATCAATGCATCTATTCTCAGAAGCAACTTATTTTAGAAAGCAGCTAGCTTTCTAACAAATAAAGAATTGCTCTGTGGTTTCTTTCCAAAGCTTAAATTCAGCTTTCTAGAGTAAGATGAAAAGCTAATTTTCTTGAAGTTTAACATATTTGTGTAAGCACGTCAGGTGAAATAAATGACATTGATATTCAGTGTGTATATAGGTGGCACCAGCTCCCAAAACTCTATCTCTTTTCCATCTTACTGGAACATTAACTTATGCTCCTGAGGGCTATGCAGCATGCAGAGTGAGAGTGCGAACTTAAAGATAATTTATCATAGCTCTCTCCTGTGTATCGCTCTCTTTCCCTAAACTTTTCCATATCAGAATACAGAACAGAGGGAGTTTACTTTTGCCTTAGCTGCCTCTAACTGCACCCATGCAGGGTCTTATTCAAAACAAATGTTTGCATCCTGCGGATTGACTTCTCAGCATGTTCCCTTGGTAAGTAGATGAGTGGACATCTTACTATAATAACTGGGTCACAGGAACCTTAAGAATTGCTCTTTTGAATAACTATAGTAACAGTAAAATGTATTGACAGCTGTAGCAAGGGCAGAGGAGGGGAAAGGAGGAAAGGAATTTCATGGGAAAGCCTGTCATCCAGGCCAGCAGGAGCTGGTGACAGAGAGGTCCAAGGACCGCCATTCTTTACTCCTTGCTCCAACCGACTGTGAGCAACAGCTCTGGAAAGGCTTGGACTCTCTTTTTATTATGCATTTATATACTGACAGGTGTGACAGAGGTGTTCTTCTACTAAAGGTGCTATCTGAATAAGCACAACAATTAATAAGATAATTGAAATCTAATTTTAATAACAATGTAGATTATGTAGCACTGGTACCCAGTTTCCCTTTTTCATATTAATATCGATAAATTAGTCTGCATGAATTACTTAAGCTTATAGTTTACGTTTCAAGTAGAGCTCAGTTTTGCAATTCACATTTCACAGAATGGGAAACTGAGGCATAGTTTCTGCCGTCAGTACTGCTGACTTCACCACCACAATACTGAGCTGCTTTTTCTGGTTTTGCATAGGAATACCAATATTAGCTAATGTTGCTGATAGGGATCAGCATCAGAGATATCTGGAGTTGGCAGATTACATAGCTTTATTTTAAAAATAAAGTACTCGGAAGTATAATATATCTTCCTGAATATTTTTTCCTGTTCTTGTTTATTTGTATGTGATGTTAAAGGCAGGAGTAGGAGTTGCTGCAGAATAGGTAAAAAGCAATGAGTGAGAGGATGCGTGGCCCTTGAAGAGATCCAGAGTGCAGCAATTCCCCTGAAGCATCAAGATGGAGATTTATTGTTTATTTGTCTTTAGTTGTGTCTACACGAGAAAGACGCAGAGCTTGGCATAGGAGCACGCCTTGCAAATTTGCTTCCAAGGCCTTCACTTCCATCCGTCAGAGAGCCAAGCCATAGAAAAATAGTCTTTAGAAAAAGCTAGCAGAACGTGTGATCAGACGGGCTGCAAGTTTTGAAGAGAAATCTGACTGCCACAGTAGATGGTATTAGACAGTCTGGAACCCATAGAAACTTGCAATATCTGGGCAAAAATAAGCACTACAAAGAAAAGTCTGTAAAATGTAAACTCTGAATACGCAAGGAGCTTAATGATTATGTGCAGAGTGGGGGCACGCACAGTACTAAGCAGCACTCTTCCACCCACAGCCATACCTGTAAGAAAAAAGCCATTTCACAAAAGCTTGCAGGTAAGGGGAATAAAACAATAGAAAAACAAACTCCGCATAGCCTGGAGAGTGTATGCTGCACAAAGAAGACTGCATTGCCAGCTGTGTGAGATTGTATCAGATTATGTTGTGAATATGGTTCCAGTGGTGCGTGATAAAA